>NC_135783.1:202831446-203131446 GCF_051106095.1 Pogona vitticeps
GGGCTTCCTGCACTGCACTACGCTCTGCCCCGCTCGCTTGCGCTCCTCCTTCGTCTCCACCTCCTGCTGCTGTTGCTACCTGATCCCTGCCTCCAGCACCACCCACGGGCTCCCTTCGGGCAGGGGACCGGGCTGGCATGGGCAGCAGCATCAGCGTGGCTCCTGTGCCCACAGAAAGGGCCCTTCGTGCCAGCTGTGGCGTGCTTGCCATAGATTCGGCTTAGATTCAGATGTTCACCCCCCTCCCCAAATATAGTCAGGGCCTTCGCCCGGGCTTCCTGCACTGCACTACGCTCTGCCCCGCTCGCTTGCGCTCCTCCTTCGTCTCCACCTCCTGCTGCTGTTGCTACCTGATCCCTGCCTCCAGCACCACCCACGGGCTCCCTTCGGGCAGGGGACCGGGCTGGCATGGGCAGCAGCATCAGCGTGGCTCCTGTGCCCACAGAAAGGGCCCTTCGTGCCAGCTGTGGCGTGCTTGCCATAGATTCGGCTTAGATTCAGATGTTCACCCCCCTCCCCAAATATAGTCAGGGCCTTCGCCCGGGCTTCCTGCACTGCACTACGCTCTGCCCCGCTCGCTTGCGCTCCTCCTTCGTCTCCGCCTCCTGCTGCTGTTGCTACCTGATCCCTGCCTCCAGCACCACCCACGGGCTCCCTTCGGGCAGGGGACCGGGCTGGCATGGGCAGCAGCATCAGCGTGGCTCCTGTGCCCACAGAAAGGGCCCTTCGTGCCAGCTGTGGCGTGCTTGCCATAGATTTGGCTTAGATTCAGATGTTCACCCCCCTCCCCAAATATAGTCAGGGCCTTCGCCCGGGCTTCCTGCACTGCACTACGCTCTGCCCCGCTCGCTTGCGCTCCTCCTTCGTCTCCACCTCCTGCTGCTGTTGCTACCTGATCCCTGCCTCCAGCACCACCCACGGGCTCCCTTCGGGCAGGGGACCGGGCTGGCATGGGCAGCAGCATCAGCGTGGCTCCTGTGCCCACAGAAAGGGCCCTTCGTGCCAGCTGTGGCGTGCTTGCCATAGATTCGGCTTAGATTCAGATGTTCACCCCCCTCCCCAAATATAGTCAGGGCCTTCGCCCGGGCTTCCTGCACTGCACTACGCTCTGCCCCGCTCGCTTGCGCTCCTCCTTCGTCTCCGCCTCCTGCTGCTGTTGCTACCTGATCCCTGCCTCCAGCACCACCCACGGGCTCCCTTCGGGCAGGGGACCGGGCTGGCATGGGCAGCAGCATCAGCGTGGCTCCTGTGCCCACAGAAAGGGCCCTTCGTGCCAGCTGTGGCGTGCTTGCCATAGATTCGGCTTAGATTCAGATGTTCACCCCCCTCCCCAAATATAGTCAGGGCCTTCGCCCGGGCTTCCTGCACTGCACTACGCTCTGCCCCGCTCGCTTGCGCTCCTCCTTCGTCTCCACCTCCTGCTGCTGTTGCTACCTGATCCCTGCCTCCAGCACCACCCACGGGCTCCCTTCGGGCAGGGGACCGGGCTGGCATGGGCAGCAGCATCAGCGTGGCTCCTGTGCCCACAGAAAGGGCCCTTCGTGCCAGCTGTGGCGTGCTTGCCATAGATTCGGCTTACTTCCGTGTATAAGAAGACTGTCAATTTTTAACTATTTTAGGAAAAAGTAGTGTCTTATGCACGGAAAAATACAGTACCTCCTCAGCCCCCTCCTGTGCCTTTTGGCCATGAGGCTGGAGGGAGAGCCCTCCTCATCTGTGCTGCCCCAGATGTTTTCACTCTGTTCTCCCCTTTGCTTCCATTTCTCTTCTGAAACAGTTTTCCCCTACCCAGCTGCTTTCCAGACGTGTTGGATTAAAAGTCCTGTCATCACCAGCCAGCATGTCTTGTGATGGAAGTTGTCGTTCAGCACTTCCAGAGGGAGTGCTCGACATGTGCCGTAGCTAACACAGGGATCAACCACTGTGGGCATATTTTTCATGTGCACACACGGTGAGACAGCTAAACTTGATTATCTTTTTGCTTACAGCTGTTGGGGCTACGGCTGTCTATCCGATAGATCTTGTGAAGACACGTATGCAGAATCAGCGCTCAAGTGGGTCCGTTGTAGGAGAGCTGATGTACAAAAACAGCTTTGATTGTTTTAAGAAAGTATTGCGATACGAAGGCTTTTTTGGCCTATACCGAGGTAAGCAAAGAAAAGGCAGGGATGAAATGCATCCGCAGATGGCAGCTGGATGGTTAAAGTTGGGTTGTGCTTCTAAGGGCAAACTGTCTTGGGCCAGCCCTGCTTTTGTGTAAGAAAGGCAGTGAAGGGAGGCAGTAACTGCAGGCCTTCTTCACTGCCAGTTAGGGATTCAGGAGTTACATTGTCATTTATATCAGTTAATTCAGAGTTAAATCATCATTTTATAGATTTGGCTAGGCTTGATTAAATAAGCTTGTTTCTTTAGAAAGACTTGCTGTACCAGTTTTGTTTTTAATTCTAAGAGAACAAGGAAACTTGGTCATTCTCTCTCTCTCTCTCTCTCTCTGTTGCCTGTTTTTTTTCTTCTGTTACTTACGAAACTGATTTCTGCAAATCATGTGCAATGATGACATTCTCTCTGTGTGTATGTCTGAATTAATGTATAATTACATATCTTTTGCTGTGCTTGCACCCCTCCTCTCCTGTCCCCCCCCCCCCCCGCACTCAGCAGAATTGTTTCATCTTAGAACTCTGAATTCAGAATCATGGCTGAACCATTTTATACGTCTGCTTCTGCTTCTTGGAAGACTGTAGAACTGAAGTCACTTTGTAGGTTATTTTTGAAACTCAAAGAAAAACGTGTCTGAGTGGAACAAAGATTGAAACAGCTGGGTGTCAGCTGTAGGGAATATGGCAATGAGAGTGAGGAGACGGGTTCTTTTCCTTGGCTGGTGTTTCTGTGTTTAAGGGAAAGAAGTCCAGTAGTTTAAACGTACACATCCCGTTCACAGATGACAGCATGGTTTTGCCCTGTGGCTTTTGTACTTAATGGTAACAAAGTCAAATGGGAGTTGCTCCTGGAACGGTATAAAGCCCATATGTGTGCCTATGAAGAGTTCTTCTGGGCCATCCTGAGGCCCTCTCAGGTTCATCACCAGATAAACAAGGATGTGCAGAAGGAAGCCAAGAGGGCAGCCATCAGCTTGCACTGTTGTGGCCCGGCAGCTGATGTTCAGAGGTGCACAATCTCTGGGTTTGGAAGTTGCGAATCAACTTCCTGCCTAGAAATCAGTGGTTTTCTCTATGCTTGGGTACCCAGGTGAACACACATGCACACATGAGCATTTTCTTCAACTGTGCATGCTGTTGTTGGCCTGAGTTGCACTAGGGTGTTAAAGATTCTTTTAATGGGGGGGGCAGAGAGTCAGGCTGGGGGACAGCATTTCTTTTGCTGTTCTTGTTGCCAACTGCTCTTTGTGTTTTAATAACTACCTTTCCTCAGCATAATGAGTCTGTTAAGTCTCAGCAGGAAAGCAAAGACATGAAGCCTCAGTATACATTAGCTGCTGAACTTTAGGGTGTTGCTCCCCCCCTCCCAACCTGCAGTGAGATGAATTGGCATTTTGCAACAGTCATGTAACCTCCTCTGGAAGGTTCTGAAAGTTGGGCCAGGAAGCAAGTGAGGAGACAGGTAACCCATGTGCATACTGCAGTTAGGAAGAGAAAGAGCAAAATGGGTGAGAGGCCTCGGCTGAAGCCAAGCAAGTTAGGTCTGCCCTCTGTTGATCTGCTCTTCTTAAGGTAGCACTGAAGGGAGCTCTTATATTGTAGAATATAACTTTGGGGTATCCCATACTTTTTTCCAGTGTTCTGTTTTCTTTCTTTTAAACCCACGCAATCAATGTACATCATATAGAAATAGGAAAGGAAAACTTCTGCCCAGACGCTCCACAAACAGCAAAGCAGCTCTAGTCCCCCAGCATTCTGGGCCAAGGGGATCCAGGAACACGGTGGTGAAATTTGTCTGTGTAAACTGATGTGTTGTCAGTCATCATTGCCTTGTCTTAAAGTGGATTCACTTAATCTCATGGGTCCGTTAGGCAGCACGTACCTTGTGTTCCTGCTGCTTCTCATTGACCTTACCTTCAGTGAATCCTTTGGCCTGATGGCCACAAGATTTCTGCTGTCAGCTGGCAACTGTCGGCCTGCAGCATTTCTTGTTATCAGACTTCCTTTCCAAGAGAGGCTTCAAGGAACACACAAACTGTCCTGAACCCCAATGCATGTGTGTTTTTTTAATTTGTCTGGCTTTGTTTCATTTTTCATTATTATTAATTTTAGTCCCGGTTGCCTCCTATCATACTTAATGACAAAATCTAGTGACATTGTCTTGCCTTTTAACTGAATGCTAACTTTCCCTCCCAGTGCTTAAACTTCTGTCTCCAATGTAGTGATGTAAGTAACTCTCTAGACAGTTGCATACTTTTTAGAGGTGATGGTCTTTTGGGTAGTGACAAGAGAATACGTGTGTCCGTGCAAATAGGATTGGTTTGGATCCTGAGAACTGCACACAGAAGGAGGCTTTGGGAAAGGGATTTTGCTCTTCCCTTCCTCCCTTCTACCAACCCATGGCCTCCTGCAGGTGGGGCCAAACCTGAAAAGTATGAAGGTGAGGGTACAGGATGAGATTGGAAGGGTGGATTTGCCCAATATTGGGCAGAGGACTCCTGCGTGAGCACACTAGGTCCGGGTGGTTTCCTCTTTCCCTGGCATCCTCCTCAGATTACATCTCCCCATTCCGACACTGTGCGAAGGCACCAGGGACGGTGCTGTTGCTTTTGATGACCTCCTTGCTTGCTTGCTGTTCTCAGGATCCAGGCTTCATTCCCTTTAGCTTTTTGAATTACAGTCCCTACAGCAAGTGACAGTGTCTGGCTGTGTCTATAATGGTGCTTCATTTGAGTGTCTCTCCTGCTTACTACAATTTCCAGCATTTTCAATTTTGTTTCCAAGCAGTAGTTCCATGAAAAGAAAAAGTGACATGATTTGATTGGGAACAAATAACACTTCCTGGTGACTGATTGTCAATTGATCAAATCGACAAGGATCATCTTGTGGTAAAAGAGAACCATATGGTGTATTTTGAGCATACCACAATAACACTTTGGGGAGAAACTCGGCAGCAACATAGCTGATTTCAGTGCATGGCAGGGAACGGATAGAGGACAAACAGGCTGATGAAAATGTAGCCTAAGTGAGCCCTTGTACTGACAAACTGGGTGTTACCATCTGCAACCGTAGTCTTGAACTGCAGGGTGGCATGATGGTACAGTGAGCGCATAATGTCACCCCCAGGCCCATATGGAGAAAAATCATTCTCATAAGAGGAAGTCCTTCATGTGGAAATAGGGGTAGTAAATAATTTAAGAATGAAAAATTTGTAAGTTGTATTGGATCTAATTGTGATAGATCTTGTCTGTTCCCTTCTGCTAATCATGATAGGTCTCTTCTGTTCATAGGGTTACTCCCACAGCTTATTGGTGTTGCTCCAGAAAAAGCAATAAAACTTACAGTAAGTATATCAAAACTGAGAAAATTCAGCACCTTTTCTCTGTGTTCAATTGTTAAGAGTGACAGTACAATCCTATATGTATGTACTGAAAATTACACCAAATTAAATTTGATGGTAATTACGCTCAAACACTGTATTGTGGCCTTGTGAAAAACAGCAACAAACACAACATGGGCATGGGCAACAGGCCCGTGTGTGTGCGCGCGCACACATACACACACACACATTTACACATGCGCATATAACCACCATAGACATTTCCAGCCGATCACTCTACTGCAAGAATATATATATCAAATTGTATATGAGAAACATGGGAAGTAGAACATAAACATTAATTTATTTTTCTTCTTTAATTAGGTGAATGACTTTGTCAGAGATAAATTCACAAAAAGAGATGGTTCCATTCCACTGCCGGCAGAGATCCTTGCAGGAGGCTGTGTAAGTACTTGCACACTGGGAAGTAAAGTGAACCTTTCCATGATGGGAATGTCTGCAGAGGCCTAGCCCTTCATAGCTGTGTCCCCAGAAGAGCCTGCTGCGAGTTCAAGGCCTGGATAGAGTCTGTGTCTCTCTCTCTATTGACACTGTTTTTCCAGTGGGTGATGCTACACAGCACAGGTGACAACAGGCTCGTTCTCTCTCCCTTCCTTCCTCCTTCCCACTCTCAGTCTGCATATGTCGTAGAAACAGTGGTGGTTTTGCAGAACATTTCCACTAAGAAAAGCTGAAAAGATTGTCAGTGATGTGCGGCGGTAGAGGTGAGGCTTGTTTGTATGGGGCAAGAGGTAGTTTTCAGGACATTTTGTTACGGAACAACATCAAGTGTTTGCATCTCCAGGGGTAACTGGAGGAAGCAGCCAACTGTTGCTGGTGGTTTTTAGCAATTTATGGGGGACATGGTCCCCGCCTCCCTACCCTATGAAAGTTTCTGTACCTCGTTAAGACTTGAGCAGAGGAGAAGGTGTCATCAGCTGTGCTTTTCTCCTCAACACATGGAAGGGGGAGGTGAGACGCCACTTGTCAATGTTGTCCTTCCAATGCCTTTCTGAAGTGGACAGGAGTCCTCTCAGGGTTTTGACCCGAGAACCCTAATAACTACCAGTTGAGCGGGCTGGATGAAAATCACTTCCGCTTGTCACTGAAACCTTGGGCAATAGAAGCTATTGACCTCTGCACATTCCAAATGCCGCTCGGCTGCTCTGGAGCGATGCTGCTGTTAGGTCTCCCTGATTAGGAATGGCAGCATGGTGGATACCTCCGGCTTTACCTGTCAGCAAGCAAATCTACATTTGGGAAAGGCAACAAGCAAGCAGAGTTGTAGTCATACACCAGAGAGCACCTAATCTTTTACTTGAAGGCCCGTTAGAGTAAGCTACAGCATACATAACCAACCCTTCAGGTCTACAAATAAATGTAATTCAAAGGCCTGACACATCTGCTAAATTCTTCCCCCTCCCCGCCCCCAGGAAGTCTTCTATAGACTGCTGGGATTGCATGATGAAACCATTCACACATTACAGCAGTGTGTTTTAAATGAAAATATATGCATATGTTAAATTAGAGTGGGATCAGGGTCTTTTAATCGCTTGACAATGTTTTCCGGTGTGCATTCATTAGGGTATTCCACCCCCACCCCTGCTGTGACATGTGTTCAGTTGAGAATGTTGGCAGTTTTTCTTCTGGTTATGAAAGCTGATAATCAAGATTACTAACTTTTAATATAGTTTTATACCAAAGTGTGTTTTGCACGTTGAAAAGCCTGCTTTAGACACCATCTCCATCTGTTCTCAATATGTTTAAAACCAGTGTGCCGTGATTGTGATATGAAAAGGTCTGGATTGCAGGCAAGCAATCAGTGGCTTGAATCCCTTGTAGTCACTGCACAGAATCCCAGTGATCAGAACAGAGATACAAAGTCATTGCTCACAGTGGGCCAGGGCGCACCAGCTGATCCTTCCCAAATGGGCAGACGAACCAGGAACTTAGGACAGTTGGAAAACTTAGTGCTGTATCTAAAAACAAGACTCTGGCTTGACTCTTCTTTAAGAAGCCAGCGTGTGCAGCCAAAGTTTGGAGTCAATCCTTGTTCCTTAAAGCAGTGGTCCCCAACCTTTTTCACCGCAGCGGACTGGCTGGGGAAGGCGGGGCACCCCCCGCGCTTGTGCGCATATGCGAACGATTGCTCTCTCTTGCGCACGTGTTCCTACGCATTCGCAAATGGTGGCGCAATGCTTGTGTGGGTGCTTTCACGCTCATGCGCATGCGCAAACGGTGGTGTAGCGCTTGTGTGGGCACGCTGGAGCGCGTGTGCAGGCGCAAACAGGCTGTGTGGGGGTGAGTGCATGCAGGGGGTGGGGCAGGAGGTTTGTCTTTGCTGCCTTGTCTGGCTCAGGCCACGAACCGGCACCAGGCACCGACTGGGGTTGGGGACCTCTGCCTTAAAGGAAAGACAAACCAGAATCTCACTTCAGAAATATTACTTAGCTTTCCCATTGTCAGAAACATCTTTAATATTGAATAGCCAATATCCAACATTTATGTCAGAGTTTTTAATTTTCTTTATTAAAAGTGAAACCTTACACCATCTTGATAAGATTAGCTGCCTGCTTGACATTTTGTTCTTTCTCTGTTCAGAAGCACCACTGTGTAATTAATAAATTTATCCAGTCATTTCCACCCAATAACAGGCAACATGGAAATTATTTAGGGGGGCTAATATCAGATTTTCTGTGGTACATGTTGAGGGCTGTGGAGAACAGTGACCAAGGTGTGAAATTGCCTGTTCTCCAGACTTACAACGAGCCTTGTCGACATAAAAGCCCCATTTTTTTAGCTGTGCTTTGCTTCTGCCAACTCTAGTCCGTAGCTGGTTAAGTGATTTCCAGGTAACCCAGTTCTCCATGGGACTTGGGGTCTGACCTTTGCTGGGGTGCCATCAATTTAAAAAGGTAGGTAGTTCTTTCTTTCCATAGCATTGCAAGCCCAAGGGCACAGTGGTTAAACTGCAGTACTGCAGCTAAGCCTCTACTCATGACCTAAGTTCAGTCCCAACGGATTCAAGTAGCCAGCTCAGGGTTGGGTCAGCCTTCCATCCTTCCAAGGTCAGTAAAATGAGTACCCAGCTCATGGGGGGGGGCAAAGTATTCCTTCTTTAATTATGCTGTAAGCTGCCCAGAGAGTGCTCTAAGCAGTATGTGATGGCTATCGAAGTCGAAGCAACAATTATTGTCATCGTTGTCCTGGCACTTTCTGCTGTTCCTTCAGGATTCACGGATGTTCTAAAAAAATCCTCTTCCTTGATTTTTCTGTGGGAGGGGAGGGGATGGTAGCCGAAGGGGTGTGTGTGCATTTGATTCAGATGCTGTTGTTCACTTTTAACTCTGGAAGACCAATTAGACGGTGCTTGCTGCTGAAAAGCCAAGATTCTGGACCCATCTAGCAAAGCATTCAGCTGTCATGGTCCGAACAGGAAGGCCTTTGGACCACCCGGTTGGAAGCAAGACAACCGAGGGTCTGCCTAGTCCAGCATTCTTCTTTGCGCCGTGGCCAACCTGTTTTGCCTTTGTCAGCAGAACATGAGTGAAACTGCACCCTTTGTCACAAAGCAGATGGGCATTGGAATTACTTTCCCAGTAAAGCCTTGAAGGAAAGGGAAGTCAAGCAGAAGAGTGCAGATTGTTTCGGTGGATGTTTCTGTTTTTAGAAAGAGCAGGAGGATGTAGTTGAATGAAGTGGGTTGTGATGCTGAAGGGAGCTTCCAGGGCAGCTGAAAGTCTCCTGAACGGGTGTGTATCATACTGGCACAAGAAATCTTGATGCATTTTATGGACAGGTCATTTCAGCCTGTGCTTGAAAAGTTGATATTACCTACAGATGGCATGTAATAGGACATTTAAAAGAATTTAAAATACTGTTGAGCAAAATACTGTTTACGAATTCAAAGCCCTCCCATTCGGACTTTCTACCACTCCTCGCATTTTCACAAAGTGTATGGCCCCCATGGCAGCCTATCTCTGCACATGAAGGATCTCCATCTTCCCTTACATATATGACTGGTTACTCGTAGCCCCCTCCCATCTTCAAACTCTGCATGATATACACTTTACTCTTTCCCTCCTAGAGAATCTGGGCCTAAAGGTCAATCAAACCAAATCTACACTCATTCCTTCACAACGGGTGAATTACACTGGGGCAATTCTAGATTCTCGATCAACGAGAGCCTTTCTTCCCCAAGAACGGGCTATAAAACTCTACAATGCAATTCAGCAATTCCGTCCCCATGCTTTGGTCACTGCACACCATGCCCAGCGACTACTTGGACTCATGGCATCAACAACATCAGTGATTCAGCACGCATGCCTCAAAATCTGGTCTTTACAGGTGTGGTATCTCTCCCTCTTCAACCCAATATCAGACTCTCCCATGATGTTACTGAGAGTCACACCCGAACTAGCAGCCCAGCTAGAATGGTGGAACACACCACACCATCTATTCATCAGCAGACCTTTCACACCACTTCAACTCACCATGCAAATAACCACAGACGCAAGCCCAACTGGTTGGGGAGCTCATTGCAATGGTCTCCACATTCACGCCCTCTGGTCTCCCTCAGAAAAACATCTGCATATAAACAACCTAGAACTGCTAGCCATTTTCAAGGCTCTTCATGCCTTCGAACCACCTGTCATGGGTACTGCCATTCAAATAACAACAGACAACACCACAGCTCTTGTCTGTATCAATAAATAGGGTGGCACTCATTCTCTACCACTACTCTACCTCACAGTGCAAATCCGGGAATGGTGTCTCGAACGCCATATATTCCCAATAGCAATCCATATCTCTATAAGCCAAAACCAACTGGCAGATGCCTTGAGCAGACGCATCACCCAGATGTACGAGTGGACCCTCGACAACACCATCTTCCATCAACTCCCCAATCTCTCAGGTTACCCTCAGATAGACATCTTCGCATCGACGGAAAATGCAAAATGCCCTCTATATTATTCCAGAGCAAGAATCGGTCAAGGCTCCCTAGGCAATGCTCTCATGACATCGTGGACGCCAGGCCTAATTTATCTCTTCCCTCCTATTCCCCTTCTCCTCAGGACTATTGTCAAATTGTGTCAGGAACACGCCAACGTGATCGTAATCGCCCCATGGTGGCCCAGACAACCATGGTTCACCCTGCTCCACTCAATCTCAACAGATTTCATCTGTCTCCCTCTTATATTCCTCATATACCCACCCAGAACCGAGGTCGAACCTTTCACCCCAACATTCACACTCTCCATCTTATAGCATGGAGGATTTACCCACTGTAGCTTCTATCCTAGCGAGTGCCAGGAAACCTGTGACCACTCAATTATATTCATATAACTGGTCCGCCTTTATTAAGTTTGTGACTCAACGTCACCTTCCTACTATGCCTACAACTCTCCCTGCCGTCCTACAATTCCTGACTCATCTTTTTAACAGAAAGCTTTCTCTTTCTACTCTTAAGGTCTACCTATCTGCCATAGTAGCCCATCAAGCACGAGACTCAGATGCCGCTACACTCTTTCACCACCCCACTGTAAAGCAATTTCTTGGGGGAGTCTCCAAGATGCCACCTACTAGACCCCACCTCCCTATGCAGTAGTCCTTGCATACCGTCCTCTGACGCCTTACGTTATCACCATTTGAACGTATGGCTATGACTTCTGATCACCTTGTTATGCTTAAGACCATCTTCCTTACCACCATCTAGCTCACAGAGCTTCAGAGATCACTGCTCTTCGCATTGATCCTCCCTTCCTTCAATTCCACCTGGATAAAGTCACCCTTTACCCTGATGTGTCTTTCCTCCCTAAGGTTGTCTCGGATTTCCACCTTCATCAACCCATTATCTTACCTACCTTTTTTCCGTCGCCTACCTGTGACCTGGAACGCTTTCTCCACCTTCTGGATGTTAGGAGAGCACTGGTTTTTTACGTCTTCAGATCTGCGTCTTTCTGCAAATCCAAGAGACTGTTTGTTTCTACACAATTTACCGCATAGAGGATCTCTTGTTTCTGCCCAAACTATCTCTAAATGGATAGTGGCAACTATCTGCCTTGCGTATCAATTGGAGAACAAGCCTCTTCCTGCTGGAATTAAGGCTCATTCTACAAGGTCATTAGTCACTTCTACAGCTTTCCTCAGGGGTGTTTCTGTCCCTGATATCTGCAGATCTGACTATCTGCAGATCTGCCACATGGTCCACACCGTCCACCTTTATCGTTTGGATCTAAGGGCAAAGTCAGATGCTACGTTTGGATGAGTGGTTTTGTCAGCTGTTCTTCCGTGATGTCCCTCCTCCGGACAGGTAAGCTTACTAATCACCCATTAGTGTGCATTCACAGAGACCACGAAGAAGAAAGAGAGGTTACTTATCATAACTCTGGTTCTTCGAGTGGTCATCTGTGAATTCACACTTCCTGCCCGTCCTCCCCTTTGTCCGTCATGTCGAAATTTTTATACAGCGGCGGACTTTGTGGGAACTGAGGCACTTGCCAGGATGGGCAGACCACATGTACTAGGGGGGCGGTCCTAGCAAACAGTGTTAAGCTCTAGAAGATTGTGGAAACCTCTGCGCAGGTGCAGATAAAACCCATTAATGTGAATTCACACATGTCCACTCGAAGAACCAGAGTTACAGTAAGTAACTTCTTTTTCTCTAACAAGATGGGTAGACTGGTGATTGATAAGCTGTTGTGCCATTCATAAAATCAGTGTTGCAGAGAAGTAATACCAAATATCATAAAAGCAGCCTGAGATTTGATAGTAAAGTAAACAAACAAACAAACAAACAAAAGGCACAAAGCAGCAGCAACAAAAAGATGCCCAGAACAATAGCTGCCTGTGAAGAATCTGTGCTGGTATCAGAGCCAGTTACAGAGGTCAGTTGGAGAAGTGAAAACGGCAGGATGGAGGGGTTCTTTTCTCATATCAGAGATACCTGAATAAGCTTCATGTAGGGAGATGTGTGTATGGGTGTAAAAGTTGGACAGTACAGAAAGGTGACAGGAAAAAAATTGATTTGTTCGAAATGCGGTGCTGGAGGAGAGTTGTGCGGATAATACCCTGGACTGCCAGAAAGGCAAACAGGAGGATCTTAGATCATATCAAGCCTGAATTATATCTCTGGAGGCAGAAATGTTACGATGGAGGCTGTCCTACTTGGGGTACATCACGAGAAGGCAGGATTCCCTGGAAAAGACAATAATGCTGGCAAAGTTCGAAGGTAGCAGGAGAAGAGAAAGACCAAATACGAGATGGACTGGCTCCCTAAAGGAAGCCACAGGTCTGAGTTCACAAGAGCTGAGCACAAGACGTTTTTGAGATTGTTCATTCAAAGGGTCACCATAAGTTGGAGGCAGCTCAACAGCACCCAACAATAGCATCATATATCTGTAGCCTACAGTTCTAATTTATGTGTCATCTTTAAATTAAAAAAGGCTTCTACTACTCTTTATTTTTCAAGATAAACATGTCTGTTTTTTTAGAGATGGTGAAAGGTTCAAGAGTGGCAGTTTGTCAACAACAAGATGTCTTCCACAAGTTAGCTCCCTCCTGGTGGATTGGGCTAAGATCCCTGTCCTTGCCAGCTCACATGAGGAATTTGAGGATGATGGGTTTTGTATTCCCAGCACATCTGGAGGGCACAAACTTTGGCAAAACTACTGTACCACACACTCTCTTAAATTGCTGAGGACAAACCTAAGTGAAAAGGGACGGCACCAGACATGGTAGGCTTCACTGGCCTTTGAGAAGGAGTGGGTGGAGCAGCTGCTCTGCAAGGGCCTATCTTTAAAAGTAAAGTGCTCAGCAAGAGGGTATGGAAACCTGGCTGCCCTTGGAAATAGCACTTAGCAGGACTGTGTCCTCAAATGGCTTTACATTTTCTGAAAATGTGTTCCTTTTGTTGTTTGAATGTGTGAGTGTGAGTCAGCATGAGAAGCTGGACCTGGCTCCGGGAAGGCCGTGTAAAAAAAGGCTCCAAGTCTTTGAAGAGCAAAGTCTGTGGGGGTGGGTGAGTGAGTGGGAGACCCCCTGTTTCCACTGTGGGAAAAGTTTTTGGTCCAGGATGCATCAGTTGGAAACGAGATGAAGCTGGGGCTGGGAACAGGCGCTTCCCCCTCCCCAGGTGCCTCCCGGCTGGAATCGGAAAGGGCAAGAGGTCTCCTGATGGCAGGGTCACTTGGGCATTTCCCTTCTGCCTCTGGCGTGTCGGGAGGTGTTTGCGGTGGGATTGCAGACTGCATCTCTTCTCTCATAACCTTTGCTGTCAACTTGAGGGGTTTTTGTTTTTTGTTTTATTCCTTGTGGAGATTTTATTTTACATGACATTAAGGTTAACTAGGGAGCTTAGATTGTTCGTACTCCTGATCTGTATGAATAGCCTCCATTCAGGATTGAATTTGTCATGCGTTGCTTGAAAACACGTCCATCATAAAACAGGAATAATTTTCCATGTGCAAAAAGTTTGGCCTGTTTTCTGTGCGCTATCTGAACATCCCCTTGGAATGAAGTTGCTGTTTCTATCACAGCCTATATTAAGTATGCAAGCGACCTCTAACTGTGTACATACGTACCTTCTTCGTTCAGTCCACCCATTTCTTAATTTGGACTAGGGTTTGCCCTCTTTATAATTCCCATTTCTGAAACACTGAAAATGTCCATGCTGCTTCTACAGTTGTTAATTCAGTGGATATTTATCTGATGAAGCTAATTTAAAAAGTGGGTGGCTTGATTTTCTTTACTGGGTAGTTCTGTTAGCCCTGCAGAAATCCTGACTCCTAAATTTCTCTGAACAGAGCCCAGAGAAACAGAGTTTTCTGCATAGCATTGATCCTTGATGAGCTGTTCTCAATTACGGATGTGGATTTCTTTCCTTCTTTTGAGATTTTGAGGCGAGTGTGGTGGCAGTGGTTTTTAAGATAAGAATTGAAACAACTTAATGGTAGTCCAATATATTTCAAATCAATTTTAGTTTGTAATAGGATGTGAAAAGTTATTTAATGATTTGCAAAATTCTTATACCGTCAATGTTCTGTTAGTTATTTCACTTGGAAGAAACTACTGGTTACACTTATACATACTTACACACATACACATATTTTAGTGGTAGTAGTAGTAGTAGTAGTAGTAGTAGTAGTAGTAGTAGTAGTAGTAGTAGTAGTAGTAGTAATGTATTTAACAGATAGTTTATATATTATATAATATATTTAACAAAAAGACACACACACAAAAACACAGAAACTAATGAACATGCACCACGCACTACATGCAAAAAGTGATGTGGACAGATTATATTTACCATGAAAAATTAGAGGCCGTGGATTACTGCAAATACAGCAGGTGGTAGAGAAGGAAAAAAGAAGCCTAAATGGTTATCAGTATAAGCAGAGAAAAATTACTGAAAGCAGTGAAAATGGAAAATATGTTGATAACAACTGAAACAAAGGCTCAATATAAGAAACAACAATTTGAAAATAAATTAAACAGCTGAAAAATATACTACTGCATGGACAACACCTGAGAAATGTTGATGGAAAGCATGATCATAATTCAACATGGGCGTGGGTAAAACTGGGGACCTTTAAGAAAGAAACCAAAGGCTTGATTTGTGCTGCACAAGAACAAGCACTCCAAACTAATGTGATGAAAGCTAAGTTCCAAGGAATTAGTGCTAACAGCAAATGTCAACTCTGCTGAGAAAAAGGTGAAACTGTGTCACACCTCATCTGTGAATGTCCAAAGATTGCACAAAAGGATTACAAAGTTAGACATGTTAGAATGGCAAAATTACTGTATTTTTCTGTTTATAACATGCCCCCGTTTATAAGACACACACCCCTCACTTTTCTAACCCCCAAATTAAGAAAACTTAGCTTTGAGGATTCAGCCTCTGGGCCCAGAACATTGGACATTTTGAGTCCCTGTTGAATCTGAGAACGAGGTGTGTTCCAGTTGCTTTGTTCAGGATCAGCTGAGGTCAGTTCCATAAGGCTCGTGATTGGAGGAAGTGAAGTCTCCTGACTGTAGGAAGCTAAGCCTCGTGACTGAAGGAAGCCTGTTGACAGAGGCAAGGTACAGGCCTGTTTTGTGTTCTCCTCAGCTGTCTCAGCTTACTTCCATGTAAAAGATGCCCCTCAATGTTTAGTGTAATGATTTAGGAAAAGGTAGTATCATGTACATGGGAAAATACGGTAGTGCACTGGTCATCATGCAAAAAATATAACTTGCCAGCCTTCAAAAACCCATGGGAACATCAGGTAGAGAAGGTGTCAGAAAATGAGGAAATCAAGATCTTGTGGGATTTCCAGATCCAAATGGACAGACACCTTGAACATAAAACACCAGACGTCGTAGTAATAGAACTAAGAAATGTCTGGATCATTGACATTGTAATTCCAAGGGATGCTAGAGTTGAAAATAAAGAATTGGAAAAACTAACAAAATACAGAGACCTGGCAATTGAAACATCTCGCTTGTGGATAAAACACACTTTAGTGGTCCCTATAGTCACTGGGGCTTTGGAAACAATATCAAGAAATTTCACACAATGCTATAAGGAATTGCAGATCTCAGAAATCACATCAGAGCTACAAAAGAGCAGTGATATTAGGAACAGAGTACATCCTGGGCCGATATTTAACAGATACTTAAGTTTTTGGTTAAAACTTGTATCTGTTATATAATACCAGTCAACATTTTTATAATTTTGATTAACTGTGCCTGGTGTTTTTGAACAACAACAATAACATCTGTATTATTTATATGCTGCCTTCCTTCCAGAACTGTGACCCCAGGTGGCTCACAAAAAACATAATTTTAAAAAGTTAGAATTGAATTTAAAAGGTTACTTACCTATAACCATAGTTCTTTGAGTGGTCCTCTGTGAATCCACACAAATGGCTTAGACTGCACCTGCGCAGGACTCCTTGGAATATTCTAGAGCTTAAAAACATGTGATTAGTAGGACGTTCCCACGTGGTGCACATGCTCCGCCTACCTGTAATACCTCAGTTCTTTTTAGCCACTACTGAATTTTGACTCCATTAGTGACTACTAGAGCGATTACTTGTCTTATCTCACGGTTTTTCTGATCTTACGGACTGTTTAATGTTTACGATTCTTGGATCATCGGACTTAATCTGGTTTTTCATTTACGGACGTTTCCCTGTGATTTATATTTCACTTTGTTTCCCCATCCACTTACCTTCCCGCCTTTTTTATGGGCTCTTCAGGCATATTCAAGCATTGTGCAATGTGTCCCAATAAAATTCCATTTACTGACAGCCACGACTGCTGCTTATTCTATCTCGGTGAGAGACAACAGACTCACTCCTGTTCTGAGTGTAAGAAGTTGACCAAACCAGCTCTCAAGCCCTGGTTACAATGACTTCGATCATATTTGTGGGAAAAGTCTTTGAGACCTTCCAGTCCTGCTATGGAAACTACTGTTGTTTCTGTCCCTCAATCTGAGCCCTCTGTCCCATCAGCTCCAACTACTCCCTCTCCGAAGATGTCTTTGAAAGCACCCAAGCCCAAAACATCTTTCGCATCGATATCGACCTCGGTGTTGAAGGCGCCCTCGGTCTCTAAGGACTGCTCTCCTAAGAAAAAAGAAAGATGGAGCTAAACAAAAGAAAACTAAACAGGCTTCTAAAGCAGCGGTTGTGGCCGTCAGTAAAAGGAATTTTATTGGCACACATCACACAATGTTTGAATGGGCCTGAAGAGCCCATTAAAAAGGCAGGAAGGTAGATGGGGGGGGGGAAACAAAACGAAAGATAACTCACAGGGAAACATCCATAAATGAAAAAACAGATTATGTCCAATGATCCAAGAACTGTAAACAGTCTGTAAAATCAGAAAAACCGTGAGATAAGACAAGAAATTGCTCTAGTAGGTATTACGGGTGGGCGGAGCCGCGCCCCCCCGCTGTCACACACGGTGGTCGTGTTATGTTCACAGTGGGTGTGTCGTGCTCACGAGGGGGCATGTTGTGCTTGTGGTGGGCGGGTCACGCCCCCCCGTGAGCACGACGCCCCTGTGCATGGAGCTTGCTTCCCCCAACCAGTCCTCAGCCCCCAAAAGGTTGGGGACTGCTGCTCAGAGTATTCTGAGGACTCATACGCAGGCGTAGTCTAACCCATTTGTGTGCATTCACAGAGGCCATGAAGAAGAAACAATTCATCCTGGACAAGTCTCCTATTCCTTTCAATGTCTGGAAGGCCGTTCAGAAGCAGCTTTCTCGGTGGCAGCTCCCAGGGGATGGAAGAGGCTGTCCCTCAGGAGGTCAGGCGCCCCCCCTCTCTTTTATCCTTCCGCCGACAGCTGAAGATGCATCTTTTCAGGCAGGGTTTTAACAAGCACTACTTGAGTCCCTGAATGCCTTCTTAGAGTTAAGATAGTTTTTAACATTTACTTGCTTTAATTATTTAATTGTATTCTGTTTAGCATATAGTTTTACTGTTTTTTAATGTTTAAGTTAATTTTTTAAAAAATTCTATTTCTTTTAATATTGTGAGCTGCCATGGGCCCCTTTATCAAGAGGAAGACAACCTATAAATAAAACAAACAAATAAATAATAGTTGTCACTTCAGGTAGAGAGGCAAATAAAATTAAAATTTTGTCTGTTCCCTCAGTGGGTGCACATAAAAGGTAGGAAAAAAATATTATAGCACTTTGACAGATTTCCCTCAATTTGATCTTCCATAGATCGAAATCTAGTTCTTCAGATAACTGATATTAAGTGGATTTTCATCCATGAAAGCTCATATTGAGAAATGTTGTTAGTCTTTAAGTGAGACAGACTAACGTGGCTACTTGTTTTTCCTTTGCAATTAGGAAAGCTGCTCCTTGCCCATAACCATATTGGTGGAATGGCAGAATAGCAATGGCGGTTGCCTTATTTCTAGCAATGAAATTTCAACTTCCTTACAACTTTGAAAGGCCCAAGGGTGGGATGGGGGGCTTCTCAACAGTTAAGACCAGGTTTATTAATTACACTGATAATAATTTTTCCTTTATCTGAGTGAATATTAGAGCCCTGGGGATTTAGGTTGGACTTAGTCTGCAGAACGTAATCTATGGACTCTGAAGTGGCAATTAGAGAGAGAGAGTGAGTGAGTGACTGAGAGAGAGAGAGAGACTAAGCAGCAGAGAGTAGGGATAAATGGATGGTGCTTACAGTAGAAAAGTGCAAAAAAAATGCAGTCCTTCGAGGTGCTGATGGGGACCTGGACTTTCTCACTTCCTCATAAGTGATTTGAGGATGTGCAACATCAGATGGCCAGGTTTGCAGATGACACTAAATTATTCAGGGTGGTAGACAACAACAAAAGATAGCAACATACACCTAAGGTATTTCTCCAGACGGGGTCCACAGACATTAAGTGACAAAAGTGATCCATGGTAAGCCACTGCAAATGGGGGCTGAGGAGGGGAGGGAGATCCCTAGCACCCCACAGCAGAAGGTGTTTTCCTGGTTCCCTCTCCGCCAAAGGAATCCCTTTCTGTCGATTATTAGCCATTTCGGCTGGACTGATTTGAAACTTCAGAGACAGACAGCAGGCTGTTGTGGGATGGTGATTCGAGGAAGAGTAGCCTAAAGGCAAAGGCCTTGTTTTGTTTCAAATTAAAACCAAATACCATTCTCGGCCTCTCTGATTAAAGGATTTCTGGTAGTTGGAAGAAAGAGACTGTAACTCTTGCCCGTCCTATCTAATGGCGTTGGTGTGATGGTGCAGAGGCCCACCGCCTGCTTTGAACCTTGTGCTTGGCAGTCGTTGGAGGGAACCAATGTCCCATCAACAGCAATAGTAAAGGACACAGTCAAATAAAACAATGGACTGTCCCACTGCAGGCTGCAGAGTGTACCTCTTTGGAAGTGGTTCTGCCCCACTGGCCTTTCTGTTGTGTGCTGTATGCTCTCTATTTGACTCAAAGAGCTATGGCAAAATTGGTTCCATGGGCCTGCCCTGGCCTACGGGAGGTCTCCCAACCGACACCGACCCCCAGCCTCTTGTTCTGTTTAATTCAGAGGGATTCTGTTAATGCAGAGAGAGAGAGAGAGAGAGAAGGCAAATACAGTAAAAATTGTCTGCAGAAGCTGCTGTTCTTTTGTGTCGTTGACACTTTGGGAAGCAAAAACTGAAATGGAAACAGTTAGCAGTATTTCCAACTGAAGCAGACAAAGTGCTAATTTTGAGCAGGGTTAGCACCACACATTTTAAATTTGCAGATGGGTTTAATCCCAGCAAGAGCAGACAGTCGCTTTAATGAAGCAGATGGAAAAGTCTGGCGATTTGTACCGCAGTGACCCCTGCACTTTGCCAGGAGTGAAAGGTGGTACCCTATAGCATACCAAGGGAAAGTCTAAACATGTCACTTCCCCATACGTTTACATGCTTCTGGAGCAAAACTGTCATGTTAAATCTCCCCCTGAATTTTGAAATGCAGCTCTGAGAATGTCTTAGGTTAAAATGCACGACTGGGAGAGAGGAACTCATGCAGCAACATCCTGTGAGGGATGGCGCTTCTGCTCTGCTAATGAAATATAAAACGACTTGACAGCTGCTAAATTTGTGTCATGCCCAGGCTGGAGAAATGGGTAATGTCTGTTGGTTGCTGTGTTGATCGCCCCTCCACCTCCCCCCCCTTTTTTAGCTGTAATACCTCTAGGTAATGGAGGCGCACCCATTATTCACTCTTAAACAATGAATTTCTAGTTAAAAGCACCAATATACTAGCCTAAGAGCCCTGCCAATTATTTAAAGTAATGGAAGCCTGTCTGCATTTGTCTCACCTTTTTTTTTACAACCAACAAGAATCCTTAAAAATGCTTAATCCCCTTTCCTATGTGCCCTATTGACGTTTGGTTACCTCCAGACCTCCGTGGCTTCAGCAGAGGAGTGAATGAAGTCTGAAGGCCCTGGAATCTTATCGCAGTGGATACGCAGGCAACACTTCTGCCAGCTGAGTGCGTCCTACTCCTGTGGGTTACCTCCCCCAACAGTCCCTGCTGGGATGAGCTGAGAATGGTCACAGGTCTTGACTTGCTGCTGCACTTTAATGCTTGCCCTGTTTGGATAAGCTAATAAGATCAGTGTACACCCACTCTGGAAGTGTCCACTTGCAGGGCGCGCTCCCTCCTCTGTCAACAGCTAAACTGCCTCAGTGGCTGCCCCTGTATATTTGGCAGCCGCTAGCCTGTGACATATCTTGATTTTTACCTTCCGCCACTTCAGTGGCCGGGGTTTCAGTCCCAGCTTTGCCAGTGGGATCATCTTGTTTGGGATACACAAGGGGTCATGCAACAAGAATGGCTTATAGGCCCACGCGGGGAACAAGCTTGCTGGTGGTTGGCTCTTGCTCCCCCGAGAGTTATCCCTGGTGAGCCTGGCAAGCCCTTCGCCTTTGCCTCCACCAGTTAGTTGCCCTTGGTGCCTCAGGAGGCCCCCTCCCCCTCCCCTGGGCTCAGCAGCATCTCTCTCCTTTCCTGATCTCCCCAATACAAAAGCCTTTTGGATAGGGTGGATTAAGATGCCCGTCCGCTTCCTCCTAAACTGGATTAGCACCCCTGTCTGTGGGTCCTAGATCGATCGATCAATGTTACCCTTCCCTGGGTGGCACAGGGTCTTCTGGGATCTCTGTGTCCAAATGATAGGACTTTCCCTTGGGGCTCTCCACTGGGTGGCCCCTGGTGTCCTCTTCTTCCACCGCCACCTCCGGTAGCAAATCCCCAGTTTGTATGGACCGCTTGACCTCCTTCCCTTCATTCTCGTTTTTCTTTTCTCCTCCCTCTGCTGCCTCTCAGTCCTCTCTTACAGAGTTCCTATGTTCCATGGGTTCTTTTTCTCATCTAGAGGTCGATCCTCCATTCCTTGGGGTGTTTTGCCTGACCTGCCCCTTCCTGTGTCCTTGGATGAACCCCCTCCTCCTTGCCACCAGGGCCTTCCTGGGTTTCAGGTTCTCTCAGGGAGTCCTACGTCAGAGTTGTCTCTCTTCAAGGTGGGGGACTCGGCAGGTTGCAGGGAAGGCGAGAGGGCCCTTAGACAGAGCCCCTTCACTACTTACTGTCTCCCTTCTCACAGCTACCCTCTGAACAAATTGACTTAACATTTACAGTAAAACTTAGAAAAGTTTTTGATTATCCCTTGCAGATAAGAGAGGATAATATTATTTGACATTATTTTAATAGCTATCAGTAGATATATTATGTGGTGAATTGGTATTATTTTTGCAAACTTTTCCATTTTAAACAAGTTTTATTACTGCCTATAGAGCAGATGCAAGTTTATGAAGTACACATCCTAAATGCTGCCACATTATGGGTAGCAGGGTGATGAAACCAAGCACAGTGAAAACTGTGAAAATAGGCTTTGCGTCCCTTTGTAATGTCTACACTTTGAACACCTTTATCAGTCTTTGTAAGCTTTACTACAGTGGTGAGATCCTACCCAATAGAATATTATCTAATTTAACAAGCTATTGGCTGATACTAAATATAAGTGTGAGTTCATTGTGTTTGAAAGATCATGTGTGTGATGATTGTGATGGAGGGAAAATAACTTAATGCATTTTCTGTGGTTTTACAGGCAGGAGGTTCCCAGGTCATCTTCACGAATCCCCTGGAGATTGTCAAGATTCGTTTGCAAGTGGCAGGGGAGATCACCACGGGTCCTAGAGTGAGCGCCCTCACTGTGCTCAGGGACTTGGGGATTTTTGGTCTTTACAAGGTATCATTTTTCCCATTTTTTGAAACTCGTCTCAGTTGAGTTGCATGCAAAATGTACCAGTGAGGCTGCTGAAAAGGAAGGTGGGGAGCAGGGAAGGGAAGAAGGGAAGGAGTCTTTTCATATCTGAAAACAATCTCTTCCTGCAGGGCAAGCCCCACAGTCCAAAATGGAGAGAAACCCACATTTATATTAGTGGCAGTGGGATGTACAAAAGCACTCCTCCGCTTCTTCCTCAGGCTTTTATCCCGAGCTGCAGGGAGCCCCAGGCTGCAGACCTGCTGGTTTCTGGCATGGATTGTTTTCCATTTAGGAGGCAGAGGCGGTGGGGGTGGAGGAAAGGGGCAGGAGAAAAGTTTCTTTGGCTTTCCTTTTGTGTTTGTTTGAAACACCTCAAATTGTCCTAACATTTTACTTTATGTCTCCATTATCTCTATTGTTACATTCACTGCGGGCTGCTCTCTTTGTCTTAATAATATGACCAGAGTGAAGCAGTGGTAGAGTTTAGCGGGATTCAGATCTTTAAGAAGTTAAGTGATGGGATTTGTCAATAATGAATTCCATTTAAAAAAAAACCAGCCAGCCAGACCCTTTCTGTAGTGTACTTTAGTAGAATGCCAGTCAACAGATCCTTTCCCTGCGGGTCTATTTACTTCCATCATTACAGATCGGAGGTAATGGAGCAGAAGCTATTAGTTTTCTTAAAGAGTGTTTCTTCCGACACCCTTAGGTAGCACAAGAAGCTAATACGTAAATTCAGCAAATATAAGCAGCTGTGCTCATGCAAAATACTGAGGCATCATATTTATTTTTTGGCCTTGTGGCAACACCTGCATAAGTCTGCTTTTGGAAAGGCAGCTTTCATTCAGAAATTAACAGATAAAGAATCACACACCTATCATGTTTCACCCCAAAGACATTGTTTAATTGCTGAAGCTAGGTGTCACTCTAAAGGATTGTTGTTCTTGATGAGACAAACTTAGCCTTTTCCTTGTAAGTCTTCTCAAGTGTTTCAAAAATGCCCATAGAAACTGCTCTCCCCCCCTCCAAAAAAAAACACAACACAAAAGCAGTCAAAAGTGATTTGAACTGAGTGAATAGGTTTTGAAGGGCACACATTATTAAGCTTTTGATGGCCAAGACTGAAATGAATCCCAAAAGGACTGTCAGCATAAAACCACTCATTCCCTGTGCCTCTTACATCTCTCTCTTCACAAACTGTGCCAATGTGTTAATCCTGTTCTAGGCGAACCCAAGGGTTAAGGGAGGTATCCTGAGTTCCATCTCAAGCAGAAGCTGTCTTTTAAAGGATGGAGAAAGGGAATCACTTTGAACGAAGCCCAGAAAGGTGTTAAGGAATAATGTTACTCACCAAACACTACAAAGCAGGCTATCCTCTCAATGGAGGAGTTGTTCTTTCATCTCTTATTTAAGTGAAGTTACTGCCCCCCCCCAACTGTTCCAATGGACTGGCTGGCAATTCCTACAGTCCCTTCCCATTGACCATGCTGGCTGGGACTTCCGTGGGCTGCAGTCCAAGAGGTCTGAGAGGAGGGGGTGAATGTTCCCCACCCACCAGACCGTTTGGGCAACAACCCACACCCATCCTGCAACTGCTTGGTGCTTATAGTTTTAGAGCATCTCTGATCCTTCGTGCAGCCAAAGGGATCCTTCAGCATCCCTGCTCACTTGTTCAGCTCCCCACTGCCCCACCCCTGCAGAAATCTGAGCATGGGATCTTTTCCTGCTTCTTGGTCTGAAAATAGCTTGCCTGCATTATTTTTCCTTTTCTTTTTCTCTTTCACACCACAGGGTGCCAAAGCGTGTTTCCTCCGAGACATTCCCTTTTCTGCTATCTATTTTCCCGTGTATGCTCACTGTAAACTGATGCTGGCGGATGAAAACGGCCACGTGGGAGGATTTAATCTTCTCACAGCTGGTGCTCTTGCAGGTAACTTTGTAGCCTACATTGTAGGCAGTTCCTTTCTCTTTCTCCCCAATACTGGAAATAGTTAATAAACCTCAGGCCCCACAGATAGGAAACTAGTGTTCTATTGTATCTAACCTCATCTAAATTTGATCATTTATCCTTGGTGGGAGGTAGGGTAATTTTGATGAGAGCTAATTACATTTGCATAATGTGGATAAACAGCTTAATGCAGCTCACCAACTTAGAGTCACATGTGGTCTCTTGGCCTCTGTAGGGGGGTTGCAGTTGTTTCAGTGCTCTCTGCGATGGAGAGATGTGTCGATACCTCAAGGAAATACACTGAGGAAAAGCAACAATTACCTGGGCTTTATCCTCCTACGCTTGGGAAGACACTCGCCATCTTACTGTACATGCAGAGGGAAAGGACCTATTTAGGAGGTTCAGATTCACGTTCTCATTGTCCGGAAGCCAGATTCACTGAATGTGGCATTTCTTTGAAGGGGAAGCCACTGAAATACTTCTGTGGAAGCAGAAAGCAGATTTCTGAAAGGACTTTTCCCTTTGTTGGCATGCAGTGCCTGTAGGTGCGGAAAGGATCATTCCAAGCAGGGGAGGAGAAAGTTCCAAAACTTTGATGTTTTGGACCCTTTCCCCAAAAGCCTGGCAGTAGTAAAGCCAGCGGCAATGGACTGTGGAATTTGGAGTGTGACTGAGTACAATAGAACACCCAAGTGTTTTCAACCAAGAACTTCATCTTTCTGCGCCCTTTTTTCCAATTGGCGTAACTTGAATGAGCCGCTGTAATGATCTATACTTTTTGTTTCTCATTGATGTAAAGTATTCTAACATTTTATATGTTTTCTGGGGTTTGTGCTTATTCATTCATTTACATACTTTCTTATTGGCAGTCCTCTTGAACCAAGAAATTCATAGCATCCTGCAGTAAATTCACCCTTTAGATGTTTTTGTCTTTGTGACTGTGTTAAAGTCCGTAACACCCATATACAGTAATAAAACCAAGGCTTCATAGCACCAAACAATCTGTGTTCTCAAAGCCAACTGTAACATTTTGTTATTTGGCTAGAGGTGATATTCTTAAAGGAGCTGCTCCAGGCCATTCCTCCTCTGACTTGTATTGCATGGTTATGCTCCCCCTGTACTTTCAGCCAAATTCTGCTGCTTGTTATGATCCATAGTGTTTTCACATACTGTATTTTCCTGCATTGACCCCCCCCCCATAAAGGGCTGAGAAGGAAAAGATTGAATGGTTGCACAGTGTCTTTTGATTGGTTATGCTGGAAGTACTTTTAGCCCCAAATCCAGTAGCAAACCATATTCTTCCTTTAAAGTTGGAGCTACACAAGAGAGGAAAGAAAGGAAATGCAGTTGTTGGCCTTTGGCTTTCTTGGAGATGAACAGCCCTGCCTGTTTATTCAGAAGCTTAATACTTTGTAGAGCCTTTCAGAGCGAGCCTTGTTTCTGCCTTTCAGTTGTGCTCAGCTTCCCTTAAGCACTCCGCTCTCCTGGCAGGTGTTCCTGCTGCTTCCTTGGTGACCCCTGCTGATGTCATCAAGACCAGACTGCAAGTGGCTGCCCGCGCTGGCCAAACAACATACAGCGGGGTGATTGACTGCTTTGGAAAGATACTTAGAGAAGAAGGCCCCTCTGCTTTCTGGAAGGGAGCTGGAGGTGAGTGAAAAAAGGAGTTCATGCATTGTTGGAGCCATTTTAATTAACTTTTTCAAACAACATAAAAGCAGTGGGACGAGACTTCAGCCATTTCGATCAGAGGCCATGCCCATACTTAGATGTTGTACCGTAAACGTTTGTTCTACTTATGTCCCAACAGCACGAGTGTTCAGATCTTCACCCCAGTTTGGTGTTACTCTAGTGACCTATGAGCTTCTGCAGCGCTGGCTGTATGTTGATTTTGGAGGCATGTAAGTATAGTGGTTCATTTGTTACGTCTCATGTTGAAGTATGGCCCAAGCGTACACTTTCCTGCTGATGAAGCAAAAAAACTGTCTGATACCTTGGCATGTATTTATCTTTCTAAATGCAAAAAAAAAAAAAAAAGTATTCTAATGTTGTACTGCTAAAGTAAACTCCTGATGTTCCAGTTATAAATATTGGTTCTAGCATCTGCTTTTACCAGAGAACGTGCTGATTCTTGTTCCAAAAGAATAGAAATTCCTTTTTTACCCATCATGCCTTCTAAATTGAAATGCTACTGTCATGGACTCTTCCTAAGGATTTTCCCTTCACTAGGCTGAACCAAATAGCCTGGAAGGGTCACAGGGCTATTCTAGGAAGCCCTAAGGGTGTAACAGAATCTCAGTACATGGATGCAAGAGGGGCAAATCCTTTCAGTGATAGTTTGCCTCCAGGTTACTGCTTCTGAGCTAGGTACAAGGGGAACCCTTTGAAATATTGTGGGTGGGGGTCGGGAGGTCAAGGCAGCTTTCACATGTTTGAATTAGAGAGACTTTGGGGGGGCTTCATTTTCTGGAGTGACTCTTTCTTTGTTACTGTGAAACACAGCATGTTAAGGTGATAGCCTTAAGCCAGACCTGGGTAAAGTGCGGCCCGCGAGCCGCTCCTGTCCGGCCCACCGGTCGTCGCTCCAGTTCAAGTACTTGTTCAAGCCCAAGACAGATTGGATTTCTCTCGCTGAACAAGTTGAACACCAAAACCATTTATAGCTTTTTGTCTAAAGTTTATCAGTTGCTTATCTTTAACATACCGCAAAAAACCTCTTTAGTATTTGTGAAGATTAACAAATAAAAACAATCATAACATCATTGTTTCATTTTATTTTTAAGTAAAGTTGGTTCGGACCCCGAACACAGTTCAGATTTTCCATGTGACCACCCCTATAGAAATTAATTGCTCACCCCTGCCTTAAGCGTCTGAGCAAGCAGGTGCAGGCATGGGCATGAATTAGGGATAATGCTGACCTCTGCTAATTTCCTGCTTGCCTTCCACCAGCAAACCGTCTGGCTCAGAACCTGCACCCAAGACTCGAATCTCAGACCTTCCTCCTGCTAATCCTGACCACATTGGTGGATATCGACTTGCGACAGCTACTTTTGCTGGGATAGAGAGCAAATTTGGCCTCTCTCTGCCAAGATTTCGATCTGCAGTCCTTACTTCAGTGCAGCCCAAAGCAGCAGCAGCAACAGAATCTTGAGCTGATTGGCCAAGTGGCAGAAGAGAGGCAGTGGACAGACAGTGCTCTGCTTCTCCAGTCAGCTGCATGAGGCACTGGGGAAGAGAGGCTTGCCACTGAATCACTCCTTTCTATACAAAACACAGCTAATTATTTGCACACAGAAGACTGATTGATGCTTTCTTTCTACACATAGACCTCTTCTTTTTCCCATCCCAAAGGCATGACTTAGTAATCGGGGCTTGGCTTTGCACAGCTTGCACTTCCATGTTACTGTACATATTGTACATCTTTGTACAGAGACATCATGGCATTGAAATGCAACTGCGTTTGTAGAAACAGGGACTGGCATTCTAAAGGGTTTGAAATGTACAGAATGTTTTGAAAGAGTTTTATTAAAAATCATGTGACAATAAAATTTATTTAAAATCAACAAACGCTGGGGTCATTTTTTATTTATACGTCGTGAGGCAGCGTTCTAAAACAAGCCCAAGCCCTGCTCCTTGGAAATGCTGTGAAAAGGGAATGAGGCAGCCCTGTCTTTCATTTGGTAGGAGGAGGAAAGCAGGGCCAGTCAGCACTGCAAGTTGTTTGAAGAGGGGGAAAGGTTTCTCAAAGGAATCTCAAAGGGAAAGTTCTCAAAGGGGGCGCCTATGAGCGAAGCTGACCCAGAGCTTCAACCATTACTGACTGCCTCCTCCCTGCTTTCTGAGTAGAATTGGCCGGGCAGGCAACCTATGAACATCCAATGGGATTTATCCTTCAGGGGTTGTAAAGTTTCCTGGTATGGAACGTTGAGAATGGTTTTACCCACATTAATTGCTGGTTTGGGGGCAATGCTAGTTTGTCTTGATTAGGTTTGTTTGGCCTTTCCCAAGTGAGTATGTGTTGGTCAGCATATCATATATATGGATTCAGGAGAGGCTGTCCTTGAATGGTCCTTGAAGAGTAGGGTCTTCAGCACCCTCTAGAAGGTTGGGAGGTAGAGGGCACAGCTCTAACAGGACCCCTTTCCATATGGATGGGGCAATCATGGCCATCTGAAGGGGGGATCTTATTTGCACAGGAGATCCACTGTTTGAGAGGACCCACCTGGGCCCCATAAAGTGGCAGGAGAGTGGGCAGGGAAAAGGAAAGGGGAGGGGAAATCTCACTCACAAAGAATGTCCAAAGGTATTTTAGAAAAGAATGGTGCCACCAGAGGCAGAAGAGAAAACATAGTTCCAGCAGTGAGAGGAGTCTAACTTCAACGGTAGCAAAAAGGAACTGAGGAGCTCTCCAGATGGGCAGAGCATCCGCACTAGGGGGGAAACTTCTTAGCAAAAACATGACTGAAAGCTCTAGAAAGTTCTGGGGAGTCCTGCCCAGGGGCAGACTTAACCCATTTGTGTGTATTTACAAAGACCACAAAGAAGACTTGGTTTCAAGTGCCTGCCTTCTAGTCTTCCTCAGATAGTCAATGATTTCTCAGTTTTTCAAATGAAAAGTCCTCCTAATGAATACATGGGTCTTTAATGCATGACCTAAAGTTGTCCATGATGTCTGCTGAGCACAGCCAAGCATGGACACTCAATGCAATAGTGACAGACATAATATTGGAAGCACAATCTACCATTTGCCTTACCAAATTGATTTGATCGCCATCTAAAGTGATGGATCTCAACTTGTAAACACTATGCAATATTTCTATGATTGTCAGATAGGTATGGAAGAAGGGCTTGAATTCCCTCCCCCATAGGAACTGTTGATTGGAGACTATAACTGCTTGGTAATTACTAATTTTGACTGTCAAAGCTACTGACATGTAAAGATGGCAACTAATAATATCGTTTTCTAACCTCTCTGTCTACAGTGGTGGATTGGGATTTCTACTTGCTTACCTTCAGCTTGTTTGCCTCCTCAGTTAATGGAGTTTAGTGGATGCTGCTGGAAGATAAAGGAAGTCACCACTTAATAAATTCTGTAGATTTTCAGTGTACTGTCATAGGGGGCTTGGCCCAAGACTCCTAAATCAGTGGAAAATGTTGAAAGGAAGGAGAGAAGATATAATGTGTTTGGCGCCTCTTAAAGTTCTATAAAACATGGACCTTATGCTTTGACTTCAATCTCCAGTCACTTGGCCATCTTGATTAACAGCAGTGTTCCAGATATCAATGCAAAAAAGACATGTACAAATATTTGACTGCATTCTCTCCCCTTCTAAACTCAAACTACCTCACTAGCAGTGAGCACTCAGATGATCTTCAACACCATTGAGGTCAGAAGCACTGAGACTTCTGAGACCAACAGCATAGATGAAACTAGGAGAATGAATAATGTCAGTGGTAAAAGATGTAGGATATTGATAACAGCTGTACAGAGCAACCTGATCAGAGTGGGAGACTCCGCCAAAATAATTGGAGGTGGATACCGCCCCTGAAACCTGCTTTGATGCGCATCTAGATAATATTGAAAGTAATGCAGTCCTCTCTGGGATTGACATGGTGGTGGCACAACAAAGAGTCTTCTCAAACCTCTTCAGTTTCAAATTTTTCCTTTTAAGCACTTCCATGTCTG
This sequence comes from Pogona vitticeps, assembly GCF_051106095.1. Taxonomy (NCBI): domain Eukaryota; kingdom Metazoa; phylum Chordata; class Lepidosauria; order Squamata; family Agamidae; genus Pogona; species Pogona vitticeps. The sequence goes on from NC_135783.1 coordinate 202,861,374, forward strand.
CATTTTTGCTGGACCTTTGGGGGAAGCCTCTTTTTGGCTCAGGCAGACCCAAGCTGCACACAGGTGTGAGTAGAGGGGATCTCACCTCTGGGAAGGTAAAGCAGTGGCCTGTTTTACCTTCATATGCTTACTGGATAGTACAAGAAATGTCATGATTCAAAGTCCCAATGGCAACAGAGCAGGGAAGCCTAATTTTGATTACTTTTACATATAATTTAAAGAGGTTGCAACACCAATCTCCTGAACGCAGACAAGGAATAGTGTTGGCAAGTTCTCTATGCAAATTCAACAAAACGAACTCTCGCAACATCATAGGCATCCTTCAGTCTCAAGAGATTGTGGTTACATGCTCTGAATCGAGGAGTGTCCTCTCCAGAGCATGAAGCCTGGGTAAAGTAATATGGAGAATAGGCTGTTACCAAAGCAGCAGATCCCCCCTCTCCATGTTGCTGAAATGGTCCAATGGAAAGGCAAGAGCCAATACAACTGGTTCCAGCAATGTTGCAGGAGTTGGCAGAACGACAAGAACTGCCTTCAGGACTCCAGCTTCGGATTTTGCCTCTAGGTTAACTCCTGAAGCCTCTTCCATGAATGGATATAGCCACAAGGCAGTGTAGGTTTGAAATCGGAGTTTTCCTTCTCCTAGATGGGCTGCCTTCCATGGCTGACGAGCTCCACCTACCCGGCCTGCTCTTTAATAGTGCAGAAGTATGATCTGACCCTTAAAACTTTCCTGCCTTCCAGGTGTATGCAAACTAATTGGCTTTCCTATTTACCATATTAGGGCCAGAGATAGAATCAGAGAATTTGAGAATTTCAGGTCCTGGGACACGCTCATTGAAATACAGAACACCGCTGTGTCAGGCTTTTTGAAAAAGCAGTGCATTGTATGCTTATACTTTTCGCCTTAGGCAAAACAGTAAAATATATGTGACATGTATATCAAGTAAACCCGCATTCAGAAGTCAACTCCACAATTCACAAAATTGTGATCAGGCACAAAATATGAACTCCATTTTTTAAGTGTTCATGGAATGATTTCTGTAGAAGTTCTTTCTTGCATGACCATTGGGAATGCCATTTCTTGAAAAATGAGTCTTTGAACAGAGAATTGTGAGAAAAGATTATGTTCTGTTTATTTATAAAGAATTCATAGTATACTGCACAGATTTAACAAAAAATCTAAAGTACATGTTTTAGAAAGTTTCCATTACTAAAAAAAAGTTTTACGGATTCTTTCTATTCTGATACATGACCTACCACTGGAGCCTGGAGCCTAGTTCGTTAATATTTAGGATAAAGGTTTCTGTGAACAGATTCATGCGCAAATCTAAGCAGTTCCATAGCACTCTTCCACCCAGAGACTCAGGTTCATAGCACAGTCTGTCAATTTAATTTGGGAAGATGCTTATATAACTTAAATCATTCAGAAAAGCCATACGCTACTGAAAGTTGGACAACCTAAATAACTTTAAAGATACAGTGCAGTTAGTGTTTCAGTAGAAGATACTTCTTGGCAAGTCAGGATAAATAATAAATTATGCTGATCAGATTAAGCTGTTGATGTGACTTACCTATTAAAAAGTAAAATTGAAAAGACCTGCTTCAATTACCTTTATACACCTGTCAAATCCACATTTTATTCCACATTCTGGTTTTCAAGTTCCATTGCAGACTAATACATGCTACACTTTTGACTCTTTCATTTAACCCATCCCAAACTGACTGCTAGACTTTGGTGCTAAACCACATCAGAAAGACTTAGGAGGGAATTCTAGTTGCTGCCTCCTCTTCTGCATCAGCTCTGTTTGCATTGATTTCTGCTAATGTCCGACCAAACCGTGTCCATTCATCATTTCGGGGAACAGCAATTTGCTGTAAAGAAAAAGGTACATGGGAAGCATCAGTGAATGCATTTATTTGGATTTTACATTAACTGACATGAACCGTAGGAGAATATGCATTTGCAGTTGTTCACAACTGTTGAACTTTTTTCCACATACAGGACTTATTGCAATGCAGCACCTCAACACATGCAAGATTCTATTATAGCCTGAGAAACATTATGAAAATAAATGACACAGAAAGTGCAGCATATAAATTGCAGTGGGCCATAAAAGTCCTTGAGAGCTTGTGCATGCAGATTTAAATTGCATGTCTCATTAAATACTACGTACTCTGTGTTTCATGAGACATGTAACTTTAAAAAGACACTTCTGGACCCAAATCACTGTCATACCACATGGTATGGGGCTGGATGTAGGAAAACCTTATTTAAAAACTACATTGTGATTTTTTTTAATTTTTTTTTTTTTTGCAGTTTGGGCACTCAGGCTCAAAAACTTTTGCCATCACTGGCCTAGACCAAGAAGTCAAACCAAGCTTACAGACTGAAATATATATCTGAACTCTTAACAGCACAGGGAAAAAGCACAGAACTCAAACCAAAGGATTTTGTTAGGGAGTTGATATTAATAGAGAAGCAAAACCTACAGTACTCTAAATAATGTATTCAAATTGAAAGGTCTTAGTCTTTTTAACCAGAGCTCTGTGAGGCAAGGGTTTATAAATTTTTATCCTTTGATAACAGAAAAAAAAGTACTTGCTACATGTCCCATTCATGACCTGTCGTTTTAAACTCAATGTGACATGGGCAAATGCCACCTCTATTTTTAATAACCTGAAATATATGGGATGGTGAGCTTTGCCCAGTTTCATCCCACAATGTGTAGCATCCATTTTTTAAAGTGCTATGGGGTGGTACATAAGCAGCACGCTTTGCTTTGCAGTTTTAAACAGGGTTTGCTATTGGCGGCCTAGATCCATATCTGACCTGCTGACTTCCCGTTTCCCCAAAAGACAAAGAGCTGATTGGATAAGCAGCCTTCCTGACAATGGATCTGACAGCAGGCTATGAGGAAGGGGGTGGGGTGCAAACAAAACCACATGCATAAGCTACTTTACTGCAGTGCCTCTCCAACAGCAAAGCTATATGAAGAGCCATTTCCTGAAAATGTGTATTTATTCATTTATTCATTTATTCATTCATTGATTTATTTTATATGCCGCCCACACTACCCAAAGGTCTCTGGGCGGCTTACAACATTTAAATATGTTGAGCACGGTCATTGAGCAGGATTCTACCTAAATCCACACCCACCTTCATAACATTTTTTCGACAATTACAGTGCTAAATGAAGTGCCGACAAAATAATGTTCGTATTCATAAGCATAAACTGCACCTCCTTTTTTTTTTTTAAAGACTCTTCTAAGATGAAAAAATGAGGTTCCTTTTCTTAACTGAATGAGGCAAAATATTTCGGAGATATTTTGTTCAGGCTGAAAGAAAGTAACCTACCTCTCCCACATCATAAATGACTATTTGTCCTTCTGAATCTCCAACGGCAATTTCACGTCCTGAGTTTGTCCATCTTACACGATTAAGGGCAGGATTACCTTCCACGGTAATGCTTGCAGTTGGCACCTATGCCAGTTTAAAAACAAACAAACAGACAGCACTCTGCTAAAGGGTCTCATTGGGACTTACATAATCTTTGGAAGCTTGTTCCATGCGTTAACATAAAATAGAAGGGCACACAGACCCCCTTTAACTTTTATCCACAGCAGACCCAGTACAAGAAGGTTACAGTAATAATATTTATTAGAGTATTTAACTTAAAAAAACAACAACCCCATGTTAGCAGCATTCTCTTTCTTTGGATAAAATACTGCCTAACTCCATGTACAGAGGCAAAAAATACTTTTATTATAAATAATCCTCACTTAAAACACACATGTGGCACCATAGTGGCTGTGGTTGAGGTTCTGCATAAATGTAGTAGGAAACACACCTAACAGGTGGTGGTCTGAAATGCCCAGTTTTATGTCTGGGTTTTTACAATGATGGTGCTATATTAATTTGTTTTTGGAGCAATATCAGCCAATCAATCTGCCAAGTAGGAACAAGAAATATTTCTAACTGTATGTTAGGGAACTGTGCTTTTGTGTATACTATGTGAAATAATGAACAGACAAAAATCTGGGACCAGGATCAACCTCGTAAGTTGACAATATCCAACAGGTGGGAAAGCATTGGAAGAGAAAAGAGGGCAAATAGTATATGTTGATGTTCCTTTTCGAGCACTTGGAATTAACTCAGACCTCCTATATGACAAAGACAACTGTACTGGGAGAGGATACAGCAGACACAGCTCTGCCATCTCTTCTTTGAGGTAAATTGATTAGAAATCCAAAGATGATGGAACCATCTTTTCATACCTGCAGCCCAACATCTTTTCAAGCATTTTCTCTAAAAGCTGAAGTAATTTTCATCTTTAGAACACCGACTGCAATCTAGCCTTACCTCAGTATCATTGTTGAGATTCCACAGGTCAAGCCTTCCCATGCCATCCACACAAGCAAAGAGGGCAGGATGAGTAGGGGACCACATCACATCATAGACATAGTCTGAGTTGTCTTCAAATGAATACAAAGGTTTGTTGTTCTGAAAAGGGGAGAGGAAATCTCTTAACACTGACAGCTCTCATTAATAAACACACATACACATACACACACAATATCCCCTCAGAAAGGCCTTTGAAATACTGTGCTTAAATCCGAGTATCACAACTGAAAAGCTTCGTGTTGTTTCTTTTTAGCAGAGAACCATTTTTTGTAACAAGACAACTTTGCAGTTTTAAAGAATGACCAGTTCTTCATAACTGCAGAAAACCTTTAAACTGAACTGTGTGTGCTAATTGAATACACTACCCAATGTATGATTTGGAATACTTCAGAATTATATTAAGAGAAACTTTGATGATACTGTCAATTCTTAAGCAGGCTGGATGTAAGTTAGCAAAAAAAAATCCATTAACTTTTAAAATTTTGAGTGTTATTTGTAACTACAGTTTAGTTGTGAAAACAGATTATGAGCAAGTGCACCTAGGATATTGCAAGACTGCATAATTTATAGATTTTTATATATCTATATCTATATCTATATCTATATCTCTCTCTCTCTCTCTCTCTCTCTCTCTCTCTCTCTCTCTCTCTCTCTCTCTCTCTCTCTCTCTCTCTCTCTCTCTCTCTCTCTCTCTCTCTCTCTCTCTCTCTCTCTCTCTCTCTCTCTCTATATATATATATATATATATATATATGTTTTTCTTTATATATATAAGCCTAAGTAACTTAAGTAAGTATGGATCTTTATATATATATATATATATATATATAAAAAATATATAAAGAGCCATACTTACTTAAGTTACTTAGGCTTATATATATAAAGAAAAACATATAAATATATATGTATATAAAATACGCCAAACAATTGATCTCAACACGTTCCCTATAGATGTAGCTCCATTGCTATATTTGAACCATGCATTTTATACCCTTGATGCTAGGAACAGATATTCATGTCAAGACTGCTGTCAAAAGAGCTAGTGCATTTAGTTTTGCATTACTATTTATACAAGGCATCTTTCAAGATAGTTCAACACATTTACTACAGTTTATAGTATATCATTCTACTGAGGAAATAATAAGATATGAGCATCTGAGGTACCTTAGTGGTCCAAAGTTTTACAGTCCAGTCAAAAGAAGAAGTGACAAAAAGATGGGAAAAGTCTACAGGTCCAACAGCTGCATGACAGTGGATACCTGTGATTGGTCCTTGGTGACCTTCAAACATCTCACTGATTCCAGCTTTGCTATATAAATTGAACACATATATAAAACATGACTTTACTGTTGAAGAAAAGTATTCATAAGATGCTCTAGAACAGTGTTTCCCAAACTTAGGTCCCCAGATGTCCTTGGACTGCAACCCCCAGAAATCCTGGCCAGCAGATAGTGGCAAATGTTTCTGGAAGCTTTCACCCGAGAACATCTGGGGACCCAAGGTTGAGAACCACTGTAATCTAGATGGAAGTTTTTAAAGTAAATAGGAATAGAAACTTGCTAACATATGTTGTCCATTCATTTAATCACCCCCTTCCATGAAGCCTCTATAGAAGTCCACACTCAGTGGATCAGTATATAGGCAGCATTTTAAAGAAAATATGTACTTTAACAATTAATGTACAGACATGCTGTTACATGATAAAAAGGGCACTTAAGGAACTGCCATCTAATTAACTGTACTGCTTTTTCAAACTAAAGCTACATATCTGGACTGTGATTCCAAAAATTAATATGTTGGATCCCCCCACAAATAAAACATTGATCCTAAGATAGTTTTTAGTCTGAAATCATACATTCCCAATATACTGGTTAAAATGAAACACCACCAATTTTGGTTAGTTTTAACCCAAGGTGTTACGGAACAAGGGTGTGAGACCAAGACCTCAATTTCATTTAAGAAAGCAATTAATAAGATACAGCCAGACTATTTCAAAACAAAACAGCAGGACACATGCTTCCCAATTTAAGATTAGTATGTGATGCTACTGTAGAATTATCTACAGAAGGGACTGTATTGGATGTTCTCTCACAATTCAAATGACAAGAATGGTTAATCATCATTCTTCCATTTCAAAATTCTAAAGCCAAAAGAAGTACTGTACCCACTAACATTGGGAAACTGAAGGAATACCTTTATCAGTTTATATATTTCCCTTTAGAAAAATATAATTGCCCATGTAAGCAGATGGGAAACAAACCACTTCAAACTTTCAGTATCTTACAGAACAAAGCAAAGCGTAATTTTCTGGGTCCAGGTTAGCTGAAATGCCATTATCTTCCCTTACAAGCCAGCTGGGCTTTAAGACTGTTCTAAGATTATGATAAAGATGATCTGATAGACAGGCCTTTCATCCACATTAAGATGCCTACCTCATGGGGACCTGAGAGAGGGCCTTCTCGGTGGCCAGCCCCAGGCTCTGGAATTCCTTGCCAAGAAAGCCTCAATGTGCTCTCTCCCTGCTTTCCTTTCAACTGCAGATGAAGGCTTACAGCATTTTAAGGTAAATTGTTATTACTATTTGTAATTGGTTTTAGTTTTAATTGCATTTTGATCGTATAATTTAATTTAACTCTCTCTTAATATTTGTGATACCACTGTATTTTATTCTGCTTCATTTTAAACTATGCTACTGTGGCGATCACCCTGCTTTGGCTCATGTGGAGATTATTTGCATATACCAATGGGAGCTGTTGGGAGACAGAGCCAGACAAACCAGAAGGGAGGGGTGAGTCAGAGAAGAGAAGTTTGGGGAGTGAGTTAGTCAGGGAGTCTGAGTCAGAGATGAGAGTCTGAAGTAGAAGAGTTAGTCTGTGGGAGTTAGAGAGTGCAGTATAGCAAGGAGTTAAGGGAAGCAGTTAAGAGTGTGGAACTTATAGACAGCTAAGAGAGTTAAGAATGAAACAAGTTATTACTAATCTAATGAATACTTTAAAGTCTCTGAAGAACCTGTTTAAGCGGACTGTAACCAATAAACCTGTTTGGTTCAACTTTATACTTAGCTTGGACCTCAATCTTTCTAATTGAAGGGTGTTGACAGAGGTCAACTGGTGGCAGCGTAAAGGAGAGAACATGTTGTGGGCCTCAGGCTAGTGAAATGATCTGGGGACACGCAAGGGGAACATCATAGCTACGAACTGCACTGGGTCCAAATTTTGAAAGAAAGGTGGCATATAAATTAAACAAATAAAATGGAGCCCCAGTTCCTACTTACCTGCCATGGCGACATGCTGTGTACACAGAGCCTTCCTCACTTCCAACCACAAAGTTATTGACATCTCCAACAGGGAAAGACATACAAGTAACAGCTACGGGCTTGGACTGCTTATGAACTAGCTCCATGCTATCCTAGAGAGAAAATATATAATTCACACATTTTACTTAGTTTGCAACAATATTTTGTTAACAAATAAGATTTCTGACACCAGCTTCCAAAACCACATTTTTATTCTAGACTATTGCTGTAAACTCATCCTGAAGGTTAAAGCCCTTGATAGAGTAAAAATGGACATGCCACATAAAGTCAGTATGGCTTTGCTTTTCTAACATGGCATAAATTAGAATGAGCAACTTTGATAGGGTCAGTTTTCTGGCCATGAGACCTGAGGCCACACTGTCTGAGACTAGTCCCTTGAAAACACACAACATGAAAATGGAAGTGGCTAGAAGGCAACTACAAATAGATTAGGCTGACAGCCAGTGACTTGCCAAAAGCCACTTGGGTCAGTACCTAGATATTCCTGGTCCATGTCTAAAATTGTTCATTACTCTGTGCTAGCTCTTACAGTTCATAAAATTTCTGTATACCTAGAATTTAGATAACAGATGTTCTACACAATGATGACTTACATTTTTATCTGAAGAAAGATTGATGAAATGTCAGGTCTAGTGAGAAATTATTATTGCAACTGAATAGTCAAGCATTTCTACATTGAAGATGACAGATGGCATAACTGTTCGAGGGAAAACCACTTGATTTTTTTTACCTGTGGCTGTGAAAGCATATCCAGACTCCATGAACAGATTTTTCCATCAGTCGAGATGCTGATAAGGTTATGGGCATTCTGTGTCCCTACTACGTTCACACAGTACACTGGATGCTAAAACAGTGTAACACAGATTAATATATCTCAGAACATTTTATAGATACTTCATACAAATGCAGAATCTAGCTTTTAAATGGCCATTCAGGATAAGGTTGAGAGAGTAACATATCTAAATCCACAATTTCTCACACTGGATCATCTGTTTCTGGCAAGAGTTTCTGATCTAGCTGCAACTATCAGTCCTCTTGCAGAAATCTTAAACTGACTAGAAGTACAAAAGGCAGCATGTCACCTGGAAAAATTTTGGAGTATGTGTTGGGAGGAATGGAACGAAGGATAGAAGGATGGAATAAAGCATTTGGAATAAAGGTGGAACAAAGCATTTCTAAAATGTGGCAAAAGCAGCTAAATGCACAGAAAGGTTAGTCTCTTTGAAGCATACAGTACTCTGCTTTATCAATTTTCCTTACGTAGCGCATAGCTTAGCAAGGTGCTTGGTCAAACAGGCTGCATGCAAAAAACATAATTAGCTGACCTCTATACAGTGGTGCCTCGCTTAACGGGCGCCCCGTTTAACGATGAAATCACATAGCGATTAACTTTTTGCGATTGCTTTGCGATGTTTTAAATGGGGAAAAATCGCTTTGCGATGATCGGTACCCTGTTTCGCTTACCGATCATCGCAAAGCAATGATTTTTTAACAGCTGATCGGCAGTTCCAAAATGGCCGCTGGGTAAAAAAAATGGCCACCCGCTGTTTTCTGGGACGGATTCCTCGCTTACCGGGCAGCGAAAATGGCTGCCGTATGGAGGATTTTTGCTTAAAGGTGAGTCTGAAGCCCATAGGAATGCATTGAAGGGGTTTCAATGCATTCCTATGGGCTTTTTAATATCACATAGCGATGAAATCACTTTGCAGCGATTTTTGCTGCATGGATTATCGTCGCTATGCGAGGCACCACTGTACTTCTAGGGTCTGATATTTCCCCTGCAGAAAGAGCTTTTCAAAAAATAAGCTTCTGAACACTTCATTTAAAACAATGAGAACTTTTAGAATATGGCTTACTATTAAAATCTTATTAATCTAGGTATTCATTTCTTGCAGCAACCCAAACACACATCACTACTAACCTTAGGCAAACACTATGCTATATCAACAGGTTCCCCTGTAAATAAACAAATATTTTTACAGACAGTATTCCCACTCCTTACCGTGTGAGCAGCAGCAGAAAGCGGAGTTCTCTGAACTGGAGTTCGCTTGTTGCTACGGTTATCCCAAAGCACAATTTGTCCTGAATATGTGCCACCAACAACCAAATTTGGATGAAATTTTGCAAATGTAGCAGACATTACAGCTGACTGAAAGAGGTAGGGAAAGAAAGTGCATGTTAATTTCCACATGACTCTCAACCACAGAAGCTTCATGTTTCCTACATGATATTTGGGGCTAAACAAATTTAGACAAAAAGAATTTTACAATCATAACAATAGAAATTAGACTAGAAATCACCCAATCAATTTTATAATGAAATCTCTGTTTGGTTAAAGCATGTGTTTCAACTTATCTAATTTTAAATCATTTAGCTATATATACATTTTTATTTAGAGACCTCAGGTGTCAATGTACATTTCAAAATCATAATGCTGAGAGTTTCATACTTACACAGAAAACTTTAATTTTATATAGCAAGACTAAGATATCAGAACTAGGATATGCTGAAAGAATCTAAATGATGCTAGAAAGCTTGCTATAGATGAACCTTTAAAAAAAATTAATGGATTCTTCAGATGTCAACATGTGTTTGCAAAAACGTGCAGTTTAAAGTTCAAGCCTGTCCAATGAAATCATGATGTTGACAAGCAGAAGAAGGCTCTGGTTCACATGCATCAACATAAAATCCTTAGCATGGTAAGACAGGGACTCGCATCATACCTGGCAGTGAAAGACATACTCGGGAGTGGTTTTTTTGTATTTCATATTCCACACAAGGGCTACTCCATCAGGCTCGTGAGGAGCATCTTCATTGTTGTTGTAAGAGGCAACCAGTAACTCTGGGTACTGGAAACAAAGAGAAATTGCATAAAAAAGGCACATGCATATGCAGGTTGCCTGAAACAATGAGGCACTCAGATAAATTAAAAATAAGCTACCAAGTAAACTTTATTTATAGGGAATATTATCAGACAGCTGTACCTACAGCAACAACTCCCAACATTCAACCAACACACAGGCTGCAACAGTTTTGCAACTCACGTTGTGCAGGACAGTGTTCCTTTACAATGCTTTCTGCACACAGAGCCAATGACGGCCCATTCTATATACACCTACAATCTACTGCAGCAGACAAGTGAAAAGAATGTCTGCCGAAGGTTTCTGCCAGAAAGATTTTAAGTTCTGTTACCTGAGATGACCAGTCCAAGCAACTAACAACCCGATGCTTTGACCAGCGCTCATCAAAAAACTGCCTGTTTAAGGACAGCTTAGCACCTGCCTGAATTTCTCTGAAAGAACAATTGAAGAGGGTAGATTTAGGATCACTTTCAGTAAGATTAAAACAGGCATAGCAGCAGCATATTGCAGACACTCCAGTATTACCCTTCTTTGTCTTCCAAGTCTCGGCCACTGTAGTCAAAGAAAATGTTAATTTGTTCAGAAAGAGCTCTTTCTACAATCCTCGTAGAGTGGTCGAAGAAGCTCAGAAATTCTTCAGAATGCAAAATCTGTTGCTTTTCTTCTTCTGTCAATTCATGAGGGGCAACTGGAGCAGAAAAGAGATTTGGAGTTTTAATTGATAGCCTATGAGAACACATTTCTTTTTAACGACAAAGCGATTTTAGAGTGAAAGATTAGATGATAGACAGGCACTACGATTGTAAAAGTTTAAAAGCCTTTAAACACTGCACAGAGAACTTTTAAAAATGTATTTTATGCCTTACTGCTTATATTTTATACATATCAAAGACAAGCATGGAGAAGTGAAATCTTAAGAACAAAGCAGAATTAAATTCACATCTGTACCTTCCTCCTCCTCCTCCTTTTTCAACGTTTTTTCTTCCTCAGGTTCAACTGGTGGTTTTTGGACAACCACATCATCTTCTTCATCCTCATCTAAAAGAAGCAGCTTGTCAATAACTATCGCACAAATGTATTTCAGGAAAACATACTGATGAAATGTCCAGATGAGGAACTGTGCCCATATGTACTCCACCTGAAGTAAATCTCTGGTTAGAATGCAACTGCTAGGAGAGGCACATGGAAACTAAACTAACAGGAAGAGACAGTAACCTGGAGGCAACGAATCCTGGTAATCTGCAGTAAAATCTTTTAACAATTTTGAACACATTTTCATTTGAAATTCATAAGCTCTGCATTTGTCATTTGAGACAGATCATGGAACCTTACAGTTGTTATTATATATAAAAATGCTACTGAATTAAAAAAATTACATGTCTGCCTAGACTCTGATAAACAACTATCAGGGCCTAATGGTTTTTCATTCATGAAAGATGGCTCAGATTAGGTTTCGGCATGCTAAGAGAGATTATATTTTATTTTCTATAATTCTAACTGCAAGCTTCGTTATCTATCATGTCTACCAATGAGCTTTTAAAGAGCAGAATGTGCTTTCCTTAATTGTAACAAATACCATAAAATTGCTGATATTCTGGAATACTGAGAAGGCCTATGACATTTTTCACATTATCAGGTTTTCGTTTTTCAATAGTATCAACCCCCCAAAAGGCGCTTTAAAAATGACTTCATGTTAAACAATATTCCTGCATTCTTTTTTTCAGCTTCCTAGAATAGGTTTGCCAAAAGAGTATTTTTCTACTATTACTACCACTGGTTAATCAGCTGTGTCATCTGCCTACAAGAGAATGGCGAGCAGGGCCCTACAAGTAGTGAGTTGGGATTTCAACAGGGGCTTGTTTGTGACAGCTATCCCTCTGACCCATGGTCAAAGTCACCTATTGGGGGGGGAGAGGACTCCCAGAGTGGCCACGAGATGGGAACCAGCTGCCGAGTTGTGGTCCCAGCAGCCAGGCCAGCTGACCAGACAGCAGCAACCAGATGGCACTGCTGGGATTGTCTCTCCCTCTCTGAGGTGGCAATGGGATGGCACAGCATTTTTCTGCCTGACTGCTTCCAATCATGCCTTTTCTCCAATGGCAAGCCTGTGCAATTACTAGCTCTCCAGGAGGTCTACAGACAAGCCTTTACCCTGCAAACAAAAATACAGCTTGTAGGCCCTACCAGCTGCCAAACCACACGCATAGTGATAGGTTGAAGCAAGAGCTGAGGAGAGAAATCTTTCTAACTCTAGTTTAGTCAATAAAAATATATATCTGTACCTGAAGGAACAAATGCTTTAAATGACACTATATAAGGCACACAATAATACAAACTCCAACTTAATCAAAATGATAATGACGTATGCCAATCCCACATTATATGAAATTGAGCGATTTTTACGTTCTGACAAGTTTACAGAACTAGGATAAATGGCATGAATGATTTCAATATATGCTCATACTTCTGAACCAAATGGTGAAGGTTAAAATCTTTCCTTTCAAGGGCCTCAATCAGCCACAAAGGAAAACAGTAATCACTGTCTTTTCAGCCGGCCCAACCGCATTTGTCAGCCCTTTCTCCGTCAATGCAGCCGGAGCAATCAACCTGCCAAACATTCAGAATGGAAAAACAATCTGAAAATACAGGGTATAATGCACCTGCCAGTGAAAATGGCCATTTCAAGAAAAGCTAGTGATCTCAGTGACCCTGCTGAGGAGGCGGTGGTGCAAAGGGGAAAGAACGCGTAAAAGAATTCTTAGTGATCTCCACTCTCTTGCACATTGACATTTCCTTACAAAGCATGCCAATTACAGCTTTTGTGCTGCTTAAAAAAATGAAAGCTTTTTTGGGCAAAATAAGCACATAGAGAAACAGAAAAAGACACTGCTCCTTTTTTAGAAGAATTTGTACATACAATGGACTATTAATCAGAAAACTGGAGAATGGAGAGATTCTATGCCATGTGCCCCAAACATGAGACTGGGTTCCTCCCACCCCCACCACTGGAATAAAGAAAATTTATAAATACTTAATTTTCATTTAATAGATGAGGGACTGTGAATAGTAAATTACAAGGCAATGACTAGATTAAAGAATTTAGTTAAATTAAGTGTGGACTTTCTCTTTGTATGGAGACTTGCTGCAGGAAACAACACTACAGAGACTTCAAAGCATGAATTCCCCGTGTCCTTTAAAAGTGTTTCAAGCTCACATGCCGTAAAATTAAAAATTAAATCCCAGCTCTGCCACACCATTCTGATTCTGAGTACCATTTTCACTGACAGAAGTCAAAGGCAGATGGTCGACCCTTTCGTGCCTAAGCGACCTCCTCATCTACATATATTACGGAGGAAAGATCCAGTAGTCAGTGGCCCCTCCCCCTCCACATTTTCAATGTAGATGGCACATATTATGCAAACCAGGTCCAAATTCCTTCTTGTGTTATACTCTGCTTGCTGTCAGTGTGCAGGAATTACTGCTGCTGCAGATGAACACTAGACATGTTATAGCAGCAATTACTTAAATATACATTAGAAGCACTGGAGCAGTTTCTCATCTGTTTAAGACACCTTATTTTCAGATGCATGCATTATGCCACCAAACAGATGACAGGGAACTTCAACCCTATTATGGTTATATTTGATCACTTAATAGTATACTAGAAACAAAATCAATACAACCAAGTGTATATCCAGAAGACCATCATCCCAGAGTAACAGATGCTGTATTTTACCTCAACCTGTTTTTGTCACACATTAAGTGAAGATAATGACAAACAGAAATTTATGTGATCACATTCGTGCCTTGTTCTGGCACCGTCCACCATTTTGGATTTCGTCAAATTGTTTTGTCCTGTACAACATTCTGTAAAAAGTAGATCTTTCTTAAAATTTCTTTCTCAGACACAAGATCAATCCTATGCTCCTTTCATTTTACTGTTTTTGCTACTACAAATTTATCTTCTCTGGTTCTCCTCTTTCCCCATCAACTCTAAAAATTTGTTACCAAAGTGATCGATCTTTTTTATTATTCAGACCACACTGCAGCCCCTCAATTGCTATATCAGCTTCCTGCCATCTCTAGCATCCAACACAAACCCATTGCTCTTATTTTCAAAGTTTACCTTCTAAATAAGGGACTTGTCTCAACTGCTCCTCACTTGGACCATAACCCTTACTATTCCAGTTCTTAAATAAGCCTGTCCTCTGTCACAGCATCCATTACATTTTTATAGTGCTCCAGAACATCTATGTTATTCTTCCATTCATTAATCCCTCAAATACTACTTCCAAATACATCTCTTTTATGAATCCTTTGGATCAATATACTGCCCTCCAGCTCTGCTGATACTAAGCCAACAGATTGTATACGTAAAAAACGAAACACAGGTTCTCCTTCTCACTGTCCTCACTTCCACATTCCCAAGTTACTCTCTTTCCATCCCAAATCTTCGTCTAGGAACTCTTAGGGCACAAAAAAACACTGCCTTTTTGTTTTTCCCTCAAAAAAGCATCAGTCGGATGTATGAATAAAACTGACCACCAGCAGTATACATGCCCCCAAAACAATTTGTCTTAGAAGGCAACACTCCCCCTTTCCCTTTCTCTTCACTCTCCTCTAATCTCCAAAGTCTCCTGTTATTTTAAGAGCTAGCTTCTGCAAAAGCAGTAGCACATGATAATCTATGAATTAAAATTAGTTGAACCAAATGAAGCAGAACATTCAGTACCTACTAAATGAGAAGAAGGACAGCTACACCAGTTATGGATTATGTAACAGACAATCTTCTTGAGAATATGATGTTTCAAGCCTTACCTCTTTCATTAACTTCAACTTGCTTGTTATTCTGCATCAAAGTCTTATACCAGCATTGCACAAATGCATATTTATTTCACAAGCTGAGATCTAACAGTAAAAACTTAATAGCCACAGAAAAACATAACAATGAGGAGCAGAACTGTTGTGTCAAATCTTTTAGTGATAAATATTCATTGCAATATTCTAAATGGTTAACTCTGCCTCTCCCCTCTTTTTCGGACAGAGAATCTAAGGTTATAAGGAAGTGCTAAAGACAGCATAAAAGTAGCAGTTACTTCTGAAATACCAAATCCCTTGTCAATGAATTGTATATCCAAGTTTAATGAACCAGTGTATTTTTATGTTACGTTAACATCAAAATTGTGATGTATTTTGGAGAGATGGAAAGAAAAGCATGACTCTAAATTAGACAGAACCCAGCAATAACACTAGAGAATGAAGTTCCAGTTGTCTGTGTAATCTGTTGCTGCGGAGTAGGTTAATCAAAGTTAAATCATCTGTGAAATAGGTGGCTTTTGTTAAGCTGAAGGTGTCATCAGATCACATTTGTTATCTGTATTTCATGCTACATTTTAGGCAGGTAGAAAGTAAAAATATTCCTCAAAACAATACTGCTATAAGGCACTGTTATACTACTCATAGTACTGTTTTTAATACACAAGTATGTTGGAAACCCACATATTGAATTTTAATTCATGAGACATGAAATTTGACCATATCAAAGGATTATCTCACTCATGACAATACAATTCAAATTTACCAATAGACTTCTGCTTCCTACAGATATAGAGAGGAGCATTATTTGCTTTTCTCTTGTTGCTCATCTTTCTAAATGTCCTAGATATCAAAGTGCTGACAGTGACACCTATCAGTAACACTGCAAGGCAACAACTACAGGCTTTCATTCAATAGAGGCTAACTGACTGTTACTGATATCAGTGAATAACTGGTGGGCAATCTGAAATCACCTTGAATTCCCCAAAGGTACATATCAACATCTAAATGACTAGTAACAACATTAACCTGGACACTTCTGTGTATTTTTCAGTTGAAGGGAAATTGCATAAAGAATAGACTAGAACAAGTGAACACTGCAGCCCTGTATCTTAGGCTTGTCCCCACTATATTTCAGTAGAATATCTCACAGACTTAAGGGGAAAAAGTGTTTTTCTTTTGTTTTCTCTTTGAGAATATTTGTCCATATCCTCAGAAAACTACATGTTATTCAGAGTGTACAACTGGAAAGAATACCTACACATTTCTGTTAACACACAATATTCTGCCTAGAAATATTGTTTTGCTATGGGAGCACTCTGAAAAATTCAGACGGACAGACAACGTTAAGAACATAAGTACTGTCATACTGGGCTAGACCAATACCGCATCTGCCCAATATTCTGCCTCCAACAGTGTCCAGAAATGGATACTTGAACATGTCTACGGAAAAGGCAATTATGGACCTATTTCTCTCCAGCTGTTCATTTCCGGTATCCAATAGACAGACTGGGAACACCAAGCATGAGATGATCACTTCTGAACCTATTCTCTCACACTTTCTAATAATCGCCAGATCCAAGAAAGAAATGTATTCTTAGTTTAGTAACCAATTTCTCAAGTTTATTTTGCACTGGTGTGTTAAAACATACTGTACACCCTTGTGATTCAAGCATGCTTCCTAAGGACCACAAATGGAATGTGGCACTAAGAATGACATCCAGAGAGTTCTTTTCTAAAGACACAGGACTATGTCTACACTGTAAGAGAGTAAACATTAAGACTACTTTACCTTAGGATAATTTTGGTGTCTAGATTCAAAACTAATTTAACTAGATTCCACTTGATAATAAACAATTATTCTTGGTATTCATATACACAGATTAGTAAATGATTTACACAAGTAGGGTCTGCTTGTCTGTGATTGCGAAAACTATTATCATGGAATTAAGCCCACCCTATTAAACAAAACTCCGGGAGGAAGTGGAAGACAGGAGGGCCTGGCGTGCTCTGGTCCATGGGGTCACGAAGAGTTGGACACGACTAAACGACTAAACAACAACAATAATTAAACAAAAAAGGCTGCCAGGAGGCATCAGTAAAGAAGCAGATAGCACATACTTTTCAATGAAAGCTCTGTAACTACAGAAACTGTGAAAGTGAAGACTCACCAGGATTCTATTTCCTAGTCTCTTTCTAAAAAATCAAGGTAGTGTTCTATTTAATGAGAATCATATAATCTCAGGCAAATTCTATGTGACTGCAAAGAACACACATTGAAAAGGACTGCAAAATCTACCAATGAATGTTATTGTGGCCTGTATTACAAGAGTTTCATTAGAGTTAAATTATGCATTTTGAGTTATTGACCAAAACTTGTTGTGAAGCTAAACCCATGCAACTTGGAAGTTGCACAAGAAGTTGTGAAATTCTTGTCAAGGCAGAAATTGTATTTATTTAGCCATTCCAAAGGCACAGTTCCATAGCAACGTGCACAATCAACTGCACAATCAGACATTCGATGTGGACTACTTGGGTGCAATTCTGTGCAAATTTCCACAGGTATAACTTCATGCTATGTGAAGTGCAACAGGATTTCAGCCATTATGTTAAAGCTAACATAGTATAAATTTATTTAATGTTTCTATTAATCCTTCCAGATGGTCAAATATTGTAGAACAAAATCTGTAAGAGTCACAAGGTATTCACCAAGGTATCCGTCTCAGGAATATTTTGGTCACTAAACTTCAGAGATTTTAAAATGTTTTTTAAAATGTCTCAAACTTGTTTTTAATCTTGATATTAATTTTGATATATGTTTAGTTGTTTTTTTAAAGATGGTATTGTAAAACTGTTCATTGTTGTACAGTTTTAGCCGTTGTGTGCCACCTTAGATCCCCTGGGAGGAGAAAGGTGACAAGACGGAAGTGCTGTTAGTGGGTGCTTCGCCGGACAGGTTGGAGGGCCACTTCCCTGTCCTGAATGGGGTTACACTCCCCCTAAGGGACAGGATCCGCAGCTTGGGGGTGCTCCTGGACCCCAGTCTAACACTGGAAGTCCAGGTGGACTCGGTGGCCAGGGGCGCCTGCGGAAACTATACCAGCTACGGCCCTACCTGGACGAGCGGAGTCTCATGGCAGTTACACATGCACTGGTAACATCTCGTATTGATTATTGCAATGCGCTCTACGTGGGGCTGCCTTTGAAGACGGTCCGGCGACTGCAACTGGTCCAGAATCGAGCTGCGCGGCTGGTGAGTGGTGGGGCCGCCAGAGAGCACATCAAGCCGATTCTGTATAATTTACACTGGTTACCAGTTGCTGTCCGGGCCCAATTCAAAGTGCTTGTTTTGACATATAAAGCCCTAAACGGCTTGGGCCCTGGATACTTGAAGGACCGCCTCCTTCCATATGAGCCTACCAGGCTGTTAAGATCTAGCCAGGGGGCCCTTTTGAAAGAGCCATCCCTCAAGGAGGTAAGAGGGATGGCTTGTAGACAAAGGGCCTTCTCGGCAGCTGCCCCCAGACTATGGAACGCCCTCCCAACTGAAATTCGCCTGGCGCCGACACTGATGATATTTCGGCGCCAGGTCAAAACCTTCCTGTTCCAGAAGGCTTTTAATTGAAATAACATTAACTGTGAGTCTTAATGATGGCAATTTTAATTGTATTTTTTAATTGTATTTTAATTGTATTTTAACTGTATTTTAATCATTTTATTTTATTGCATTGAATTTTAATTGTTGTAAGCCGCCCAGAGACCTTTGGGTAGAGTGGGCGGCATATAAATTAAATAAATAAATAAATAAATATAAATAAAATAAAAGTTGCTATTAAATTTTCATTTAAAAAAAACTACCTCTAGCAATACCAATATTCACATTGTAAAAAACAACAACAAACACAGAAGTGTTTTTATTACTCAGTATTTTATACGGAGGCTATTTAACCACGTTTCCTTAATTCCTTTTATTCTTAGTGACCCTGGAAGTTATTTGAACTGAAAGGTAGGACACCAAAATTTTTAGACTGAATATCACATGCCTTGCATACAGCTAGCAAATGAACTTTCTTCTGGCCCTCACCTTCTTACAGCAGCCTATTACAAGGCCTGAAACAAAATTAAAAATACACATATAGAAGAAACAGAGTGTGCAGCTACAGTTGCTTTGTTTCATTTTTTGCTGTTGTATTTCCCAGTGTAAAAAAAGAAAATAAAGCCACTGTCCATTTTAGCATGCATCTTGACTGATTCTTTGCCAAAGACATTATAACAAAGCCTCTGTTTTAAAAAAGCTGTGGTCACTGCGAATGGCTCTCCCTGCCATGCCCATATCTTCTGGGCACTATAGGCGCAACCAGCTCCACGGTTTAGCTTACTCTAGAAGGAAATAATTTTCATTTGACAAAACAAGGAACATTACCAAAACAGACAGTTAAGAGTCAGACAATTTAAGGAACAAATAAACATCCTATCAAACCCAAAAGTCAGCTACAATAGTAGTAATTTCTCACCTTGCATGTTTGTATTTTTACAAAGTACCTTTTGAACTTGTTTCTCACCATCAAACACATCTCATTCTTTTCATGAAGCATATTTAAAACAAAGGAAGAATAGCAGGAAAATTTATACAGTATTCACCTTCTTTTGGCTGAGTCAGAACTGGTGTTTGAGTCTCCTTGGTGTACGTGACCATTTCTCGAGGAGGGAAATCAACCTGTGTAATTTTGGACATTGCCAATTTAATGGGCCCCCGTCTAAGGAAAAGAAAAGAAATTGTTGGAAATCATGTATTTAAATACAATCTCTAATTTTTTTTACTTTGTACGGGATAATCATGTATGAAACTAGACAATGGCTGAAATCTTGTTGATTTGATTGTTGGTGGTGATTTTAAAAAATTAGTCTGTCTCCAGTCCTGTGGTCCCAACTGCTTCCCTATGATGGAAGGGATCCCAAGGGAATCCTGGAACCTATGGGGAATAGGAGTGAATTGGAAATTTAAAATAAAACCTGATGACATCACCAGTTTTACACTGTGTAAGTAAAGCAACAGGATTTCAGTCAATGTATCATTCCATACAAAGTTTAATACTCAAAATATCAGTGAATACTACATATTTTTATTTTTTTAAAAACCCAAACAGTGAGGAGATTCTTGTTATACTGCTCTTTCACATAACAGGCACTACTGGATTTTGAAGAATTTAAAATAATGAATACAGTAAGTCAGATCTAGAGTTGTTCAGAATGGAAGTTTGCAAATGGGATAACTTCCACAGGTGTGTGTATGGGGGGCTCTGTGTAAATATCCTTTAGCCCCCAGAAATCTACTCAGAGGGACTGGGACATTGTTCAGAAGAGTGTGTAATGTGGCTTGGGAACTAATGTGAGAGGAGGAAGAAATGAAAATGGCCACTCCTCCTTTTTCTTCCAGGAGGGAGCTGCCACTGTAACCCAGTTCCTTCTATTAAAGGAAGAAGCTCTTCAGTCGGTGAAGGGGCAAGTGTGGGTCCAATCCAAAGTCTGAATTCTGTGAAACCACCACATGACTGCTATTTAACTTGAAAGAATGTATGTTACAATGTTGAAATAATCTGTATTTAAGAAAATCAATACTGTATGTAGAAATGTTTGCAATCAAAGATTGGCAAGATTCCCCGGAGATCTTTCATCTAGACTGGCTCCTAAAGTGGTATGTGTATAAATGTGGAGAAATCCTAAGGAGATGGTAAGACTGATATTTTCACTGACATATACTTTTACCAGTTTAAACCAACAGAACTATATTATTTTAATTTAAACTATTTTTTTACTACAGTTTGCGTTTATTTTTAATTTTAAAATACAAATTGACTGTATGTGCATATGCTGTATGGAGCTTGAATTATTGTAAATAAGAGGTAAGAAACATCAGGGTTTTGAAAAAATTAGAAAGGACATATATGATGCTAGGGAAAAGTCTGGAACTAACTAATTTGAATATGTATATGATATTTTTCCCAGTAAATGCCTGAGTATAAGCAAAATGGACTTAGGCTATCCTGCAGCTGTGATCTATTTTTTTAAAAAGTGCAATGGAAGCAAAACTCATAATCACCAATTGTCTTTTTCCCTACAGCATTATCCTTCTTAAGTGCTCAAAGTAATTCAACTTTGTTATCTCAAAAATCTTTGAAGGGGCCAGTATCATCCCTATATTACAGGTATGCAGACTTAGGTAAATGATTAACAATTAATCTCTTGCCATAAATACATAAAAATATAGGAAGTTATTTTTAAAATCCAAGAAAAAGCATTTAGTAAGTTAGCAAACCAGCAATCTTTAGAAGATTAGTTAAAATTAGTTGTATTAAGAATTAAAGCTCAGAAGCAGCATTCTAAAAGTGTACATATCTGGAATGCAAACTCATAATATTTATTCAGCTGTGTATTGACCAGCTGTTTCCAGAAGCATTAACATATAGTTTTAGGAGTATGTGTAGATACTGTTGTCAGTCAGTGTGGGCATCATTTAAGTACTCACAACAAATATGATTATTTTTTACAATCTCACTTAGGTAACATAAAAATAATCATTACACAAATACGGAAGATAAAAAAAATCTCTGCTATACCCCAGATCGGAATCAGAGTGGAGCTGGAGAACTGATGGATCAGTATCCCAATGCAGCGTCCTGACACAAAAGTTTGAAGAACAAGCATGCAGCATTAGCAAAAAAAGGCCAGAGATTAGTGAAGCAAGGCAGTCTATAAAATGTTAAAGCTATTTTATATTACAGTCTTACATGGCTTCAGAGATAAAACACAAAACATATCCGTTAGTGAAAACTGGGTAGACATTCAGAACTGCATCAAAATGTGAAATAAATACATATATCAGTTAAAATGGAAACAGACAACTTTTAGCAATTAGCAGGACTATAATATTCTGCTGACCAATCCATTAGATCATTTTATTAAAATCTTTTCATTATTTTAAAGTGCAACCTCTATGAAACTGGCAAAAAGGTTTTTGTTTTTAAGTGAAGTTTAATATGAATTAAAAAAAACTTAACAAGCCTACAGTCTTACAAAATAACCCGCTCCCTTCTATACAGAAAGGAATACCAAGTTTTGAGGGCTTGTCATAAACAAAGAAATCTCAAAGAACAACCAGAAAAGAGTTTAACCCACTGACAAATTGGTTACACAGATTTAGCCATGCCATGTGATCTGTCTATTAATGTATTGTACTCCTGCCCCAAGCATTCAATATGTCCAGGAAATTGTCATATTGGTAAAGGAAATGAGTCAACACATAAGCCTTTAGTACAAAAAAAGGTGCTTTTCCACTGGGACATACTACTGGCTAGTGTTTCCAAGATGTGACATTGCTATAATTATGGGTTAAGCACTGCCTTGGGCTTATGCCATTTAATTTAAAGTCAACTCTAGACAGTCACAGTGTTATAGCAAGCCACAAGCCAAGCAACCTCATTCTCAAATATTCAGAAGTCTTAGTGAATCTGAAATATACATCCTGGGGGAAAAACCCAATTAACAGGGCCACCCCACTGGAAATGGTTTCAATGGCTTCCTGGTATCTTCACTGAATAGCAACTTTAAGTTAACAAAAGAATCCAAACAATAAAAAAACAAAAACAAAACAATGTGACCTACCAAAACAAATTACAGTAGTAGTTTTAACCTGTATAAGCTTTATTTTATATATGTTAGTCCTGTGTTCTGCTGATAAGAGCTAGAAAAACCAAAGGAAAGAAAACTTAAATAAACATACATCTGCAAAATTTAGTAACCATTTTAGTTTACATTTTATTGATGGAGCTGGAATCAACAGCCCCAGCATTACTTAGGAGGGCTGTGGATGGAGGAGTTGCCATCATTCATAAGGACTCCATCTTTCTCACAAGGAAACCTATCCATCCTGGCACCAGTTCTGAGGGCCTGAACCTTGTGCTAGGCCAAAGAAACAGAACAGGGTTGCTGCTGATATGCTGTCCACCTCACAGCCCAGCAGCCTCCCTGCCTGAGCTAACTGAGGTGATCTTGAGGGTGGTGGTGCTGAGGAACTGTTGTTATGCGGAACTTCAGCATCCACAACAAGGCTGTCCTGACACATCCTGCTCAGGATTTCATAGTTAACATGAGGGCCCAACACATATGGCTGGTCATTCTCTGGACCTGGATCTGTTTTTTGCTACTGGAAGAATGAAGGACAATCTTTTAGGGGGGATTTTGGTAACTCCATCATCATGGTTAAATCATTTCCTTATGAAGTCTGGGTTTGATGACAGCAGGCTTTCCCTACTGAGGTGGGGGGATCCATTAAAACTGCCCACCTTCGGAGACTTATGGAAACCAAAGAATTCCTGAGTGCTCCGGGGAGGTTTCCGGCTGACAAACCTACAGTTCAATGCATTCCAATGGGGGGGGATTCACCAAAAATTAACGAAGACTCAGAACAAAGCCAAATTAAGTTTGCAAAGGTTTTACAAGGTGCACTAACGATCCCAAACATTTAAAACAGTTTTTGAACATTTCAAGACACTTTTAAAATAGCGAAAACGGACCTGTCAAAACCATTGAAATGCACTGAATAGGCTTCAATGCATTCCAATGGAGGAAACATTGTTTCACTTAGCGATGTTTCCTATGGTGATTTTCGCTTAAGGACAGTAATCCGTTCCCACTGGAACGGATTATCCGGTTTTCAATGCATTCCTATGGCAAATGGTGTTTCGCTTAGCGATGTTTTCCCATAGCGATGTTTTTTTGGGAACCAATTAACATCGTTAAGTGAGGCACCACTGTAGTTTTAAATAGCCTATGTTTTAAAATTGTTTTATACAGCTTTGTAACCCACCCTGAAACAGAGCATGAGCTATGAATGTTTAACTAACTAATTAACCAACTAACTAACTAAATGGGAAATCACAGTAGGAGCCCTGGTTGCTGTCTTCAATATTAGCTGCAATAACAGAATTCCCAAACTATGCTGAAGCCACCACAGGCTGGGCTTCTTCCCTGTGATGCATGATTCCCTAAACACATTCAGAAAGAGGTGCTTTTGTGACCCTACTATTGCAGTTTTGCAAGTTCCCATAAATGTTACCGACCATATATGTTCCCTCTCTTATGTACTAAAAATAAATATTAAAGCTTTTCTTATATTCCTATAAAAAGCAGAAGTCTCTTCAATTTCTGTGTGCTTCTGTCAGAAACAAAGAAATAGTCTATATGGGCGAACTGAAGCCTACAGTCACAAGTCAACTACCATAGCATGATTTGCACATGATTGCACCTAATCATGTGTCCATGTTAAATTAAGACCTCTTATAAATAGAGCCTGACATACAGTTTTCTTTTACTGGTGGTTTACAGAATGAGGTGAGAGATTCAGAAACTAATAGGGATTATATTTCACCTTGAAACTCTTGTCTTAAATTCAATCTACAATGCTATTAATCAATGCGAATTTCTCAGAATATCTCTCAGTTTTAGGAAGGGACTAGGCTCTTCATTATGGGATAATTTGCTGCTCAAACAGAGTGAGATGGAATTGAACTCTGGACATCTCACAGGACAACGGAGATCATCACATCTGTCTACAAAAGCGTCAGTCTCAAAAGCCCGATACTTGCTGGAAGGTCTCTCCCACCAAAACAAAAAACAAAAAAAACAAAAACAAAAAAAACACAACTAGCCATCTCACCTACTCCTCGCAATATTTGATATTAAAAATTGTGACATTTAAAGAGGCCAAAAGGGCTAACACAAGGAACTACATTATCTTAGTCGTGGCCCCTTCTCCCCGGAACAAGCTTCAAAAAGAGGCCTGTCAGGTGTCAATTTTTAGGAAATCAATTAAAACAGAATCATTTAAAACTGGCTTTTTACCATGTTTTCCCAAAAATAAGACAGGGTCTTATATTAAATTTTGCTCCAAAAAAAGGAGTAGGCTTATTTTCAGGGGATGTTTTGTTTTTTCCTGTTCAACAATCTACGTTTATTCAAATACAATCATGTCATCTTCTGGTTGCTGCACAGTGGTGGAGGGCGGGCTTTCACTTAACTAGGGCTTATTTTTTGGGGTAGGGCTTATATTACGAGAATCTTGAAAAGTCATACTAGGGCTTATTTTCAAGTTACGTCTTATTTTCAGGGAAACAGGGTATTAGTGCTGACTAATTAACCACTGACTCAAGAGATCCAAATCTGTTTTAAATTTGTTTAATTCTATTTAAATGCAGAGATTTTTAAGCTGTGACAGGGCTTTACTTCTTTTATTGTATTTATTGTATATTTGTACTGTTGATTTTAAAGTGATTCAGGGTGTTGCGTACCACCCAGAGTGTTCACACTAAAGTGTGCTTCTTGATCAGGTAGCATACAAGTTCAAATAAATGAATACATTTAATAATAACTAAACAAATAAATGCCAGCTAGATAGAGAGCAAATATGTGCACATCTGAAGGTGTAGCTAACTCAGAGTAGAAAACTACATTATAAGGGGCATTTCTAAGAGACATGAAAGAGAACATTAAGAACAAACTGAACTTAACACAATTGTCAGACAAGAGAGAAAGACTATGACCAGCACCTCCAAGGAAAGTAAAAGTCAGGGCAGAAGTTGACAGCAAGCCAGGCTTATAAGTAGGCTGGAAAAGCCCCATCTCTTTCCAGTCCCCTTGTGCCAAATACATCCTATCATCCAATAAGATGAACACCTGCTTTTTCATGATAGAAAACAAAGTGCAAGGATATTTTAAGACATAATACAGTATGCTTAAAGTATATGGATCTGAAGGCAGCATATTACCTTTTTATTCTCCAGAAGTAAATCAAATCTACTACTAGAATCTGAATTAACATCGGTCAAACAACATCTACTGAAGATGCAACAACAGGCATTCAGTATATAAATTATTTGAGTAATCAGGCTATATTAAGATAAAAACATATTACATGCCCCTCAGCCAGTTCATGCTCATCAATCATTACATGGAACTATATATTGAAATATTTTCCATTTTTTCATCCAGCCTTCCCTCAATAACCTCACGTTTAGCTGAAACTTTAGTAAAGTTCACTGTAAATTCTTGGAGCTAGGCAGGGATAAAGAAAAAACATCAGGAAGCAATTTTGGATATTTACAACAACATAGTGAGGAGAGCTGAAATAGATTCTATGACATGTTGAGAAGAATACACCATCATTTAAGATATGCTGGCCAAAATCATTTTGTTAGCATAGTAAACTGCACTAGAGTAGGCCCACTGAAATAATGAGAAGCTGTTCCATAAGTTCTATTGATTCAAATGGGCCTACTCTAATTGTGATGTACTTTAGCACAGTAAGTCACATTTAGAGCAGGGCCATTTGAATCAATAGAAATACGGAGGAATTGATTCACTAAATCGCTACTGATCCAATGGGTCTTCTCTACATTATTGTGATTTACTATGCTACACAACAGAATTTTCACCAGTGCTTCTGTCATACTTGAAATCACTAGTATTGAATATCAAAATATTTATGAAACATACCTAGAACCAACAGCACCATCACCGGAATCCTGGCTGCCAGCTTCACTTGGTGTGCTCACGGATTTTGAAGATGGAGACATAGGAGGGGGGACTAAATAGTGAAACAGACATGTATCCGCTGTTACTAGTCGTAGAGGTTGCACAGCTTAGGATGTTTCCAAATTAATTTAACATGGAAGCATTAAAAAGTGATGGCAAACAAAAAAATAAAATGGATGAAAATGAACAATAGAAAAAAAAGGGAAAAGACAATGTTAACATATCATGCTGGAGACTCATGCAGTGTTTAGCATTTAATGCGTTTTTGGGTTACATAAAAAAAAGTATAGTTTACATAAAATGCTGGGAAAATGAAGATTCCACTAGAACATCTAAACACTATGCTAACAAACTGTTTCCACATAAATTAAAACAAATTATTAAACAATAAAAAATATAACATGAGTTCGACCCAGAGTTCCCATAGGTAGAAATCTCAAAAGAAGCACCTGAAGCAGCTGTTCCCACTTCTATCTTCTACCCTTTGTTCTCTGAACAACTGCTTCCAAAAACTCTATAGGAGGTAGTGCTAGCGGATATGGAGTGGGAGCAATATATGACAATCATTTTTGCTCACCTCTTTCAGCAGAAGCCTGCACTGTATTTCAGTTCCTCCCATTTGCAGAAAAGCAATTTAATGAAGGTGATTTTGCTTTACCTTATAAAGGTACTTATTGATCGAGAGATTAAAAAACCAAGCTCAAACAAAACAATATTACTCATCCCTTTTAAAAAAATGTTTATTTCTTCTAATCAACTAACATTCCATTTTGTTAGTCCTAAGTTTCTTAATAAAGGCTTCTTAAAAGGTGCCGTTTTCAAGACTGTATTATACAGAGTTCTAATTCAAGGCGAATAATGAAAAGTGGCTGTACGCAACCCAAAACATCTGTTTTTGCCTTTCCTTACTCAAGAAAGCACGACTGTATAATGTCCAATGAAAGATGGACTTCTTATGTCTATAAATTGTTTTTAATGAAAAAAAACCACAAATGTTTCCTAGTAAAACATTCCTACTGTAAGTATTTCGTTTTAAAAAGCCACACATACATGGAGGTTGGATCCAGAGTTCCTATCAGTAAAAGTCCACTCATGAATAATCTTACTGCAGGAGGGTGAAAGACAAGAGGGTCCTCCTTTATACACCGGTCCTCTGAAAAACTGTGCCAGAAAGTTGGGGGATCCTCCAGAATAACATGGCAGGTGGCACAGAAGGAATAATGAAACAGTAAAAAAATATCCTTTCTTGGTACTCTCCTGTGTGAACCACCATTGTTTTCAATCCTTTCTGCAAATGGAAAAGGTACTTCTGTCTGAAGGAGGCAAACTGTAGATCTATGAAACATTACACTGAAGTAAAATGTAACTGAACTCATTCACAGATTTGTTATTTGAATTACAGAAAGGAATGAAAAGTATACTAATATCAGATTTAATTTCTAATTTTGGCAAAACTGTAGAAAAAGACTGACAGAATGTTCTACTTTCTTCAAGTATCAATATTTTAAAATTACATATTTTATGCATCATTTTTCAGTCTTTTCAGAATACTAAGAGATAAGCTTTGGTTATATGAAAGTATATCTCCTAATTTCTATCACAGCACTGATTTTTTTAAAAAATTTTTTAAATGGGTTTTCATACATCATTATTACACATTACAAAACAATCTGAAAAATAAGAAATGGCCAGTAATCCTAGAATATTGACTCAATGTATTATTTTATTATTTTATAAAGAGATTATTCCCGTTGAACAAAGTTCTTAGTTATGATTTAAACTGAGAACTACTGCCATCTATTGGTCAAAATAGCCTCAAATTTTCAACTACTGCAAAAATCTTTTATGGGAGAAAAAACCTATATGGTTTCCATCACATCAAATCTATAAAAATGTTTCAGATTGTAGTGTCAAAAATACCCAATAGAAATTTAACCTTTTCAGTTCCATGGGTCTGTGGCCAGGTTTTACACACAGCAGAATGAAGTGATTGATATCCTGAAGTGCTAAATTAGGCCATACATCTTCACAGTGCAGATCTGGAATATGATTTTTGAAGAGTCCCTAAAGAAAAAGTTCCCTGCTGTTCAGCACACTCACTAGAGTGGACATTTTCCACTGTCAGAATCTTTTCTTCCATTAAAAGCACAGAAGGTTTTCAAACTGTGGCCACTGAACTGCAGTCTTTTAGAAATATAATCTGTTCTACCTCTTCAAATGTAAACCATTTACTTTGTTGTAAATGCTTCCATAATGGGGTTATTACTGGAGAAAAGCTAAATTTTATCTCTTTTTTTAGCTGAGTTAACATTTGATTAATAAGATTAGCTTTAGAAGGTTTTCTAAGAACCAATTAGTATTTGTTAAAGCAAATGTTATTTAAAAAACTTATACCAAATCACATTATGTGCAGGTAAGAACAATTCTAACCGGTAATATACAAATACAACATCAGCTTTACTGCTACGAAACATGCTTATACAAAAGTTGTAAACTAGTTCTGGCCCCAAACTTGGCAGAAGCTCAATACAAGTATTAGATCTCAATGGCTGAAATCATCTTGTGCAGTTACACAAAAGATGTAACTTTTCAAAGCGAATTGTCATAAGAAATCTTCGTAGCCATCCATTGCATGCCAAGTGGTGCAACTCAGCATAATGCCTATGGAGATTCCTTAATTTCCAGCGATTCGCTTCCAAAAGTTACACCTTTTGCATTGCTGTGCCAAAGTATTTCAGCCAATGTGTTGAGACATTATAATTTCATTTCTGTGTCAGTAATAATCCTCCATGAGCAAGATATGAAGCTTCCCTTCATAGTAAAATCTGTAACACTTGAGCACTTATGACAACTGTGTTTACTGTGTATCATGTTGCCTCGTGGGCCAAGATCAGACAGCAATATCTAAAATAATCAGTCTCTCACAGAACAGATGTGAGTGTGGCTATTACATTTAGGCTCCCATTACAAAGCACAGCCCCAAGAAACAAACTAAGACTTTCTTCTGAGTAAAGAAACACAGAATGATGTAGTTACAAACAGAATGGCTTAGTTATGAACAGGTACTAGAAACAACTAGTTACACATAATAAAGTCACATGTAACTAGTTATCTTTGGAGTAACAACTAGCAAATTTAACAACTGCAAAGTTATTTTAAAACTATAAAGGATAACATTTAATCTACTAAAGTATAAAATGGTGACTTTCAAAATTTACTTCTAAAAGTATCTTGAGGCATTTTAGAGGCATTCTGGGCAGGAATATTTATGCCATTGTCTTATCAATCTTAAATAGCAAGAGAAGTATTCTTTGGTTCTGTTTCTTTTATTTTTTAAAAAATATAAATACAGTGGTGCCTCGCACAACGAGCGCCTCGTAGAGCGATGAATTCGCTCTACGAGGACGCTTTTGCGATCGCTAATGCGATCGCACAGCGATGGCCCCAATGGGCGAAAATCGCAGAGCGAAGGTCGGTAAGTGGTTCGCTTACTGACCTTCACTTTGCGACCCGCCGATCAGCTGTTCTGCGGCTTCAAAATGGCCGCCGGAACAGCCGAAAGGGCCGGTTGCAGCGTTTTTGCGCCCTTGGTAAGGGGAGGGTGCGAAAACGCTGCCGGAACAGCCGAAATGGCTGCGCGCAGCGTTTTCACGCTCTCCCCTCGCTTACCAAGGGCGCGAAAATGCTGCGCCCGGCCCTTTCGGCTGTTCCGGCGGCCATTTTGAAGCCGCGGAACAGCTGATCGCAGCCATTTTCGTGCCCTCGTTCAGCGAGGGGAGGGCGCGAAAATGGCTGCCGGACCCCGGAAGCATCGCTGAACGGTGAGTTTTCAGCCGATTTGGAACGCATTAAACGATGTTTAATGCGTTCCAATGGGCTTTTCTGCCCCACTCAGCGATGTTTCACACAGCGAGGGTTAATCCGGGACGGATTAACCTCGCTGTGCGAGGCACCACTGTACTGTATTTCATAGAAACTACATAAGAATTGGGCAGTCAAAGAAAAGAGTCCAACAGATTTTTCTGGCCTCCTGATAAATACAATGTAATATCTTACTAATGTACAACATAACAAATTTCTTGAATAATTGGAACACTGACCATCAGGACTTGAAAAATGCACTTATCCACTCGTCTGTGACGAGTAAAAAATGCTGCTCGACAAGTCACAGCTCCCTCCCTGCCTGCTTCGTTCCCCTCCACCTGCCTCTCTCTCTCTCTCTCTCTCTCTCTCTCATCCTGCAGTCCTGCCCTCTTCTCACGAGAGAAGAGAGTTCAAGCGGTACATAGAGATATAGCTCTGCAGGACAATATAGAGTAGTCCCATACTGTAGAATATGGAGATTCTCTGCTCCCAATTTCAACAGAACAAGGACACATCCTGGGGTGGGAGGGAACCGTGGCTCCTTAAGAGGCCGGGTGCTTTTGCTTTCAGTTTTATTTTTGCTGGAGACATTCAAAATACAAGCTTCATGACCCCACAGGCATGCAGATAATAAGGCAACCCAAGTCTGAGGGTATAAATCAGTGATTCCCCGTCCCAATAAACTGCAAGGCTATAGTCTGGTCATGTTGACTGGTGAGACATTCTAAAATTTTTCAAGCCCTGCTGATCATGATAATAGTCACATGGCTATTCAGACACTATAAGCAACACAATGAGCTTCTTTTAATGTTGTGAGCTCTCATGATGATGCAGAATATCAAACATGATAACCTCTATTGTTCCTACAGAGATTGAGTTCTTTCCTTCCAAATACAGTCTCCTAGAACTGTCATGAAAAATCTCCAATGGAGCACAGGCAGGAACTGTTTTTTGGGGGGATGGAGAGAGAAAAAGGTACCCCGTGACTTTTCAACTTGAGGCCATCATTATTTTTTTCACAGTCACCTTAACAGAGTGGCCAATGAAAGGGGGAACCTCAGAGTGTATCCACAGCATAGTTACACTTGGAGTAAGATCTGAAGTTTCTTTTTGAGGCATTTTTATTAAGTCAATAACTTCAACTCACTATGAAGAACTTTAAAGTACAACTATTATACCTCTGAAGCCAACACGTAAAGAACCCCACAATCCTTCCTGTGCTTAAGGGGCAAATCAAGCATTATTTGGGGCTAAAGGTATTACTACGCTATTCTATGTATACATTTTCTTTCCAAAACTGTCCCTTCAACAGCTTAATAGGGTTTTCCTCCCAGATTTTAACTGGTGGTCTGACATATGAGACCTTTCAAAACAGACATGAAGGACAGTTCAACACATTACTTGTGGTGCTATACAAAAAATGTCATTTCACCAATTAAGAAACTGTCCCACTCAGAGACAACAAAAGGAACCAGCATATGTAGCAACTTTTTCAACAGTTCCTGCAATGCTGCAATGCCCCCTAGTGGCATAGTTCTTGCCCCTTTCATATGCTTACAAATCTACCGCAAGGAATTAACTGACAGGGAATGCACTATACTCATTTTGGAAATATTGTCTTATTATATTTGGAATGTTGATGTTTCAACTGAAAACATTTTTTTTCAAATGGTAAATGTACTCTTGTGCTCTGTTTTCTATCTCAGAAGAGAATTTGAGACATTTGACCTGAAGATTACCTAAAAGACACTCAGTAGTAGAAATGTTGGCATGAATCAAGTTTCTATGAAAAAACAGAATACTCCCACTAGAGAAAGAACACTGGAAAAACACATTATTATCACACTCCTGCCCCTGTTTAATTTAAGCATTTTTTTGGTTTTAATCTAATTTTTCATGACCCGCATTTTTAAGATTGACTGTTGGTCTGTCACCATTGTGTATCTTACTATAGATTTAAATTAATTTTTTGTGTCTACTTTTTCATTTAGTGTCTTGGTTGTTGTTTATTATTGAATCTTGGTTTGTGTTTTGTAAGCTGCCCAGAGTAGTGGCCACTAGATGAGTGAGTTAAAAATTGAATCAAATAAATAAATTACTGTACAGCCGTTAATACTTTCCCCACACAGCCCTCTGAAATGCTGCTTTCCAACATCAGCAAACCCTCCAGAAAAGGGTAGACAATGACACAGGGAACTACAGGAAAGATAATTGAAAATCATTCTGCTCTTCTCTCAGAGGAAGCCTTTGATGGATCTCAGTACTTTTCACAAATTAAAGGAGCTATTCTGGATCCAGCTAGTTACTTAGACATACCAATTTGACAACCTTATCACTCACATATTATAAACCAAGTCAATCCAACTTTGGATACTTTTTATTACTTCAGAGATACTTAGTGGTTAAGTTTCTTCTAGAGGGGAAGTTTTAAAAGTTCCTAAATTGATATGTCTCAAACAATGTAACAATAACAGACCAACATTTGGCTACAGCCGCTACAATGATCTCATATGTCATTTACTCAAGATGTGATATAGCAAAAAGTACTGAGAAGCTTCAAAGAACAAATTGTGGCAATAATGAACATACAACAATACATGCATGAGTAAATAACTCAATTTTCATGCTGATATTAATGCCACAGTTGATGGTGGGAGACACATTTACACACTACATTTCTTTGTAATTCTTACCCATAGGAGCATCTGGTGTTAGACCCATGCTTTGAAGCAAGGCTTCAGCTTCTCGTCTCTTCTTCTCAAGATCAGACTCATCTTGTACAGGAAGAGCTTCTTTTTTCTGGTCAGTCTAGGCATTTAAAATAAACATTTATGTGGCAAGCTACATTTTCACACACAACTTGCTTTAGTGTGCAAGAAAAAACTTTTTAAAGAGGTAAGATTACTATATTTAAAAAACTAAGTACATGCAAAGGAAAATAATCTAATACGCAACAGTGTTTGTACAATAATGCCTTCTACAAATTTGTGCTCACTTGTTTGTTGGAGGATACACTGAAAACGAGTTCATGTAACAAAGACTGGCTTGGGAATTGAGATTTGACCATTACGGATGTAGTTGTGATCTGCCTGAAATTTTGGGTTTGTAACTAGGAAGGGAGGGATGTGGTGGTGCTGCAGGTTAAACCACAGAAGCCTCTGTGCTATAAGGTCTGTAGATCTTCAGCTCTAAGATCGAATCCATGTGACGGAGTGAGTGCCCGTCGCTTGTCCCAGCTCCCACCAACCTAGTGGTTCGAAAGCATGCAAATGCGAGTAGATAAACAGGGACCACCTTGGTGGGAAGGTAACAGCATTCAGTGTCTAAGTCGCACTGGCCATGTGACCACAGAAGATTGTCTTCGGACAAACGCTGGCTCTATGGCTTTGAAACGGAGATGAACACCGCCCCCTAAAGTCGAACACGACTAGACAAAAATTGTCAACGGGAACCTTTACCTTTTTAACTAGGAAATGCTCATGAATCCTACACTGTCTTTAAACTTGCAGAGGATAGCAGTGGCAAAGTGCACATTTCCCTAACTATATTTAGTGCACCAGGTAAAGCATTGTCAACAGATAGCCAGGTAAGAATCACATACAAGAAATCAGACATAAAGGCTTAATATAACACAGACAGAAAGCTGGGGTTGTTTTGGTTTGCTCCTACATATTTAAAAACTATTGATGTGCCACAAACTGAGATTATTATGGAAAGGCAAACTTCCAGACACATGTAGGACACATTGCAAGTTTAATTTTGCTTTTTTCCTCCACACTTTCAAACTCCTTATATGCCACACAGTAAGGTTGTCATGGGCAGGCAAATCCCAAGGGATTATTTTTAAGAGTGAGAATTCTTTATGACAGCCCAGTGAGGAAAAGTTCATATGCAAATCATTTTCAATGATCTGTGACCAAATGATATGCACACTCAATATACATGAAACCAGATAATTGCCATGGAAGTCTCCCATAGCCCCATTTATCTTAAGAAGAAACTTTAAAAATGAGGGGATTGGGAAAAAGGGAGATGAGTGAAAGACAAGAGGCTCAGGCATATTCAAAATGCTTAAGGGTTACTCAATAGCACAATAAGAGAAACCTTGGCTGGTTGCACTGGGATTTAGTTATAAAGGTAAGCTGCTGCAGCTAAAAGAATCTACGGCTGAAATTCTGCTGCTCAGCATAGTAAGTAGCACTAGAGCAGGCCTACTGAGTCAGTGAGAATTTGGTGACTCAGTTCCTCCTTAAGTTCCATGTATTCAGTGGTTGTACTTTAGTTGAAATGTACTATAGAGAGAGGGTGGATACAATCAATGAATTTTTAAAAATCAAATTGATTTAAATAATGATTTAAATTTAAAAACATGATTTAATTTAAACTATCAAAAATCCAATTTTTTAAATTTAAATAGTGATCTAAATAATTTACATCAATTTGACTTTTTTAAAAAATCAATTATTTTTATCACCCTGGTACTATGCTAAAACAAGTAGCAACGTAGGTCAATTTGAATCAATGGAACTTAAAGAGCAGCTGATTCACTTAACCACCAATGATTTAACAGTGTGATGTACTATGCTAAGCAACAGGATTTCAGCCTATGAGTGGCACTTCATCATTTACTGGGGAGAAATTGGCAGGGGGTAAAATCTGATGGAGCTGAGTCCTATAAAAATAGATTTGGCAGAATCCTAAGGACACATTTCATCCACTTCTGAACTTGTATCTTTAATCAGACCTGGTGCACACAGTAGCAAATGTGCTAATGCATTCCAACTCAACACCTACATATTTTAGTCTATCTCCTAACTTCTCAGCATGTGCATATTAGCAGTTTTAAGATTAGCAATTACATTTTCCAACCCCTACCCCAACCTGAAATTTCTGGATATAGCAAAGAGTGCCATTTCAATTATATGATTCCTATTCTGTGTGAAAATCTTTATCAGTGAAACTAAATATTACTCAATAATTCCAGATTTTCAAGGACTAGCCTTCTCTTGTCAAAAATTTATGCACATTTTAAAACCCAAGGATTCTCACATATGTTTTCAAACATAAAGATACGGAGTATCAGAAAGGAACATGTCAACTTTTTGTAATTACAAGTAATGTAACACACACACAGTAGGACACGCCCCCATATCCACTGGGGATTGGTTCCAAGCCCCCCCCCAAGGATACTGAAAATTATGGATAATAGTGAATATATAGCATGGTAAAAGAAAAAAATAACTAGGAAAAAATTATTTTCACCTTTATTGCCAGAACTAGCTACTAGAAGGTGGCAGAAACCACACTATGTATTTTTCACTAACAAGTACAGTACTCATGGCATGGTATCCAGCTCCTTCTAGTGGCTAGTTCTGGTAAGCCGCCTAGAGTGATCGTATAGACCAGATGGGCGGGATACAAATCCAATCCAATAAACAAACAAACAAACAAACAAACAAATAAATAATACACATGAAAATAGTTTTTTTTAGATTTTTTTAAGTATTTCTAATATTTTCAGGGTGTGGATACGTGAATCAGTGTATACTGATCCCATGGAAAAGGGGGTCCTATTGTACTGAAAAATATTTTTTTTCTCATTGATGTATTTAGTATTTTTAACACTACCGTGGCATCTCTCTTCTCAGTGTTGTAGGGAAGCTGCTTGCCCGTGTTCTACTGAAGAGACTCCAAGTGCTTGCAGACAGAGTCTATCCAGAAACACAGTGTGGATTTCAAGCTAATAGATCCACCACTGACATGGTATTCTCCCTCAGACAGTTGCAGGAGAAATGTAGGGAACAACAACAGCCGCTCTTTGTGGCCTTCATAGATCTCACAAAGTCCTTTGATTTGGTTAGCAGGGATGGCCTTTTTAAAATCCTTCCCAAAATTGGATGTCCACCTCGACTCCTTAACATCATCAGGTCCTTTCATGAGGGAATGAAGAGCACCGTAGTTTTTGATGGCTCAACATCCCTTTGACATCCGAAGCAGAGTGAAACAGGGCTGTGTCCTCACGCCAAACCTGTTTGGGATCTTTTTTGCTGTCATGCTGAAGCATACCTTTGGAACTGCAGCAGGTGTCTATCTCCAGACTATATCGGATGGAAAGCTCTTTAATCTCTCTAGATTGACAGCAAAGACCAAAGTCCAACTGAAATGCATGCGGGACCTCCTCTTCACAGATGATGCAGCCATTGTTGCTCACTCTGCTGAAGACCTCCAACAACTCATGAATTGATTTAGCAAGGCCTGCCAAGACTTTGGACTAACAATCAGCCTGAAGAAAACACAAGTCATGGGCCAGGGCGTGGACTCACCTCCCTCTATTACCATCTCCACGCAAGAATTGGAGGTTGTTCATGACTTTGCATACCTTGGCTCAATGATTTCTGACACCCTCTCCCTAGATGTCCAGATGGATAAACGCATTGGCAAAGCAGCTACCATGTTCTCAAGACTCACAAAGAGAGTATGGCTCAATAAGAAGCTGACAACATATACCAAGATCCAAGTCTATACAGCCTGTGTCCTGAGTACACTCCTGTACTGCAGTGAGACCTGGACCCTTTCTACATGCAGGAGAAGAAGCTGAATACCTTCCATATGCGTTGCCTCCGACGCATTTTTTGTATCACCTGGCAGGACAAAGTTCCAAATAGAGTAGTCCTAGAACGAGCTGGAATTTTTAGCATTTATACATTACTGAAACAGCAACGTCTACGTTGGCACGTTGTGAGAAATGGCTGATGGATGGATTCCAAAAGATCTCCTTAACATCATCAGGTCCTTTCATGAGGGAATGAAGGGCTCCGTAGATTTTGATGGCTCAACATCAGATCCCTTTGACATCAGATTCCAAAAGATCTCCTACATGGAGAATTAGTGCAGGGAAATTGCCCCAGAGGGAGACCACAGCTGTGATATAAGGATATCTGCAAGTGGGATCTGAAGGCCTTAGGAATGGACCTCAACAGATGGGAAACCTTGACATCTGAGCCTTCAGCCTGGAGGCAGGTGGTGCATCATGGTCTCTCCCAATTTGAAGAGACCCTTGTCCAGCAGGCCGAGGCAAAGAGGCAGTCCCGAAAGCAGCAAAATCAGGGAGCTGGACAGGGGACAGATTGTATTTGTCTCCAGTGTGGAAGGGATTGTCACTCTCGAATTGGCCTTCTCAGCCACACTAGACACTGTTCCAAGTCCTCCATACAGAGCATGTTACCATAGTCTCTCGAGGCTGAAGGACGCCTACAGATATTTAGTGTTTTAGGATGCCTGCCAATTCTGCACTCAAAATGCATGCATTTAAAAGACCTAGTTCATCAGCACACCTTAAATGTTTTACTGAAATAAGGCCAGAATTCATACCAGCACTTGTAAAGTCTGTATATCATCCTTGCCAACTGTGCATGTTAGGAATGTACAGGATTTATTTTGTATCTGCTTTTGTGTTATTGTTAAGATATCTTAGGCTCTTAAGATCAGGAAGCAGCTAAATCAGTGCTGCACTTCTTTATTAAAATTGATATTCCACCTTTCCTCCAAGGAGCCTGCAGTGCAATACACTACTTTCTGTCACTCTGCTCTCACAGCAAGGTAGCTTAGTCTGAGATATAGTGACTGGCTGAAGCTCAGCTAGACAGCTCCATGGTTGTATGGAAATGTGAATCAAGAGCTCTCTGACAAAGTTCCAACTATTAAACTACAAGAGGAATCAAATTCTTTTTAAAAATCTGGAAACAATCTACCTTTTACACAATTTCATCTACAGTACCATGTTTCCCTGAAAATAAGACAGGGTCTTATATTAATTTTTGCTCCGAAAATGCATTAGGGCTTATTTTCAGGGAATGTTTTATTTTATAGTCATGTCATCATCTGGTTGTTGCACAACACTGCACAATGGTGGACGGCAGGGCTTCACTTAACTAGGGCTTATTTTGGGGATAGACCTTATATTACGAGTATCCTGAAAAATCCTACTAGGGCTTATTTTCAGGTTAGGTCTTATTTTTGGGGAAACAGGGTAGTACTTCGGTTTATGAAGGCCTCGGTTAACATAATTTTTGGTTTACGAACAGAAATCCATAGAA
Source organism: Pogona vitticeps (assembly GCF_051106095.1). Classification (NCBI taxonomy): domain Eukaryota; kingdom Metazoa; phylum Chordata; class Lepidosauria; order Squamata; family Agamidae; genus Pogona; species Pogona vitticeps. The sequence continues at coordinate 202,900,320 of NC_135783.1, forward strand.
AATAATGCCTCTGTTTACGATTTTTTCTGCAGTACAAAGGAAGTTTCCCCAGGATGCATTGTGCCTGGAGGTTTACAGCGCTGCCCCTGTTCCTATGGCAAACTGTGTTTCATTTTACGAATTTTTCGCATTACATAACATCCCGGGGAATGCATTAAATTCATAAACCAGGGAACGCATTAAATTCATAAACCGAGGTACTACTGTACTATACTTTGAGGCACATCATTAATATTCTTCTTCCACTACCAAAGAGATCTATAGTAGCACAATGAACACATGCAGTCCAGAGATGTGACCATTTGAGTGGGGATAAAAAAAAAATCACCCCATTCACCATAAACTAATTCTATGAAATTAAATGAAGTCATTTATCTTTTTAAATAGTTACAGACTTTCTTTTATCTATATAAAACTTTTAGCATATGAGAAAATAGTCTTCAGGAAGATGCAATTAGAAAAGGCCTTACTTCTTTTTTCTTCCTTTCTTCTTCCTTTCTCTTCTTTTCTTCTCTAATCTGAGCCAAGCGTTGTTTCTTGCGCTCTAGCTCTGCCTTTAGTTCACTCTTGTCAGACATGATTAGAATTCTGTAAAGATAATAATGACTGTATTTATATATAATTGTATATAATTTATATATACACAAAAAACTGTCATAAACATGACCTGTTAGGATGAATATATAACTACAGTGGTGCCTTGCTAGACGATTGTCTCGCAAAATGAGGAATTCGCTAGATGATAACTTTTTGAGCAATATTGTGCTTCACAAAACGATTGTTCCTATGGGCAATTTTCGCTGGACGATGTTTGGGTCCTTGCCTCACAAGACAGTTTTTTTTTTAAACCCTGTTTCGCAAGACGGTTTCCCCCCCCAATTGGAACACATTAATTACATAAGACCTACTTTTTTATCCCAAAAAAAGTGGGGGAGAAAGTGTATGCTGCTGTTTTTCCTGGAAAGCCAGCAGCATACACTCCCCCCCCACACACACACTTTTTGGGATAAAAAAGTAGGTCTTATGTAATTAATGTGTCTCAATGGGGGGGAAAACCATCTTGCAAAGCATCACCAATGGGGCTATGGCTGCAAATTTAAATGGTAGAGGATGGTGAAAACAGCCAGGAGCCAAAGGGTAAAGAGATTGTTAAAAAAAAAAAAAAAAAAAACCAGAGAAATCATAAACATAATGCCCCCATTAACACTAATTATGCAGTTGAGTTCCCCACATTTGGGGAAATCACAGGGGTCAACAGCACACCCAAAGTGCAATGGACGAGCCTCTCCCTGGGAAAACTATTTTAACAACATGGTACGTATTTCCCCTACAAGGTATGAGTTGGAATGGCCCTTGCATCTCCTACCCCCTTCTGTCCCCTGACCCCCCCCAGAGGCCAAGAGAGCTCCTCAGTGTTTTGGGGTGCCCTGCGGGACCCCCATCAGGAGCTAAGTGTTCCTCCCACAATCCTCTGGTGCACAGGTATTAGCATATATTAAAATCGTCTTGCGAGGCACCACTGTAGAAGAAACCTCAAAAAACAAGTGCTTTGCACCAATATACTAGAACCTCCATATTTTGCATTTGTGTGTGTGTGTGTGTGTGTGTGTGTGTGTGTGTGTGTGTGTGTAGTATTAATATTCCCAAACTAACAACTTTCTATTAAAAGCATTGTGCTCAGTACCACACACGCTGAAGAACAGCCATTACAATTGCTTTGTTTGGGTGGGAAGTGGTTAACTGATGAAAAAAGGAGTCAGGATCTGGGATTTTCACTTGCTTAGTGTGTCTTTGTGAATGGTACTGAACATAAGAGAGTATCCTGTAGACCAGTGGTCCCCAGCCTTTTTGACATCAGAGAAACATACACCCCCTTTAACCTCTCAGGTAAATTAATGTTATCATGCCCACTCCACACAATGCAGACTAGAAAGCAGTCTTCCAATTTGCAAACCCCTGCTCTACAGACCTACTGCCTGCCTATTTTCCAAAAGATTTCTCCTCTTCTTCTGAAATAAAAAAGGCAGGCTGGGAGTTAGCAAAGACTGTCACTTGAAACTAAGGTTAAAATCATCTATACTACATAAAAGGTCAACAGTGAAGGAAGGCAAAAGGAAAATAATCACATTTAAAATGTGGTGTTGTAGAATAACTTTAAAGATACCATAGAGCCAGAAATGCAAATACAGTGGTGCCTCACTTGACAAGGATAATCCATTCCAGCAAAATCGTTGTAGAATGAAACTGTCGTCAAGCGAAAGTAAAAAAACCATTGAAATGCACTGAAAACCGGTTCAATGTGTTCCAATGGGCGAAATATCTCAGCGTCCAGCGAAGATCCTCCATAGGGCGGCCATTTTCTGGTGCCTGTAAAGCGAAAAAGCCTTCCTAAACACAGCGGGGAGCCATTTTGAAACAGCGGGTGGCCATTTTGAAACCCGGCGATCAGCTGTTTTGATCGTCGTAAAGCGGAAAATCGGTTCCCGAAGCAGGGAACCGATCATCATCAAGCGATTTTTTTCCTATTAAAACATCGTTTTGCGATTGCTATTGCGACTGCAAAATACTCATCGTTAAGCGATTTCCTCGTCTAATGAGGTAATCGTCAAGCGGGGCACCACTGTAAGTGGATGTTCAATCAAGTCAAGTCTGAACTCTCACTAGAATAAAAATGAGTAAATATATAATGGGAATACAGAACTGAGTGGAAAAGACAATACTGCTTGAAAGGGAGGATAGCAGGAAAACAGGAAGACATAAGAAGAGATCGGTTGACTCACCAAAGGAATCCACAGCTATTAGCATGCAAGACCTGAGCAGAATTTACTAGAAAAGACAATACTGTTTGGGAGAAGGCAGTAGGAAGAGAGAACAATCTAATACAGGCACTAATATTCGTTTCGTTTAGTCGTTTAGTCGTGTCCGACTCTTCGTGACCCCATGGACCAGAGCACGCCAGGCCCTCCTATATACTCCTCACTTAATGACTGAGTTCTGCTCTTACAACTAGGCTGTTATTGGTCAGTAAGAGAGGAGCAATAATATTGTATTGAGTAATAAATCACATGCCATTGAGAAGGGATCTGGCGAAGACACAAGCAGAGATTTACAAGAGTTGTAAAGGGTTATAAACCCAAGTGGGCGTTAAACAGTTAGGTTGTTAAGTGATGAGTGCCTGTATGAGATATTGGTTTGCAAGATCTGAGCAGAGCTTTTAATGGCAGGCCATAAGAAATGGGCATGAATATGGTTTGTCTGCACAGCTGTTCTGCGGATGCCCCGACTTCTCCTGTACTGCCTCCTCCATCAGGCACCCACTCAGAGGCAGTGCCTGAAGGAAGCAAGGCTGGAAAGCTGCACTGCTGCCTCTGAGTGGGTACCCATCAGACGAGGCGGGGCAGGGGAAGCCGGGGCACTTAAAGACCAACTGTGCAGCCAAATCAATGAACCGCATCAAATCATGCTCATCTCTATAGACCAGGGGTCTCCAAACTTCAGAATGAGAGCCACAACATATATGTTGCACATTTTTGAGGGTCAAAGAAAGATGCACGCACTACCCCACGGACTCCAGCAAGCATACCAGGCCAGATGTGACTCACAGGCCATAGTTTGGAGACCCCCGCTATAGACCATTTAGGGCGTACTTAATTAATATAGTCAGCACACATCAGAAGTGACTTGATGGCACATCACATCCCTGGAGTCTTTTTTTTTTAAACTATTGAGCAATTATATAGTAACAAGATGTGTGGAAGTAAGACTTTGACAGGAGACTATGACACAATATGGGCACCAAAGCTCTACAAACATCAAACAAGACTACCCCCAGGCTCAAAGCAAAACCCAATAATTTCACAGCCTAAACAAGTGAGCATCTGAATATTTGTTCTTTATTCTTTAGTATATATTTAAAATATTTTAAATATCTGTATTTATTAAACAATTAATACTTTCTGCATCTCCAGTTTTACAACCAGGCACAGAACTGCCTTGCAAACATGATTTTAATAAGTATCTTTGGCCAGGAAATAGTTAAAAAGTTAGCTAAGAATCAGTTACTTGTGTTCTGATTGACGGGGTCAAAAGTTCAGATCCCCCAGACTTGGAGCTCAATTCCCCTTTGAAAATACAGTATGAAGAGACTATTAGTCTCAGAAATTCTGAGAGAATGTTCACTGAAGATACATGGCAAAATATCACCCTTTCTGGAGGACTGTCAATCCATTACTGTACTTTCTTTACAGAAAAGTTGTTGTGTGTGTTTTTAAAACTTATTCATTCTGTTTCTGTGACCTTTCTCTCTAAATATCTCCCTCCCCAGCTTATGAATGTACACAATGTTTCATTCCAGGAAGCTCCTGTTGGCTAGCCTGTACCACAAATGCTCAGTCTTATAGAGTAACAAATTAGCTGTTTTTCCCTTTTTAAAAAAATCTCTTTTTTTGGAGGATCAATGTTTCAGCCCCCGTAGCCTGGATTCTTTCCAAATTAAAAAAGTGGGTGCAGCCCATCATTCTCTTTGAAGATAAGCAAGACCAGTATTTTCAAATTATGTAATATGTTTTAAATCTAGGGATGCTTAGGGCCACCTATTTATAAATGGGGGGAGTTCTGCTTGCAAAATTCATAACTCGAAAACCCTTTGCCCAAACGTCCTCAAATTTAGCACAGATCAAGAGCAGACTGTCCATTACAAATGTGCCACATCTGTTGCTGATCTGAAGCCCAGTTTCAAAGCTATAATTTTTTGTTTGGGCTACCCCCATTTTTACAATTACCTTATAGAATGTCAGCACAAGATCACTGTTTCATTCTTCTGCAGCAATAACCATATACATGTGAACATACATATGTATACACATACTGTGCATTATACATATATGCTTCCTTTATTTCATATAAAGGTGAGCAGAAGAATAAACTAAGGCCTTTCAGACGTAGCATAATGTTGATATTTTACATGATCTTTCAGATAAAAGATTATTTTATCAGATGTGATAATCATTTATAGGCAGGCAAAGAGGGCAAATTCTACATGCCTTTACTGTTTCATTTATTTTTTCAATTTGATATACCACATCCACTAGTGTCGCAGCACTACTCTGGGCGGTTCACATAAATTGAACAGTCAAATAGTTAATATGATAAAGCCATAAACATCTAAACATATAAAAACAGAGGGCGCCAGAGCATTAATAAAAACTGAACAGAAACAAGAAAAATAATGAAGACAGACAGCAAATAACTGAACAGAGATGTAAAAGTATCTTGGCTCAAATAGGGTCAAAGTGGAAGGCCTCCCTAAAGAGCCATGTCTATAGTTGCTTCTTAAATGTCGCCAGGGAGGAGGCCAGGTGAAGCTCCCCAGGAGCTAATTCCACAAAGATGGAGCCACTGCCAAGAAGGCCCTACCTCTTGTAGAAGACTTATCTGTCTCCCTCTGTGTGGCTACCCAGAGGAGCCTCTTCTTTGATGACCTAGTGAGTCAGGCAGTTGACATCATGACAAGATGCTCTGACAAATTAGGCGATCAACCTAAGCTGGCTAAAGGCCGATCTGGACAGGGTTGCAATCTGGGTATTCCAAGAAAAAGCCATGTCCAGAAACAAACCCAAATTCCAAACTTGGTCCCGAAGTAGGAGGTCAATGTCACCCAGTATAGGGATCCCCCCAACTTTTCAATGGACTCCCCCAGGAACACAACCTCTGCCTTTTCCAGGTTCAGCTTGAGCCCGTTTGCGCTAGTCTATTCCACTACCAAAGTCAGACGAAGCTCAAGTGTCTCGATGGCATCCACTACAGGGGCGGCAAATAAGAGATAGAGCGGGTGTCACCAGTGTACTGATGACACCTCACTCCAAATCTCCTGATGACCTCCTCCAGCAGCTTCACGTAATGTTGAACAGCACTGGGGAAAACAACGACCCTTGAGGAACCCCACAAGTGAGGATCCAAGGGGCTGACACATCATCCCCAAGCTGCACTCTCTTAACCCAGTCCTCAAGAAATGGTATATTGGTGATCGGACAGAAATTATTAAGATAAAGCTAGCTTGGGGCATTTGATGATGGGTCAGATGATGGTTTCTTTAATGCAGGGAGGGAGGAACCCTCCTTCAAATATGTATTTGGAATATTCATGACCCATTCAATCATAGCCCCCTTGGCTGCTTTGATCAGACAAGCTGGGCAACGGTCAAGCGAGGAGGCACTAGACGGCTAGCCTCCCAATACCCCAGAGGCTTCCTCCACTGACACCAGGTCAAACTGAACCAATCAGGCAGGGAGAGATGGTGCAATGATGGCCACACCCAGGTCAACTAGTCTGCTGGTGGAGTCAAGGTCAGTGTGGATGGCCTCAATCTTTTATTTGAAAAAAGCTGCAAAATGATTGCTGGAAAAATCAGAATGGGACCCTAACTGGCCAGAGTTAGCCAGGTTGTAAACCACATGTAACAACTATGCTTGTTGATTCAGGACCTCCCCTACAATCCTAATGTTAAATGCCCTCTTTGCCATTTTTAGGACACCAATATACCTTCTGGTCATGATTTTAACAGCTGCCCAATTATAAGCCAACTTTAAACTACGTAATATCTATGATATATGAATAATATTACATACAACAAAAAATGAAAGAAAACTACAGCTACGTACATCTGCAATGTGCATAATACTTGTAAATTTGTTCCTCTTGATCATCTCACATGACACTCATAGCATCAGTTCACTGCTTTGATCTGGCCTGCTATTTTGAGGCCTGTGACTTTTAACACTGTAATGGGCCATTGCGTTTGCAAGCCTTTAAAATGTTACACGATTCTCCTGGCCTCTTCCATCCAGAAAAGAAATTTGAAAGATTTAAGCGCATCATTTTAAATAAAAGTGGGCCCACGGGAGACTCGCCCCCTGCCTGGATTTTCCCACCACCATCTCCTCTCTGCCTTTCCTTTCACCAAATCTCCACGGAAAGGCAGAACAGCAGCAGGAAGTCACAGATGTGCTGTTGCTTTTGTTTTCTCTGCTTTGCGTTATTTCGACTGCATAGTTAATAACAACCCTCGATGCTGAGAGGAAAAAAAAAAGGAAAAGAGAGGATCCCCGCCAGGGGCCACAGGGGCTGGGTTGCCATGGCCACGTTGAAGGGAGAGGAAAGAGAAAAGCCGCGCGAGGGGAGGGGGAGGGGGAGGTCCGCCTCGCGGGCGTTGCCGGTACAAACGCACCCCCCCCCGCGCGCGCCCCCCTCTCTCTGCACGAGCCGCCTCCGCCTCCCGTCCACGGCCCGCAACGGTCACGGCTCGTGCCCTCTCTCCTCCCTCGCCCTCCCAACTCTCCAGACGGCGACGTTCGCCGAAGCCTTGGGCACCTCAGGAGCCGGAGCCGCCGCCCTGGGCCCGGCCGCTCCTCCCGCCGGTGCTCACCTGTCACCCTGGGGCTTTCTCCCACTCCAGCCGTTGCTGTCGCAGGTCAAGCACTTTGCTCGGAGAGACGCTCCTTGACAAAAGCGCGGAAGGCCCCCGCGAAGAAGAAGACGAGATGCCGAAGCGGAACTCCCATCAGAGACAGCTCAGCACCGCCTGACAGAACGCGCATGCGCGGGAACGACCCGCCCTGAAGAGGCAAGAGCGAGCGCCCCTTTTAGCTACGTGCCGAGCGACTGGCTGGTGAAGGAGGACGCATGCGCAGTGAGCTACAGGGGAACTTCTCCCAGTTTTTGTAATCCTTTTCAGGAGGCCGACAGACCCTTTCTTTCCATGGGAAGAGCCTCATTTTCTGGAGGGCGGAGCTCACTTTCTATTCTCTCTCAAAACAACAACAACACGACGCGAGAAAACGAAACAGTGTCAGGTTCCTTACAAACATATTTCCACCACAAAATAGGGGGAAAGAACTACAATTCCCAGCATGCCAGGCGGCGCCTGCAAGCCCCTCCTTCGTACCAGCTGTCAACCGGAGTGTCTCGGAGAAGCCGCGCTTGCTGGAAACTGGCCTGGGTAGGCCCGGCTGAAGCAATGAGGAAATCTCCCGAGGGGAGCCTACGCCCTGCATGGCGTGCACACCTATGGCCCCTTGCAGGATGCCGGACCCTCCAGCTTTTCTATCGCCCCCCGTTAGCGATAATCAGAAGTGATAGATGTTCCAAACCTCTGAAGGGTCGTAAGTCCCACCTGTAAGAGGATTCCCAGTGTGATGCAGTGGATAGACTGACGGAATGGGACTCTGGAGACGAGGGTTCAAATCCCTGTTCAGACATGGAAACTCACTGGGGGAGTGGAACTGGTAAAACCACTTCTTAATTATCCCACCTACCTTGAAAACTCTGTTACGCTTGCTGTACCTCAGTACCGGCTTGACAGCACAAGAACACACACACATAGGTTCCACCATCCTGCCCTACAGTCAGTTTTTATTAAAAAAGGAACAAATCAAACTCATCTTGTTTTTCAGGACATACAGATGCTAGAAGGTTCAAACTTTATATTGGGTATTGTATTAAAAACCAGTTCTTCAGCAGGTTTTTCCCCTAATATAATGGGGTGGTAAGAAGTACAGCCTTCCAGATGTTGTTGAACTGCAATTCCCATCAACTGTAGCCAGCAACATCAGTGATGATGGGCACTGCAGTCTAATGACACCTGGAACATTATGCATTCCATATTACTGTGACAGAATATTGTCTCAAATTTTATTCCAACAGCACAATTCTGTGCATGCTGACTTGAAAGTAAATCTCACTGACTTTAGACAGTCTTATTCTCAGTTTTCAAACTGAAGGAACTGAGATCTGAGAGGTAGTTGTTACAGTTCCTGCATTTGCAAGCTGCATCTCATAGCTCAGCATTTTTTCTCTAACTAATTCAGAAACTTGATTCTGCAGGACTGAAAACCCATTCACAGAAATGGTCAAAATATTGCATCCATGGACTTCCGGCTCGACGCCGCGACAAGACAGCAGCAGGAGGACAGAGCTCTGTCCCCTGGGCTGAAATTCTGACCTGCTTGGGACACCATACGGTGTCGGAACCACCCCGGAGAGGTGGTGAACTGGGGGGGGGGGAAGCCTGTTGATCATGGTGGAAACGGCGGTCACCCCCGTTCGATCCAGGAAACTCCCTAATCAGCCAATGGGCAGAAACAAGCAAACCTTTGCTTGCTAGTCGTCGGCAGCCGACTAATAAGAAACAACAATCAAGTGATACAACATCAACGTTACTACGGGTGAGATAACTAATTGCTTGTGATTACACCTGGACAATACAATTCCTATATATAGGAAAAAGAACCTTCTGACACTCTCATGAATCATTAGCGGCAGTTAATCTGGAGAGAGGATAGTTGATATGAAAAAATAATATGAAGATTAATTGGATTTAACTACTGTACTCATTCAAATACATTTAAAAATACTTTAAGAACATTATAATTTGGCATTATAGACCTTAAAGAATTTTCTCATAAGTTATTACCAGACAAGTTTCGACTCATGTTTTGTCTACTTGAACTCTTTTGGCATAAGGCCTAGAAACACTGACCTTGAACACTCCACGACTGTTTCAGGCTTGTATTTCTCTTTGACTTTTTTTAATGCCTGGCTGGTTAAATTAACCCTAAAGTGGATTTTTCTTTAAACGGTACCTTGGCCCAAAGTGAACCTTTTGGAACTATCTCCAGAGACTTGGAATTTCAGTTTTGGCCAATGCAGAAATGTGGGAATTAGGCTACCAGGACATGGCTACACACAGAGAATTGAACTGTAAGACTTGGTGCTTCTGAATCTTGGTCCAGGCCTATTTAGCCAAACTAGATCTTCTGAAACAGCCCCGGGAGCTGGAAGTGCTTGTGTTTGACTAGCTGGCGTAAACCTGTGGAAATTAGGCTATCAGGCCGCGGATACAACCATTGCATTCTACATCGAACTGGACTGTGAGACTTGGGGGCCTTGAACTTTGGCTTAAGCTTGTAGGCATCTGGAACAGAATGGCACAAGGACAATTCTGGGAGGAAACAAAATCTACCCTTCAAACAATACTAGAAATAGTGAGATCCCACTACCAAGAGACAAAACTATCCAATCAACATCTGGAAAATTATAGTCAACAAGCAACTGCGAACAACGAAGAAGGAAATGAGAGTGTGCCAGATGATGCATGCCAATCAAAAGAGGAGCTGGAGGAAATTAACCTAAAAGAAACCTCAATTTTGGACGAGAGGAGAGTATTAAGGGAAGACAAGGAGACAAAAATAGTAAAATTAACCAAAAAAAAAAAAAAGCCTGGAAGATCCATCGAAGATAGACCAAGTGCTTAAAGAGCTAGTGGACATAAACCAGATGCACAATATAGTTTCAGAGGGCATGAAAGATGGAATAATGCTTAGAGACACAAAAACACAAAGTGAAAATAGGGAAATGAAAGAGGCAATTACTTAGAAAGATGAAAAAGGGAAAAACGAGAAGGGGCCCCTTAATGTTGGAAAACATGTATATATTTAACATCGAGAATTGTAAAAGGGTATACTGTATTCTTTATATTAAAAAGTAGAATTAAATTGAAATAAGGGAGCCCTAATCAGGATAAAGATGTAATATGGTGGTTTTTCATTTTAGGTAAACTAAACTAGATATAAAGCTGGAGTATGGATCTGGAACTACCTTTAATAAGAATGCTATTAGAAGACTTGAGAATACTGTATATTATGAAAGTAGTGTTGTGATAATGGCCATATTATATATCAAAATATGTATATGAATGGTTTGAAAGTTTGAAAGATGTTTGGAATTTGGGGGATAACTGGGAAGACACTGAGATGTAAAAAACAAATAATTGTAAGCAAAACATGTAACACAATGTTTGACAAGCACAGACTAATGTAGATAGATTGAAAAACGAATGAAATGTTTATAAAAAATATTGCTTCCATAATGTGTCTTCTCTATGCCTTTGGATAATGGATTTCCATGGTGGCAAGACAATACTAAAATTGTTACTTATCATGTCCACCAGGACTTGGGAAATCTTTATCTTCTCCAGGTCCGCTTTGACCAAACATACTTACATTCCAACAGTGGATGGGGTTAGAACACAAGGTGGGCAGAGTTACAGATTCAGTTCTAACTTTTGTTGGGGGAGAGAGATCTGAAGTCTAGTATTCAGATTCACCCAGCTTGTGCAGGATTCCTTCTGTCACCTTCACAGCTGGGACACCAAGCAGAATGTGAGATTTCTAATATTACCAGTGGCCATGCTGACTGGAAAGTGTGTAGTCCTGAAAGTAACTTTCCCTGGCTCTGAGCACCTCCCAAGATGGCATTTTCATTTTCTGGACTCTCTGACAGATTTTTTTAGACTGTTGTGTTTAGGAGTCCAATTAATTTTGGCTATAAAGTATTATGTAAAATGTTAACACTGTGAGTAAATTGACAAGTAATTGGAATGTTTGATCATTTTTGCTTACCCAAAGGTATAGTCCAGAGTTTACAAGAGCTGGGGTAGCACATCTGTGCCATTGACAGAGGGAGCACATTCTTCATTTATGTAGCCAGTGTTTAACAGTGTTTAACAGGGAAATGTGAACAGTTGCCATTTCACTACCCTTTTTCTCACCATGTTATAGCTCAGTCCACACTGCCTAAAAGCAAATTGACAGCAGAATACATGGAGACCTTCCCAAGGTGATTTTATACTTCCACTGGTTGGGGTGTTGCAACCTTATACTGTAATCCCAATGTCAGTTCTACAGATATTCTTAACTGCTGTCACTCTTTCTGACATTTTAAGCTTTATTGACAGTCTTCATATTTGGAACACAATTGTCCATCATTTCTTTACTTAGCTATAGTATGATCTTCAGTTTCATGGACTCCCCCTCCCCCCAACTATTCAAACTACATTTTATTAACTAATTAGGGCAATGCATTCTAACTGGGAATAAGTATTTGTCTATTAGAGAATCTTGTAAATGTAAAGAGTTCAGGATTTTCCTCTAACCCCCACCTCTCCTTGAGTTCCCTATCACTGTAGGCAGGCCATCTAATGTTAGGAAGAAAAGAAAGGACTGTCTTGCTATAGTATTGTCTTGTCTTCAGGAATGAATGATAGAGTCACTAAGGCACAGATGAGGAACTTGTTACCCTGCACATGTTGATGGGCTACTGCTGCGAGCATCCCTTAACATTGGCCTTCTGATCTAAGACTTGGACACCCTGGAGGAAACAGTCATAGGCAAGAGGCATTGATTTAAATCAAATGTAGGTCCTGGTCAAACGAGGGAAATATTATGTAGTTATCCACCAGTTATGTTGCTATTTTTTTCCTAGTCACACAACGCAGAGTCAAAACCAAGACATTTTCCGGGCTAGCAGTGAAACTGCAGAACATTTCTCCATCACCAGGAGGGTTGTGTTATTTTGTGCCTTTGTTATACCAGTGCATTCCTTGCCGGGGTTACCTGTGTGCATGACCTGCCCTGTTTCTTTTCAGAACTGAAGCCATGAAGGTGGCCACCTTTACTGCAGTGCACACATTATTATTTTTTTAAAAAAGCCGTGCCTGATACATTAATATGTTGGTAAAAGTATGTCACCAAGGGGGCTCTGCCATTACATTACTGGCAAGTAATTTTTTTTAATTCTATGGGAAATTACATTGAAACGTTGGTATAGCAATGTCACTGGGTGTGTGTGTGTGTGGTCACCAGTATTGCCATGTGGATATCCCATGTCCATTGCGTGTGATGCATTTCTGCAGAAGCAGCCAGTGCAACAGAGGAACACTTTCCGAAACAGAAACCCCTTTCCGATCAATGTTCCCTCTAATTTCCACCCCCTGTGTGCAAGTGTGCCCCCCCGCATGATTTATATATATAAATCAAGGAGCTAGTTGCCCCTTGAAGCAAGAGAGAAAATAAACTGTACTATGGTGTAGCCAGCCATAATGATTCAAATAAGAGGAAATAAATTGGTGCTTTTAAAATTTCTTGAGACATTTGTCCTGGAATATAAACCATGTGATCACGATTCAGCCACAACAGTGGTATGGAAAGTATAAGAAGAACTAGAAAATATTTCCCTTGTGTGACCAGGGCCTTATTTTCAAATCAGTGTCTATAGAGAGGGACTTCTAGGCAAGGCTTTTATTATGTAGTTGCCCTGCTTCATTCAGAGATTTTTATAAGTGTTCCAAATGACCACATTTCTAATGTTTTCATTCATTCCTTCTTCTGCATTTTTCTTTAACTATGACTAATATGTTAAGGAGAAAAAGACAGCAGCTGAACATTTATCGTGATTGGTAGTGTTAGGAGCCCTGTATCTGGAAACATCCCATGCTCTCATTTTCTGAAGTGTGGCCATGTATTATTCCTAATCATTCAACTGCCACCTATTTGCAGGAAATATTAATTTTTGAAAAAAAGGAAAGCCAAATTTCCTTTAAAGCGGGGGGGGGGACCCAAAATAATTACAGATAATAATCAAGTGGTTAACAATATACATTACAAAATAGGATGCATTGGAAATTGATGGGAAAATAACAGCCTTGTTGAAAATTACCCTTAGTTGCCTGTGCAATGTCTGTGAACAGTCTCCTTACAGGAAATACTTCAAATATGTGTGTTTTCAAATAGGAATACATTCTGCACATCTTTTTGGGAAGCACTGTATCTCCAAATCACACTAATCCAAGTAGCAGCCCCTTTATTTTAGGGATCTACTCAAGTGACAGGCCAGCCTCCTCTTGCAAGGTAAAATCTTGGTTTTCTATCATCATCATCATTATTGTTCTAGTCCCTGCTTTTCCCTTTATATTTGTTACACTGTTAATAGAATGTTCCCCATAATTCCCACTGCTTGATCCACATCTCCTTCTTTAGTGTCAAAATAAGGTGAGTGTGAATTATGAGTCCCTCCTGAGATGAGTACTCCTGCAATCTGGTAACCTTTGCCACGAAAAACATACACTCATGAATGGGCAAGCACTTAAGAGTGATTCACTGCTGAACATTATAGAGAATAGACCTATGGGCTCAAAAATACAAGGCAAGTTCCCCTTTCCTCAGCGTGGTCCAATAACTACTGTGCCTTATTTTTCTCCCCATTATGTGGTTAAGAAAAAAAAGGAAATGAAAGCTTCTTAAAAGACCGCCAAACCTCTGCTGTTGCAATGGTTTCTAAAAGCAAAACAACAAAAACTTCAAAAAGATCAGCAGAAAGGGAACGATTGTAAGATATATTGTGTATGGCTGTATATTCTTTTCTCCTCTTATTGTGTACCCTTCCATCAGTTCACATTTGGGAGCGAGGAACAGGGCAAGATGTCATATTGTTCAAAGATAATAGTTTTTAGAACATTAAAGGAAGTTTTACATTACTGCCTGACTCACAAGACAATGGTCTCTGTTCAACCAAGAAAACCATGAGAAGCTCAGGTAATTTAGATTACAATTTCTGATACCAAGTTGATTGTATTTTTCCTTGGTCATCTTCTTCTCATTCCTTAGGGACATCTAAAGTTTAAAGCAAGCTATAATAAGCAACAAGACTACTGTAGTGGACAGTACTTGAAGGTCAACAGGTCAGTGATCCCTTCCAATATTCTCAAAGAAGGAACTTCACAGTCAGCAGCAGTCATATCCTGGCTCACACCTTTTTCTTTTCTTTTCCTTCGTTCTTTTTTAAATATGCACTGTGTAGCCTAGGTCTGCTTCAGGAAATAATAAAGAAAAGCCATATGTCAGGCAATGTTACGCATAATGGCCATTAATGCCATTTTTCTCAAAATCAGCTATGTTTTGTTGTAACTATGTTCCAAACAACTAGTATCTTAGTCCTTCCAAATTTTCAACCAGTAAATGCATCTTACTATAGGTGCCATCTCTACAGATCACAGTGTTCAGTTTCCTTTGTAATCGGTCTCTTTTTTCTGATGTCTCTACCTTGATATATGCATTCTTTATGTTTAACAGAAGAGCAGTTTGTATTGGTTGTTACAGGATAAATCATCTGGGTTCATATGATGCCATAAAAGAAAGAGTGGCAAAAGAGGCAGAGGTTCATGGCAGTGAGGCCTTCAATCAAGGGAAATCCTCTCCTTGGTGCCCCCACCAAGCCCCTTCACACCTGGACACCCCTCCCTTCCTGGTCTTGTTATGTACCTCTCTGTACTTAGCCAATCTAATCCTCTTGACATTATGTTCCCAGGACCATACTCTCTTATGAGCCTAGCAGAACCTGCCAGAGTTTAACACTCAACTGGAATCACCTTTGATGAAGTTGCAGAGTAGGATCTAATGATGGTCTCAAATAACAGGGTTTAAAATACTGTATGGAAGTTTTAAAAGAAGTAAAACTGGAAGCAGAGCTTGGACATAAGACATTTTTCTAACTAATTACTTTTATAACATTACATTGTGCAGCAATGCTCTGAAACTCACATTTTTGCCTGTGATGGTGATAGCTATAAATCTAGACAAGAACAAACTACAGTGGTGCCTCAATGTATGACCATAATCCGTTCCAGAAGGTGGACATAACTTGAAATGGTCATTAAGTTGAAGCACAATTTCCCATAGGAATGTACTGATATGCAATTAATCCGTTCCAGCCGAAGAAAAAAATCACAAAAAAAAAATATTCAAGACTCATTGGAAACATGATTAATCCCTTCCGGCCAAAGGGGGAGGGGGATAGAAAAGCAATCATGTGTGCAAGAGCCATTGGAAATGCACAGAGAACAAATGGAGCAGATTGGAAATGCACAGAGAACAAAGGGGGCAGTTCGGAAATGCAAAGAAAACAAAGGAAAAAGCAAGGGAAGCATGCAGGACCCATCAGAAATGGGGAAGAATCCCCAAAAAGCAACCAAACCCCCCAAGACCCATCAGGAATGTGAGTGGGAAAGCCAAAAAACAAACCCCCAAGACCCATTGGAAATGGGGGGGAAAACCCCAAAAAACAAATAAATCTTCCAAGACCCATCACAGCACAGAAACATAACCCCCCAGCCCAAACCCACACTGCAAAAACAGCCAGAACAGTTTTTAGAAAGCAGAAAACAGCACCTTACCTTACCAGCCAGCCCGACGCCTCCCTGCAAACACACATACATGCTCACTCAGAAGCAGAAGCAAGGCAGCCCCAAGTGTCCTCCAACACACACTCTCTTAACTGCTGGGATGAAAGAGCTATAAAGAAGCAGCCTCGTCGCCACCTACAGTTTGCAATTTGAATTTCCCACATTTCCCCCCTGCCTTTTTCTGTTTGTAAGTGGAAGCTTCGGTCGCAAGTAGAAGCAAAATTTGGCAGCTGGAGCTGGTCGTAACTCGAAAAGGTCATAAGTAGGGATGTTCGTAAGTCAAGGCACCACTGTATTGCCTTTTGCTCATTACTGTTGGTAAGGTGAATGGGTGTTTGACCTGAGCAATGGAAAGGGGGAAGGACCACAAAGTTAGTTAATTTTCCAGCAGCAAACTTCCATGATTCAGGCTACTATCCTGCTCCTCCTCACAAAGTATAGCAGCTCCATGGGCAGAGCACTCTGCCCAAACCTTGCTGATCTCCAGGTTGCAGTTATGCCAGTCAGAGATCATCCTGTGCTTCAAAACAGGTATTCTACTTGAGCAAGGGATGGTTGAATTTCCCCTTGGACAAGCGTTGGGGAAGGGGGGGGACATGTATGGGACAGACTGTTCCACAGCTCATTTGCAGGCAACAGGATGCTAGCCTCATTTTCTAAGGACTGAAAAAGTCTAACAGTGCAATATTTTGCATGTCTACTCAAAAGTAAGTCTCACTGGCTGAAATCCTGTTGCACAGCTATGTGTGTGTAGAAAAAAAAATAATATATTATGCTAGTATATTCCTAGTTTTGATTTTTTTTTCTTGTGCAAGTTGAACTTGAAAGGGGGCTGCACATTACGTACCTCAGGGGGTGGGGAAGGGAAAATAAACTTAAAACCTGACTATTTGGGCAGGCTTTCCCTCCTGCCATATCTTCATTTCTTTTACTTCGCCGTCCTGGACCTATAATATATGTTTTTGGTTTTAATTGTTTTTAAATTTGTCAACTGCGCAAAGCAGACCTTTGGTCTAGATGGGCAGGATAGAAATCCAATAAAAAATATAAATAAAAATAAAAATATTCGCAAAGCAGTCTGTGTGAGAACCATGTGATCAACTGGGCAATTGCAACATGAACTACACAACCACACTGTGAACAACATGATTGATTGCTCAGTGCTGGCTACCTAGGTATACCAACCGACACACTCTGACAGTTGTAACTTTATGCCATACCAAGGTGAACAGGATTTCACCCAATATATCTAATGGGACTTACTCCTAGGCTTCTGGGTGTAGGGTTTGCAGTTTTAAGTACAGTATTGTATCTTCTAATTCCAGCTTCTATGCCTCACCTCAAAGTATCTCCATAAATATATGATTTACTTTAAAACATTTATTAAAAAGTACATGAAATATTTGCAGAAAATACATATTGATTGAAACTCTGTTGCTTACCATCATACGTAACACTAGAATAGGCCCATTGAATCTCTGGGGATTTTATGAGTTGACACCTCTGTGAATACTACTGATTCAAATGGGCCTACTCTAGATGTAACTCACAACTAGAGTAGACCCATTTGAATCATAGAAGTAGGAGCACACTAGGTTTTATCATGTGACCAGTTCTCCTGGGAGTACAGTGAACACTGAAAGTGGTAACCTTGGTGCATGAGTCAAAGTCTGAACGCTTGACACGAGAGAGAGTTCAAATGGTTGCTGTTTTATTTAGCTAAATAAAAAGGCAGACAGAAGTCACGCTTTTAAGTGTAGACAAAAAAACCTGTGTCATACACAGCAAGACCAGGACTTTTATAACATTGGTTAGACAAGAGAATGGGAGGAGAAATGGGTGGTTCATGACGTATTGGCAAAAGGAAGGGGGCTACAAAGGAATCCAAACTTTATTGAAGTGGGAATCACAGAAGGGATAGAATTTTACAACAGGGTCTATAGACAGCAATTATAGAAATACATGGTTACATTGTTGTATTGTTCTGATAGGAAAGCAATTTATTACAGTATCTTGCAAAGAGGTTACAAGGTTGGGTGAAAAGGAGACTTCCAAGGTGAGAAGGAAATTATTTATTTATTTATTTATTTATTTATTTATTTATTTATTTATTTATTTATTTATTTATTTATTTATTTATACATACCCCGCCTATCTGGCCCACTGGACCACTCTAGGCGGCTATAGGAAAAGGTATTGTGCAGTGATTGTCCAGGTTGCTGAGTTTAATTTGCATAAGATTGGTCCTGGTATTCGCCTGGGAGAAGAGATCAAAACCCAGCTGTGTCTGTTTGCTTCTCCAATCTAGATTGGAATGCGAGATAACCCACCCTGGATTATTCCTAAGGAAACCCGGCCAGGTTTATTCCTTTACAGAGACTCTTTGAGGGAACGAAAAACATGTACATATATGTATAGTTGGCTGCATTTTTATCTTTCAAAACTGTATTCCGTGTGATCTGATTCTTTTTCAATTTTATTTAAGGTGTGTTCTTCTTGTATGTTTCATGTAGTGTTTTTGTGTACACGGCACCATCAGCTCTTCATTTGTCCCAGGAAAAAGAATGTTTACTCCCTGGAATCTGGAGATAAGGAGATTTGATTGATTGATTGATTGATTGATTGATTGATTGATTGATTGATTGATTGATTTGATTTGTATCCCGCCCATCTGGTCTATACGACCTCTCTAGGCGACTTCCAATATAACGTAGACAACTAATAAAATAACACAAAAATATTACATAAATCTTCCAATGACAATTTACAAAACAAAAATAGAATAAAGAAGAAATATTATAATTATAATGTAATATAATATTTTATAATATAAATACTTTATAATATAATAAAATATTATAAGGGAAGGGGAAGGGAAACAGAAAGCAAGAGAAGATGTTTTTTGTTTTTGTTTTTGTTTTCAAAAATTCATGTAGCTGTTTTCTTCTTTCCAAGCTCAGAACAGCGTTTGTGATGGGGGGTGAAGAGAGGGAAATGGATTGGACTTTTATATATTCTTTTCTGTTAACACTTTATTGTAGTCACATAATTTAAATTGCAATTCAGCCATCAACTTAACTGTTAAAAATTCCCTCTGCAACTCAAACTTAAATGAATTACACTATTAACTCTTTCCTACTAACTTTCCCATTCTGATCAGAGCTATATCTTTATAGGATTGTACTAAAAATCTTCTTTTTCCCATTAATCCATCTAATGGGAGCTGATCTTTCTCATTTACTAATGGTAAAACATTCTTATATTATAGATAGTTTTGTGTGTTTGTGTGTGTATGCTATAATTACTGGGTCACAACATACAGACACAATGGATGCAGTCTAAAGACCAAGAAATAAATGTGTGTGTATTCACACTGATTACTCTTGAAAGCATTACAATAATCTTTTTTCATCTTTGTTCAATGACCCTGCAGAACCAAATTTTCTTAGAAAATGCCCCAATTGTGCATGTTTCATAAAATGGCATTCATGAAACATCCTGAGGACCTTTCATTTAAACTCATAAAGTCAGTTAAAGCAAATTTCATACATTTCCATTAAGGAGAAAAATTACTTCTTCTAGTAGGCAAGGATCAAATGCATCAGCGAGAGTGGGGATGCCATCATAATGATAGGAGGTGGGCCGTAGAGGAGAACTGATGGGACATTTCCAGTTCAGAGAATTCAGTGCATTTCATTTATGCTGGAAAAAACATAAGTGATGTAACCTTCGCCACCCAGTTGCAAAGTTAGCAGGCAAGGCAGGCATCACAAGATGCTGCATATTTCTGACATATAGATGACTAGAAGGCTATTTCCTTGTATTCCTTTCCTCCTGGAAATCTTTCAAATTTTTTGTAATGTATGGGGTCAGTGGGGCGCCTGCGTAATGTTCTTGATGACAAAGACTCGGCTAGAACCTCTCTGAGGGATTATTGCCAGTCTATCTTCATGTTGATTGAAATCCAAGATGTTTATATCAAAGCCATTATGAGACACTGGCAAATGCCTTTCTGCCCCACTGGAAATGTAATCTTTCTATTGAACATTTTATCCCGGTGAAATTCATCTACAGTAGGAATGGGCAGTTTTGCATTTGAATCAAGTAAGGTCATTGCTTTGCATAAGACGATGTGTAATACGCTCTGCTTGTCTCCAGATGAAATTGATCCTTGCCTGGGCTGAACACAATGCATGGCAGTAAATAGTGGGACATAATTAAGTTATTTTGATGTTTTGGTGAATGGAGAATACCAGTGAGATACTGTGCTTTCTCAGTCTTTGTTGCAGAGTTAGCTAGAAAACCCAGGTAATTTCAGTGTAATGATTCCAGGCCAGGTCCTCTCTCGAAAATAATTTCCCTTCAAATCGCTATTGAATATACAGCTGAACTGATATAATGCTATGTGGCTGGGGGGAAAAAAACCCAGGATATTTAAGAGGGGATTCCTTCAGCTAACAATGCCATGTCTTGAATCCATTTCTTGTTAGTTCTGAGTAAAGTAAACCTATCTAATTAATGGACATTTGGTAACAGTTGCCCCAGATGGCAGGTGTGGAGTGGTAAATCAGTTTTCATACCATCCCTCTGCCAAGATTCTGCCCATCTGGAGAGCTGCCACTCTGCCCAATTCTTGAGAACTACCAGTCAATTATTGTGTTCCCTTTTTTCACTGGGGAAATCCTCCTCTTCTGTGCCTGCAGACAGAGTGACTGCCACCAAAAGACACCTTCTCCCTTTGTATAGCTAGGTGGCCCAGCATGTTGAACATACCATGGCTCCTACATGCTTCTGGGCGTGTAAACAGGCAAGTAGGGCTGCAATAACAATCTAATTGTAGCATGCACATGTCTCCAGCTATGGCCTTCTTTTTTAAACACAGGCGATATAGACTCAGCAGTGAGTCAAGAAAGGAACACTGAGAATCAGGCAAGGGGAATTCCAGCACTACTTCAGAGGCTGAATCTGTAACGGTACCAGGACTTAAAAGCAGTTGTTGTCAGGATAGACATAAGTGTTGGTAAAGGTATTGGAGATGCAGGATTACATCACATCATTAGTACGCTGTAGTCACTAAAAGGTCATTAGCCACCCTCCATTTAGTGAGGCAATTGCAGTCTTGAAAGGACTGCATTGCAGTAGTGGCAGGATTTTTCACAAAATCAAGATAAGATACAGTCAGTGCAATCCAACTCAAACAGACACCAGTTCTTGTGGGCTTGGAATGGCTTGAAGCCTCTTGTGCTGGTACAGGTG
This sequence comes from Pogona vitticeps, assembly GCF_051106095.1. NCBI lineage: Eukaryota > Metazoa > Chordata > Lepidosauria > Squamata > Agamidae > Pogona > Pogona vitticeps. Next base: position 202,921,648 of record NC_135783.1, read on the forward strand.
CCTTTCTGTGGGCACAACTGCCATTGTGCTGGCTGACCTCAGATCTGATGGCACAACAGGATCTCCAGTACAACTGCTCTTTTAGCTGAGATTATTTGGAAGAAGAGTTCCACCCCCTCCAAAAAAGGGGGCAGAGAAGCATGGGAGAGTTCCACCAGATCCAATCCTTTGCATTCCAGACTTGTAGTGACTGTGTTGCTACAGACTGCTCAGGCAGTCCTGAATAATTTCCAGTTTCAACATCCCCAGCTGGGAAGGGTTTGCATTTAGCACAGCCACAGCTAGCTCACAGCTCAGCCAGCCTTCTACCACCTTGGCCAAATCAGGATCACACCCACATCTGCCATTTGAAAGCAGCTGGGCTTGAGGAAGAACTAATTTCTTAGAGAAGCACCAACCATACAATCTCCTGTGTGCTAAATCTTTGCCAGTTGGTCCAGACTAAAAGTTTAGCCTTAACCCTCTCTCTACTAATCTGAGTATTAACTTGGATGAAGTGAAGGGTAAGCAAAATTGGCTGATGATCCAGGTCAGGGTGAGGGTGCTGGACCCATTATTAAGGTTGTAATGACACCTTCAGGCAGGACTGGGAATATGTGGTCCTCTAGCTGTTGAACTGGAACCCTCACTGGCCCTCATGAGTGTGGAGTGCTGATGGAAGATGGGGTCCAGTAATATTATTAAGGTCAAATGTTTCAAGTCTTGTATTTCCAGGACAGGCTTCTGGCTACTCTGTGACACCTATGCAAGTACTATATACAAAACCTATCTAATTACCCAGCTTGTCAAATGATTATATTATGTTGCAAATGAGTGTCCCCATTATTGCATTTTACTCAATTAAAAAATCTGCTGCTGTTATTTCATACTTAAGGCCTATCCTAGCTTTTGCATAGATGAGGTAAGGATTGTACCAGCAGTGGTTCATGTGCTTAATTTATCTGTGTTTTTTAAAAAGTAAGCACCTTCTACACAAGGTTGTATTGTGGTAGGTTTAAAATAAAGGGTCTCTGTCACTGCAGTTGGATTGATCAGTCAGATATAATGGTATATAATGTATTAATAATTATTAATGATACTTTATTAGGCAATAAGGCAACTCTTTGAAACTACCTTCCATTATTGTAAAACCTAAAATAAAAAAAATCACAACAAAACCAGACAGCAGCATGACACCCTTTAAAAACTTAACAGACCAAAGAACAAATAAAAATGACAACTCTACAGAGCTTATTACCCCTAAAAAATGTTGAAACTCAACAGTTTTCAAAAACCAATCTGTAATAAGTGCATTTTTAAAGGCTTTATGAACATTTGCAGAGATGAGATGTTGGATACACCTGAGCAAGGAGGGAATTCCACAGCTTGAGAGGCACTGCAGAAAAGGGTAAGTGGATGTGCAAGGGGACCGAAAGAGATTCAGCCTCCAGAGAGTGACTGGAGCTAAGATCACAAACGATGTTGGCGACTGATCAAGGAGCTGAAGTTGATCTGCACCCAGTACTCTGTGTATTAATGCAATTTATGGGCAAGTTGCTATGTAGAGGATGATCAATGCAGCTGTGGTCAACAGTCTGCATTTTCCCCAATAGAAGCATATTGTCTGTTTTAAAATTATGTTTCCCTACATGTTTGTGGCATAAATTAGATTGGAGACTATATTTGGTGTTAGTCCTTCCTAGAACAAACTGATTGAAATGAATAGGGCTTGTTAGGCACAACTATTTTCTTCAGGGAGTCTACTTTAAATGTTGGATTTAGACTGTGGAGATTTGGGGGGAGGGGGCTGAGCCCATATGAAAGCTTCATGATAGAGCAGAAAAATAAACAATTGCCTGTATTTGCATCTGCATTTCCCTTGGTGCACTGATGCATTTTTGGCCCTGATTATATATCTAGTATAGTGCCACCAAAACTTTAAATTTGGTTCTCTCCCAGTATAAAAGGCCCATATTATTAAGCCATTTCCTTAAAAAAAAAAAGGGAACCCCGCCCAAAAAAGCCAAGGACATTCTAGAATTTGAAACCCTTTACTGCATTTGTAAACCGCCCAGAGTGGCCTTGGTAGCCAGATGGGCAGTAATGTATAAAAATATCAAATAAATAAATAAAAATAAATTAAAACATTTCAGTGCCAGAGAAGTATTTATTTATCTGTGCATTTGCCAACGGGCACCAAGAAGCAAGGAAATTGTAAGTTAAGGTACCTAGGTGTAACTGAAGCACCTTCTAAACAATAAACTGTCTTTCTACTGTATTCCTGAATTCCAATTTTTTTTTTTTTGAGCAGGGAGGAGACAGGTGCTTTCAAGACCACACTGTTTCCCAGTCAGCCAGAATGTGTGTCCTTAATCAGCCATAAGGTGAAGGAGTCCTTTCCTTTGTCTGAAGGTGGAAGAACTAAGTGTAAGAAGCCACACATGCTAAGATTGTAAACAATTTGCAAACCAAAACACAACAGGAGCAATATTGTATATGTGGTCCAATGCAAAGAAGAGTGTTCGGAGCTCTATATTGGAGAAACCAAGCAGCCACTAAACAGGAGAATGGCCGAACACAGGAGGGACAGTGGCTCAGCACCACAATCAGCAGTGTTCTTTCATTTGAAGGACAAAGGACACTCATTTGATGACCAAGATGTACTCATTTTGGACCAAGAAGACAGGTGGTTTGAGAGAAGGGTCAGGGAAGCCATACATGTGCATACAGAAAATCCCTCAGTCAACAGGGGTGGAGGCCTTAGATACAATCTGTCTCCTATTTTTCATGCTGCCCTTTCATCCCTCCTCAGGAAGATTAGGACCACACACACCAGAAGGACCACTATTAACAGCCCATGACAATCGCTGGAGAAGGATTGCAGAAGTGGGATTTTCACTCACCCCCAGTCCTTTGTCCATCTAATGAGCCTATTCAGACCAGGGGGAAGTGAAATGTGGAGGCTATATCAAGGATCTCCTACCAACTCTCCTCAGACTGAAGAAGGTACTTGGATGAGTAGCAAAACATTTTAATCTAAAAGTTCAGTTGCCATGACTCAACTTCAAGATTTATTGAAACTTGCTCTTGGGCCCCTCAAAGAACAACAGTTGCAGGTAAGTAACCTATTTATATATGCTCTCCACTGATTGGAAGTAAGACGTTACAAGAGCGTATTAGTTACTTGTTAATATTGTGAAATTGGATTGTAGACTATAAAGTCTTGTTTATTTTTGGACTGATTGAAGTTTTTGTCTGTAACTTTTTAAGCTAAAATCTTACAGTATAACTGAGTCTGGAACTCATTAAACCAGATAAAGAAAATTCTGGAATTTAACTGTGTGGAATCACAGTTGACCACTGAAAGAACCACAGTTACAGGTAAGTAACCTATCCATATATGTTCTCCAAAGACTGGAAGTAAGAAATTATGAGTAATATAATAGTTATTTCTTGGAGCAACAAAGGTTATATTTCTAAAGCAAGGTAACAAGGAGGAACAGAATCACCACTCGCTAATTGCTAACTTTTTATTGTTACTTTCAAAAATTACTTTAAAAGATGTTTAAAGGCCCTTGACAGGAGTTTCGCAGGAAAAATTTCAAGTTGTATGTCATTTTCTTATCAACCCTGTTTCTTTTTTCAGGGGAAGGTAAAACTACAGAAATAGCAAGCAACATAGCAAGTTGCTGTTGTTAGGTTACTAGTTAAACAGTAATAAATAATGGGAATGAAATGACTACTAAAATGTCAATTTCCAAGTGCTGCTTTCTCTCCAGGACCACAGGATATAAGCCCCTGTATATGTTGAAGGTGAGAGCACAAGCAGGCTGGGTGGTGTTGATGGTGGTGATGCATCATATCCTGTTTGTGGGGTTCCTTGGGGCATCTGGCTGGCCACTGAGAGAACAGAAGACTGGACTAGAGATGACTTTGGTTTGACATAGCATGGATCTACTTGTATTCTTATTCCAAGCAAACAAACAAACAAAAATTCCAGTATACAATGTATCTTTGCAGTGTAGCTGCCATGTAGCCACACTTCAGAATCAATCTTTGCCTTAAAAAAAAAGAGTGGGTCTTGGTAGTAAGTATAAACATATTAGCTTGAAGACTGCTATTTCTACAATTGTGAATTAAATTGCTGTGTCCAAAGCAGACCCCTAGAAAGAAATGGGCAAGAGCATAGGTGCAGTCTGGCAAAATTAAATAAAAAATTGCAAAGTCTGCTGTGCAAACAGCATACGGAAATGTATCCAAGTGAATAAACATCAAACAAAAGATTATCTTTGCTTTCTGATGAACCCATTCCAGCAAAAAATTGAACTTGGCATATGTAATTAATAGGGCTTCCCGTTGAGTTGAAAGGAAATTGGTAGTTTCTAGCAGTGACAAGAAGAACTTGACACTCTGGCATAGAGTACATTTAATCTCTGGTACCGATCTTTCATTTAAGACCTTGCTACAAACCACTCTCCATAGAATTCTTGAACCTGCAGACCAGATTCTATGCAGTATCATGACCAAGATTTTTTTTATTGAAATTGTGCATGTTTTCATCCCCCAAACCTTCTGAGTACAGAAGGGGCCCTCCCTCCTCAGGAGCATGAAGTGTTCACCATTTCTGCCCCCCTTCCCTTAAAAGTACCTTTTTGCTACAATTAGCAATTATTCACAACCCATATAACACACACGCTATATGCATGAAAATACGGTAATTTAATTGTATGTTGTCATTTAGTCGTTTAGTCGTGTCTGACTCTTCGTGACCCCATGGACCAGAGCATGCCAGGCCCTCCTGTCTTCCACTGCCTCCCGGAGTTGGGTCAAGTTCACGTTGGTAGCTTCGATGACACTGTCCAGCCATCTCAGCCTCTGTCGTCCCCTTCTTCTCTTGCCCTCACACTTTCCTAACATCAGCATCTTTTCCAGGAAATGTTCTCTTCTCATGAGATGGCCAAAGTATTGGAGCCTCAGCTTCAGGATCTGTCCTTCCAGTGAGCTCTTAGGCCTGACTTCCTTTAGAATGGATAGGTTTGTTCTCCTTGTAGTCAAGGGGACTCTCAAGAGTCTCTTCCAGCACCACAATTCAAAGGCATCAATTCTTCGGCAGTCTGCTTTCTTTATGGTCCAGCTCTCACTTCCATACATCACTACAGGAAAAACCATAGTTTTGACTATTCAGGCTTTTGTTGGCAAGGTGATGTCTCTGCTTTTCAAGATGCTGTCAAGATTTGTCATCGCTTTCTTCCCATGGCTGCTGTCTCCATCCGCAGTGATCATGGAGCCCAAGAAAGCAAAATCTGTTACTACCTTCATATTCTCCCCTTCAGTTTGCCAGGAGGTGATGAGACCAGTGGCCATGATCTTAGTTTTTTTGATGTTAAGCTTCAGACCTTTTTTTTTGCACTCTCCTCTTTCACTTTCATTACAAGGTTCCATAATTCCTCCTCACTCTCTGCCATCTGAGTGGTATCATCTGCATATCGGAGGTTGTTGATATTTCTTCCAGCAATCTTAATTCTGGCTTGGGATTCCTCCAGTCCGGCCTTTTGCATGATGTATTCTGCATATAAGTTAAATAAGCAGGAGGACAATATACAGCCTTGTCATACTCCTTTCCCAATTTTGAACCAATCAGTGTTTCCATATACAGTTCTACCTTTTGCTTCCTGTCCCATCCATTCTCGAGATGGATAAGGTGGTCAGGCATTCCCATTTCTTAAAGGACTTTCCATAATTTGCTGTGGTCCACACAGTCAAAGGCTTTTGCATAGTTAATGAAGCAGATGTTTTTCTGGAACTCTCTGGCTTTCTCCATAATCCAGTGCATGTTAGCAATTTGGTCTCGAGTTCCTCTGCCCCTTCGAAAATCAGCTTGTACTTCTGGGAGTTCTCAGTCCACATACTGCTGAAGCCTACCTTGCTAGCGTGTGAAATGAGTGCAATTGCACGGTAGTTGGAGCATTCTTTGGCACTGCCCTTCTTTGGGATTGGGATGTAGACTGATCTTTTCCAGTCCTCTGGCCACTGTTGAGTTTTCCAAACTTGCTGGCATATTGAATGAATGAAGCACCTTAGCAGGAGCATCTTTTAAGATTTTAAATAGTTCAACAGGAATGCCATCACCTCCACTGGCGTTGTTAGCCAATCTTTCTAAGGCCCACTTGACTTCACTCTCCAGATGTCTGGCTCAAGGTCAGCAACCACATTATCTGGGTTGCCTGGGATATCCAAATCTTTCTGGTATAATTCTTCTGTGTATTCTTGCCACCTCTTCTTGATTTCTTCTGCTTCTGTGAGGTCTCTCCTATTTTTGTCCTTTATCATGTCCATCTTTGCACAAAATGTTCCTTTAATATCTACGATTTTCCTGAACAGATCTCTGGTTTTACCCTTTCTTTTGTTTTCTTCTATTTCTTTGCATTGTTCATTTAAGAAGGCCCTCTTGTTTCTCCTTGCTATTCTTTGGAAGTCAGCATTCAATTTTCTGTAACTTTCCCTATCTCCCTTGCCCTTCTCTTCCCTGCTACTATATTTGTAAGGCCTCATTGGACAGCCACTTTGCTTTCTTGCATTTCTTTTTCTTTGGGATGGTTTTTGTTGCTGCCTCCTGTACAATGTAACGAGCCTCTATCCAAAGTTCTTCAGGCACTCTGTCCACCAAATCGAGTTCCTTAAATCTGTTGTTCACTTCCACTGTGTATTCATAAGGGATGTGGTTTAGATTACACCTGAGTGGCCCAGTGGTTTTTCCTACTCTCTTCAGTTTAAGCTTGAATTTTGCTATGAGAAGCTGATGATCAGAGCCGCAGTCAGCTCCAGGTCTTGTTTTTGCTGACTGTATAGAGCTTCTCAATCTTTGGCTGCCGAAAATATAATCAGTCTGATTACGGTATTGCTCATCTGGTGGTTTCCATGTGTAGAGTCACCTCTTGTGTTGTTGGAAAAGAGTGTTTGTGATGACCAGCTTGTTCTCTTGACAAAACTCTATTAGCCTTTGCCCTGCTTTGTTTTGAACTCCAAGTCCAAACTTTACTGTTGTTCCTTTTATCTCTTGACTCCCTACTTTAGCATTTCAATCCCATAGAATGAGAATGTCTTTCTTTGGTGTCATTTCTAGAAGGTGTTGTAAGTCTTCATAGAACTGGTCAATTTCAGTCTTCTCAGCATTGGTGGTTGGTGCATAAACTTGGATTATTGTGATGTTGAAAGGTCTGCCTTGGATTCGTATTGAAATTATTCTATCATTTTTGAGATTATATCCCATTACAGCTTTTCCCACTCTTTTGTTGACTATGAGGGCTACTCCATTTCTTCTACGGGCTTCTTGCCCACAATAGTAGATATGGTAATCATCTGAATTGAATTTGCCCATTCCTGTCCATTTTAGTTCACTGATGCCCAGAATGTCAATGTTTATTCTTGCCATCTCCTGTTTGACCACATCCAGCTTCCCAAGGTTCATAGACCTTACATTCCAGGTTCCTATGCAGTATTTTTCTTTGCAGCATCGGACTTTCCTTTCATTTCCAGGCACGTCCACAGCTGAGTGTCCTTTTGGCTTTGGCCCAAGCACTTCATTAACTATGGAGCTACTTGTACTTGTCTTCCGCTCTTCCTCATAACATGTTGGACGCCTTCCGACCTGATAGTCCCATCTTCCAGCGTTATATCTTTTCGCCTTTTGTTTCTGTCCATGGGGTTTTCTTGGCAAAGTTACTGGAGTGGCATTGCCAATTCCTACTCCAGGTGGATTGCGTTTAGTCGGAACTTTGCACTATGATCTATCTGTCTTGAGTGTCCCTGTACAGAATATCCCATAGCTTCTCTGAATCCCTCAAGCCCTTCGCCCCAATATAATTGTATAGCATGTGGCAAAAAAGAACCACGTATTGTATGTAAAATCATACATACAGTGGTACCTCGTTAGATGATGACCTCGTAAAATGACGAATCCGCATGATGATGAGGTTTTGCGATCGCTTTAGCAATTCGCAAAACAGTGATTCCAATGGGTGATTTTCGCTGGACGATGATTTGGTCCGTGCTTCGCGGACCTTTTTTTTGCAAGATGACGATTTTTATAGCTGTTCGGTGGCTTCGCAAAATGGCTTCCCTATGTTTTTGGGACCCATGCTTCGCAGGACAGCCATTTTAACAGATGATTGGCACTCGTAAAATGGCTTCCCTATGGGCGATCTTCGCAGGACGATGATGTATTTTCCCCATTGGAACGCATTAAATGGGTTTCAATGCATTCCAATGGGGAAACGGTTTTCGCATGATGATGATTTCGCTAAACAGCCATTTCTATGAAACGGATTATCATCGTCATGCAGGGCAGCATTGTACAATCAAATTACCAGCTTACAGTCAAATCTTGCACTTTCACACTTTGATTAATGTAGACAGATTTTGTCAGACTCTGTAAACTGAAAAGCTCACACAAGAGCTTAAAATCCCCTTTGGGGCATTTTCAACAGTGGCTGTTATTTCTTTGGCTTGCACAAGTAATACAGACTCCATGAGCCTAAAAGACCAGTGGCTCTTTTTATGCTTATCCCCACCCAACCTCTCAAAATACAGAAGTAAAAACAAACAAACAAAAAATCAAAAGCACCAAGCAATGATGATGACGACTGATCATTTCACTCAAAACATGAGTCTTCTTGCTAGGTGAGTCTTTATAGTTTTTAGGTTTTGCTGGTACATACTCAGTTCCTTTAAGTAGGAAGGTGGTTTTCTTAGGGAGGGAAGGAGAGAGAAATAAGAGTGAAGAATGGATGTGGTTTGTTAAGGAAGGTGCAGGATTTGCACCATGGCTCATATAAAATCCAGCACTGAAAAAAATCTCTGTTGTGTCCCCTTCCCTTGTTGATGCCCTAAGGTGCTCACAGGCAGCCACTGCCCTCAAGCAGCAGATTTTGCAGTACCAGTGTATTTTTGCCATCTATCCATAGCATGAATCCACATGAATTTTAAGGTACGCTCATCTCCAAATCATTGCCCATCTCCATTTCCTCGGTTGTGGCACTTTCGTGAGAGGTTGGACTGGAAGCTTCTTTGAAGTGGCATATGTCCTCCCCACTTGTACTCTTCAAGGAGCTGTCCATGGGGTACTCATGGTATTGATGATGAAGATGAGGCTTGCCAGGTCTCAGAGAATGAGCTGCTGTGCCAGGAAACGGCTGGGCTCCCCTGAATCTCCAGGCCAGGCAAAAAATTGTGAGGAGCAGTGGTGGAAGGGAAGGAGTGAGTCTCATTTATTGTTATGGGGTGGCCATAGTGTTTGGTTACCCAACTCAAACCTTCTCTGAATGGCACCAGGGCTCACTGGCTTCCTGTGTCTATCCAACATGACACATAATATACTTGCTTAGGAGCTCAGACAGGGAACCCACAATGCCCAACTCACTCCCTCACACATGCATGGAGAAATATCATGTTCCCAGTTCCTGTGACTTCACAAAGACCCACCCCAGGCATTGGGCCCCAGGTATAATGAGGGGATGGGGAAGATAATCCCGTGACAGCCCCTGATAAGACAACACTTCGAAACCATTCTAGAAAAATTATTTTATTGCCTTTGGAAAAGAGGCTGAAAGGCACTGATGTTACCTGTCTGTCATGGGTTGGAGGGAAAGTTCCATCCTATGGGGAGTGGAAGGCGGGACATCAGGAGGAGGGGCTGTACTGTATATATATGTGGAGTTTGTGTGGAGAAGGAGAGCTGAAGAAGAGCTGAGAAGAAGAAGCTGGAGTGGGAGTCTGTGTGTCAGACAGGGTACTACTGTGTGTCAGTCAGTACCAACCTGATAGGTTCAGGTGTCTGTATGGGTAGCCAGAACTGATAGGTTCAGGGTCTGTGCTTCATTTAAAGGTGTTCTGTGTGAACCAAACTGGTGTATGTATGATTGAGACTAAGCCACGTTACTGTATCTTATTCACTTGATCATTTTATTTTCCCTGTGTGTTATTTAAATAAACCTTATTCCTTTGTTGTTTAAAAATCCATCCCTGGTCTGGGTGACTTCTTATAGGGAATGGTTGGTGGCAGCTTAGTGAAAGTGGGGCATACTCCGGTAGGTCTGGGGTTGTCACATTGATTGGTGTCCAGCGTGTGGGATACGACTGGTCCAGTTGTCCAGTGGTCCAGCAAAGCCTTGGCAAGTGTGCCCAGAGCAAGGGGGGTCTAGTCAGGGACAATCTGAGAGCGCGTAGGTAATCTTCTAGGCTTACCTGACGGGGAGGTATGCTAGTGGAAGAACGTGCCACCTCAGATTGGGGACTAGATTAGGGAGCTCTGAGGCAACCTGTTTTGGCGGGAAAAAGGCTGAGGCAAAGCTGAGTGAAGTAGCAGTGATCTAGCCTGTCTGCTGAGAGGCCTAGCAGAGGGGGGTAGACTCTGGCTGGCAACAGTTGCAAGTTAGTGCTGAAGAACAGCAGCAATCTATAGAAGGCTGGTTCTGAGGCAAAAGAGAGAAAAAAAAAGTGGTCGCTTTATTTTGAGGCTTGACTTTTGAAAGCAGCCTGTTCTGGGGGGGGATTATGCCCTTGACTCGAAGCCAAATGGCAGAAATGGGGGAAGTAAGAGACCCACAGGTAGACCAAGGTTCTGAGGAGGAATTTGGCTCAGTGCAGGAGGAGAGCACGGGAGAACTGACCTCAGAACTTAGAAAAATGCTCCTAGCCCAACAGCATGAATTTAGGATGAAACAATTGGAAAGGGAGGCCAGAGAAAGAGCTGAAATCCGTCAGGCAGAGGCAGATGCCAAGAAAAGGGGAATGGCCATGAGGATAAAAGAGATGGAACTGAAACACCAAATTAGAATGGTACAATTGGAATTGGATTTCCTAAATAAGTTTATTAACAATTTATCAGTTGAAGAAATGTCAAAGAAAGAAAAGTATGAGGCTCAGGTCAGACAAAGTGAGCAAGATCTTGAAAAATATAATCAGCAAAAAGACATTAAATTAAAAGAAATCAGAGATAAGACTGAAGAAAAAGTAAAAGAGATAAAAGCTAGGGCTGAGGAAGAACTTTTACAGATCAGGGCTGAGTTTGAGGCTAAGCAAAAGGAGCTGGATTTGAGAATAAAAGAGAAGGAATTGCAGCTAGAAAAGAAACCAAAAGAAGGCACACAGGTTAAGGCACAACATCAAAACCTGAATTATTCTGAAGAAAACATGAGGGAAACATGGGACCCTAAGGACTCCAAAGGGTTAGTTCAGAGCCCGCCAAAAATGGGCGGCCATTTTGTTGATAAAACTTCTGGGCAGAGCCAGTCCAGGAACCAGATTTTGGAGGGAAAACCAAAACCAGAGGAGAAAGACTCCAAGTACAGCAGAAAATGTTATTTCTGTCAGGGAAAGGGCCATCTAATCTCAGGGTGTGAGAAATGGAAGCAGATAAAGGGAAATGTGCCTCATGATTTGAGTGGAACCAAGCCAAAAGCTGAGTTCTGTGTCCAGAAAGAGCCAAGCTCCTTGTCACTGAGGGAGCCTGTTGCCATGGCTACTCAATCTGGAACAGTGACATCTGCTGATCAGGCTGGGGAAAATGGTCCTCTTGTGGAGGTCAAGCGCTGCTTGCTAGTGAGAACAGATTCTCAGTTGTTTGAAACCGCAGGGGTGGACGTAGGAATACTTGACCATCAGTATAGGGGGCTGAGGGATACTTGTTCCCAGGTGACCCTGTGCCATCCAGATATTATTCCTAGGGAGTATATAATCCCGAATGAGAGCATGAAGGTGGCAGGGATTGAGGGACAGGTGATCTCGCTGCCAGTAGCTGAGGTACCTGTGAACTTTCAAGGCTGGAGGGGAGTTTGGCGGCTAGCGATTTCATCGACTCGGCCAGCAGCCGTGCTCGTGGGAAATGACCTGGCTGAACATGTGAAACGGGTGCTAGTGATTACACGCTCACAAGCTAACACAGGGACAGTTCAAGGGGGTATTGGAGAGCCCGAGACGGAAGCAGAGGGGAGTTCAGAAGCTGTGGTGGAAACCTTAACCACAGACAGCCGATTTGGCCAAGAGCAAAAGGCAGACGCCACTCTCCAAAAGTGTTTTGAACAGGTGACAGACGCCCAGCTAACACCTGAAACCCCAGTGAGATTTCGAGAGGAAAAGGGAATTTTATATAGAGAGACCCTGAGGAATATCTCAAAAGGGGGAGATGGGATCAGAAGTCAGCTGGTGGTACCTGAAAAGTATCGCCCCATGATCTTACAAAGGGGGCACTCTGACATGTTTGCTGCGCACTTAGGGGTGAACAAGACACAGCAGAGAATCACACAGAATTTTTACTGGCCTGAAATAGGGAAGCAGATCAAGGAGTTCTGTAAACAATGTGATGTGTGTCAGAGGCAGGGGAATAACCGTGACAGGACCAAAGCAAAGTTGTGCCCTTTGCCTGTGATTGACACTCCGTTCAAATGCATAGGGGTGGATATTGTGGGACCTTTGCCCAAGGCCACAAAGAGGGGGAACCGGTTCATCCTCACCATTGTGGACCATGCCACGAGGTACCCTGAAGCCATACCCTTGACTAACATTGAAACTAACACAGTGGCAGATGCCTTGGTGGGGTATATGTCCAGGATGGGATTTGCCTCAGAAATAATCACAGATTTGGGCGCATCGTTTACATCGAAGCTCATGAAACGGTTATGGCAAATCTGTGGAATTAAACACAAGGAAACCACTGCCTATCACCCTGAAAGTAATGGGTTAACGGAGAAGTTCAATGGGACTCTGATGCGCATGATTAGGGCTTACTTGGCAGAGAATCCAGACAATTGGGACCAGAAGCTGCAATCCCTTTTGTTTGCTTATCGATCAGTGCCACAAGCCAGTACCGGGTTCAGTCCGTTTGAACTCTTGTTTGGGAGAAGGGTGAAAGGGCCCCTTGATTTAATCAAACAAAATTGGGAGCAGATCACCCAGGATGACTCACAAGACGTTGTAACATATATAGATTCTTTAAGGAATGACCTAAAGAGAAACCTAGAGCTAGCAGCAGAGACCCTGCAAGCTCAAAAGGTCAGAAAGAAAGCTTGGGATGACCAGGAAGGCAGGGAGAGGCGCTTTAATCCAGGGGAGGAAGTGCTTTGGCCTAGGCCCTGCAAAGAGAACAAACTGCAGCTGGGTAGCCCAGAAATAAAATACTTGGGTCACATAGGAGGGGGAGGAGTGATCAAACCCCTAGAGGCCAAGATAGAAGCCGTTCGTGATTGGCCTAGACCCAACACTAAGAAAAAAGTCAAATCATTTCTTGGGTTGGTGGGCTACTACAGAAAGTTCATCCCGAGGTTTAGCGAGATAGCGACTCCGCTGACCGATCTGACGAGGAAGAAGACTGATGACCACATCCCGTGGACCAGCGACTGTGAGGAGGCGTTCCAGAGGTTGAAGGAGGCCCTCATCAACTATCCAGTGCTGCGTGCTCCAGACTTCGACCGGGAGTTCATCATCTACACCGATGCGTCTAACAGCGGGGTAGGAGCAGTTCTTTGCCAGGAGGATGAAAATGGTGACCAGCATCCAGTGTCCTACCTGAGTAGGAAACTCCAGAAAGGTGAGAGACATTTGGCAACCGTGGAAAAGGAGTGCCTGGCCATAGTCTGCGCGATCCAGAAGGCCAAGCCTTACATCTGGGGAAGACATTTTGTTCTGTGCACTGACCATTCACCACTGCAATGGTTAAAGACAATGAAAACCCACAATAGTAAACTTATGAGGTGGGCTTTAAACCTGCAGGACTATGACTTTGAAGTGAAGGTGGTCAGAGGGTCAGTGAACTGTGTTGCTGACGCCTTGTCAAGAAGACCCGAAGAATGAAGACGGCGAAAGAAACATGGACTATGTATATATTTTGGTGACCAAAGGTTAAATGTACTTGTTTATTAAACATGCCTGGTTTGTATGAATAAAGGTAACTTGATGTATTGTAAATGGTAAATGTTTAAATGCCTAATTGATATGTTTATCCTAGAGTAAGTATGGTATTGTATGGTAGTGTATAAATGTTTTTGTATGTTTTGGATCCAGGTTGTTTTTTGGAGAAAAGCACTTTAGCTTTCCCCCTACAAAACAACTTATAAAGAGGGGAGGTGTTACATACAGCACTGATGTTACCTGTCTGTCATGGGTTTGGAGGGAAAGTTCCATCCTATGGGGAGTGGAAGGCGGGACATCAGGAGGAGGGGCTGTACTGTATATATATGTGGAGTTTGTGTGGAGAAGGAGAGCTGAAGAAGAGCTGAGAAGAAGGAGCTGGAGTGGGAGTCTGTGTGTCAGACAGGGTACTACTGTGTGTCAGTCAGTACCAACCTGATAGGTTCAGGTGTCTGTATGGTTAGCCAGAACTGATAGGTTCAGGGTCTGTGCTTTATTTAAAGGTGTTCTGTGTGAACCAAACTGGTGTATGTATGATTGAGACTAAGCCACGTTACTGTATCTTATTCACTTGATCATTTTATTTTCCCTGTGTGTTATTTAAATAAACCTTATTCCTTTGTTGTTTAAAAATCCATCCCTGGTCTGGGTGACTTCTTATAGGGAATGGTTGGTGGCAGCTTAGTGAAAGTGGGGCATACTCCGGTAGGTCTGGGGTTGTCACAGGCATTGGGCCCCAGGTATAATGAGGGGATGGGGAAGATAATCCCGTGACAGCCCCTGATAAGACAACACTTCGAAACCATTCTAGAAAAATTATTTTATTGCCTTTGGAAAAGAGGCTGAAAGGGTATCCTCAGCAGAGACAATGGCCTGTTTCAGCTCCAGCAGGACGCCTGCCTTCTGGTCCCTCACATCCCCCTGGGGAAGAGGAAGCTTCGAGCCCTGCAAGAGAGAGAGAAAAAAACAACTAAGGGGCAAGCTCGTCCACTGCCGTCAACCGGCTTCAACCCAGGCGTATCCACCGACCAATGTTCTGGCAAATTCATCCCGAAGTTCCGCCTGCCAAAATCCCCTGGCTTCCGCCAGGAATATCCACCCGTTCATCTCTTCTACTCCGCTTCTGAAGCCATCCTCCACCAGCTCATGAATACTTGGGCCACACCCCCCCCCACAGAACACCAGCCAGCCCATTCACACACACACACCAGCCACCCCCCGACACACACACACCTTCACTCCGCCAGCCATTCACACACACATCCAGGCTTCCATCCACTGATATCCACCAAGCTTCTGCCAGCTGGTTTCAAGAGGCTAACGTCCCCCGGCTTCATCTGCCAACCTCTGCCGGCCTCTGCCTTGTGGCCTCAGCCAGCTTCTGCAAGCAGATTCCACCAGCTTCTGCCTGCCAACATCCACGGATTTCCCTCTGGTCCATCGCTGACATCAGCCATCTTCAAGCCATGGCTCTCCATCAGCCATGAGTTTTTAACTTGCAAGCCCACTTACCAAGTTCCTCTGCTTTCGTGAGAGAACTTGACATGGACAGAAGGGCTGGGTCCCCTGCAGACGCTTCTGCTCTCCCTGCCGGACTGCCCTCTGGCCTCCCTTCTGGTCTCCTGCCCTGCCCAGCAAGCCCCTTTTATCTGCCAGCAGAGAGGTGGGACCCCTGTGAGGTCACAAAGACCCAGGAGAAAAGGGGTTGGGTTCCCAAGGCAGCGGCAGCAGCACCCTCAGGATTGGCTGAGTCCTGAAGATGATGTCAACAGTCCCTCTGATCATGTGATTCACCCACAAAAGCTTGCATTTTGCATGATTATTTTAATTTTTTTTATTAGTGGCCTATAAATGTATCCCCTGTTCTGGGTTGCGGGGTTTTTTTTTTTTTTTTCCCTTTTTTTGGACTTTTTTTTTTGCCCTTGCCATGAAAAAGATATTGTTTGTAGCCAGGGTTTTGCTGTCCTGTTGGTCAAGTGTGGATCACGTGAGATTAGCATAAGGAGGGGGAGGACAGAGATACAGGGAGGAACTTCAACATCTGATTACACTGTGACTAGATCAGTTCCACACTGAGCCTGCCTGTTTTGTGTTTCCTTATGTTGGAAGAGGTGGGTTCATGCCCTTCAAGTTGCCAGTTGTTGTGCCCTCTTAATTTTGGCACCCTGAGTCTAAGCTGTAGTCATCCCACACTAATTATGGCTCTGCTCATAGTGGATGTATTTGAGGAAATGCTGCCTTTGAAAAACTGGAATGGTGAAAATCATCCACCTTCTCATTTCAGCTCAGCACTAGTTCTTTGTTAATATTCAGGTGGGTGCTGGTTGATGTGGGGGGGAATGAAATTTGAATTGTGAAAAAGAGAAAATGGAGGTTGAGGTAGCAGTCCTCCATAAATTTAAGTTACAGCATGAGGTCATACCAATTATATTTGAAACTACAGTGGTGCCTCGCTTAACGAGCGCACTATTTAACGACAAATCTGCATAGCGATGTTGCAATTGCGATCACAAAAGCAATCACATTGCGATGTTTAGATAGGGAAAAACTTGCATTGCGATGATCGGTAAGCGTTTTGCTTACCGATCTTCGCATTGCGATGTTTACAGAACAGCTGATCGGCGGTTCCAAAATGGCCGCCAGATGCCCAAAATGGCTGCCGCAAGTGTTTTCGCGCCCTGGCCTCGCTTACCAAGGGCGCGAAAATGGCAGCGCTATGGAGGAACATCGCTAAACAGTGAGTTTAGGGCCCCATAGGAACGCATTAAACTAAGTTTAATGCGTTCCTATGGGGTTTTTTGATCCGTTTAGCAATGTTTCTGCATAGCGACGATTAATCCGGAATGGATTAACGTTGCTATGCGGGGCACCACTGTATATCCATTCTGTGAGGGCTGCTTTTGTCTTCAATAAATAACTTAGGATCCATCTCTGAGACCCTTAATGTTCTCTAATGGGCATCATAAAATGGCCAATCTCTCAGGTACATGCAGGCAGAATAGCAATTGTGCCTCCACCCATCATTATCAAGGTGATTAACATCCAAAGTCAAGCAAGTTCTTTAAGCATAGGAGGCAGAAAATCCCGCAAGTGACTCTTGTTATCCATGGCAATAAAAATAAATATAAAAATAAAAATTAAATAAAAATTTGCTACCCTTCTATGATGCCCAAGATCTACTGCCTGAGGCAGCTGCTCCCCTCCTCATAATGGGAAGACCAGCTTGTCAAGGTTATTTTTCTAAGGTAAAAGGTCTCACCAAATACTCTTTTGGTTTCCAAGGGTCAAATCTAATTGTTAGCCCCAACAAAAGTAAAGCTACTGAATGAATGGGACTTATGTAAACCAACAGGTCTACTAGAGTTCAGACTTATCTTTCTTTGGCTCTAGCTTTAAGTTCCTCTAAAACAAGATAATTGTCATGCATAACTATTCTTAAAGAGCTTAACATGACTGAATAATTTGCCCAGGCAATAGTACATAGTATGGTGCCAAGCTCTGATGGTACTGATTATTTAACATCTTAAAATATGATGCAGTTAAGCTGCTACGTTCAATATGCCAGCAAGTTTGGAAAACTCAGCAGTGGCCAGAGGACTGGAAAAGATCAGTCTACATCCCAATCCCAAAGAAGGGCAGTGCCTAAGAATGCGCCAACTGCCATACAATTGCACTCATTTCACACGCTAGCAAGGTTATGCTCAAAATCCTACAAGGGAGGCTTCAGCAGTATGTGGACTGAGAACTCCCAGAAGTACAAGCTGGATTTAGAAGGGGCAGAAGAACTAGAGACCAAAGTGCTCACATGCGCTGGATTATGGAGAAAGCCAGAGAGTTCCAGAAAAACATCTACTTCTGCTTCATTGGCTACACAAAAGCCTTTGACTGTGTGGACCACAATAAAATATGGCAAGTCCTTAAAGCAATGGGAGTGCCTGACCACCTCCTCTATCTCCTGAGAAATCTATATGTGGGACAGAAAGCAACAGTTAGAACTGGATATGGAACAACTGATTGGTTCAAAATTGGGAAAGGAGTACGACAAGGCTGTATATTGTCTCCCTGTTTATTTAACTAATATGCAGAATACATCATGCGAAAGGCTGGACTGGATGAATCCCAAGCCGGAATTAAGATTCATGAGAAGACTCCCTGGAAAAGACCCTGATGTTGGGAAGGTGTGAAGGCAAGTGGAGAAGGGGACGACAGAGGACGAGATGGTTGGACAGTGTCATCGAAGCGACCAACATGAATTTGACCCAACGCCGGGAGGAAGACAGGTGGGCCTGGCATGCTCTGGTCCATGGGGTCACGAAGAGTCGGACATGACTTAACAACTAAACAACAACAACAACAACTGATGACCTGAATGCACTGAAGAACTAAAATCACATTAATGAATATAAGTACAGTGTTTTATATAGATTATGGTTTTCAGACTGAGACCAGTTAGCTTTTCCAGATGGAATATTACAATGTAAATGTTATAAGCAGAATCAAGAAGGTCACTTTTTTGAAAGTTTTGGCCAAGATCCTACTGTCATTGTGCAAGTAGCTACACTTTCTCAGCATTCCTCTTTCTCTAAGTATGTGTGGTAAGATATCTACGGTTGCACAATGAGAACGTCAGTGCTTGGTATGTGCAGCTGCTTGCACAATGATGTGATCCAGGGCAACTTTGCAACCAGGGACTTCACTTTGCACAAACATTAAACAGGATTGTAGCCTTTATATTTGAATAAATACAGAATCAATAACGTGTGAAAATGTTCAGAGCTTGGACTGCTATTTGTTTTAAAAGAACTTGCTGCATTACTCATTACATATCAGCCAGGTGGTGGTGGTTCTTATCCTTGCTCTGATGCCCAAAATAATGTGTTGCCTTGTTCTTACCAAGCAGCCAGAAAGATACAGAGAAATACTGCTTGGTTTCCTCTAGTGACCAGTTCTCATACTACATCTTGGAAATATTTATAAGCATATATAACATAAAAACACTTAGGATTGATAAAAGAATGGCATAAACCTTGAATATCCCTGCCAAAGTGTCTTAAGATGTCCCTTTAAAGTAAGCAACCAGCAGTTACTCATTGTAGCTAAATAATCTAGGTATTATGTAGGATATACTTACTTACAAAAGCCAGTGTACTGTAATGGATAGTGTTGGATAAGGACTCAGGAGATCTAGGCTCAAATCCTCACTCAGCCATGAAAACTCACTGAGAGATGGTGATGGTAAGCTGCTCCTTGAACATATTCTGATTTGAACATAATGTCAGACGCAGTTTGACAGCAGGTAACACATGTAGCTTACACATTACACTTTTAAAGTAACTTGAACCCATTTGCTACATTAATTGTTACATCTGCAAAAGTAACCAGCTGTGCCTGCTGAGTGTGTTACCCATAGCCAGTTGCTTCCAGTCTCTGACCATCACACCATTCCTTTTACTTAGAAGGAAGTCCAACTTTGGTCAGTGGGGCTGCATTTTGGATTACAGTCTAAATGTAGTAGGAAAATGAAACAAAAATCTGAACAACCCCTGTCTAAATGTTTGCCGAAATGCTTTGAAGTGCCCTTCAAAAGTGCCCTCTGAAAGTAGATAGATTCTACTTGTTACACCTTAAGAGGTTCTGCCCCAAGCAATTCATTGGAGGTAATTCCACTATTTGTGACTAGCCACTCCTATGCTCTCTAATCTAATCTAATACTTCCCTTTGAGATATCTGAATTGGCCACGACACATGCTTTAGTTACATCCCATTTGGATTACTGTAACATGCTGTATATGTGTCTGCCTTTGGAAAGGGTTTGGACCATAACGGGTTCAAAATGCTGCAGATAGATTGTTAACAGGGGTTGGTTACAAGGAACAAATAACTTTCCAGGCACAGTTCAAAGTGCTGGTTTTGACTTATAAAGCCCTGAATGGCTTGAGTCCAAGCTATCTGAAAGTGTGCATCTCCGTATATGATCTTGTCCAGGTTTCTAAAATCTTGCCCCCCCCCATCCTCACTGGTGCATTTGGTTGAGGACATGAGAGAGTGCCTTCTCTGTTACTCTGCCAAAGCTGCAGAACTCCCACCGGAGGCAAGTCTGGCTCTCTCTTTGCCAGCCTTCCGCCAGCCTTTTTCTTCAGGCAGTCATTCTTCCAGTAACTGGCTGCTTGGCAAGGTGCATTCAAACATTTTGTTTCTATAACTTTAAAGCATTTAAAATTTATTTTAATCTATTTTACAGACTAGTTTTAAATGGACATTGATTTAATTATTTTTAATATTGTAACTTTAAAGTTTTCAATATGGTTTGCTTTAATCTGAAAAGAAACCAGAATTTCTAATCTGAAGAGAAAACTGAAGTGGTGCAGCGATTAAAGTGTAGTACTGGAGCCAAAATTCTACTCACGACCCGGGTTCAGTCCCAGACAGCCAGCTCAAGGTTCACTCAACCTTCCATCCTTCTGAGGTGGGTAAATTGAATACCGAGCTTGCTGGTGGGGAGGTAAAGTGTAGCCTGCATAATTCAATTATAATCTGCCCAGAGAGTGCTTTTAAAAATCAATTAAAAACACTGATGTTCCGGCAGGCCTTCCCCTCAGCCAATCCCTGACCTTTCCTATTTTGTTGTTGTGTTTTTTTTCCCTCTCCTTATTTTTGTTTCACTTTTTCTAAGTTTTTCCCCCTTACTTAAAATTGTTTTAATTATATTGTATTATCCTTGCTGTAAGCCGCCTAGAGTGGCCTTAAGTGGCTAGATAGGCGGGATATAAATAAATAAATAAATAAATAAATAAATAAATAAATAAATAAATAAATAAATAAATAAATAAATAAATAAATAAAATTTAAGCACTATGGGGTGGTATGTAAACAGTGCTCTGCTTTTTTTGCTTTTGCTTTAATATTGTAAGCCACATTGGGTTCTCTTAAGGAGCTAAGCAAGATATAAATATTTTAAATCAATCAATCAACCAGTAATAAAACCATGTCTCTTGAGCTGGACTATGGGAAAGGGTTGATCACTTCAGGGGCCTTCTACAGCTTGATTGTAACTAGCTTATTTGAGATTTGAGTCAATCTCGCTGAATTAATTAAGACTGTTACTCTGTAGTACATATGTAAAGGATTACATTTTTCCCATGTTACTCACCGATATTTTAAAAGTAAATCATTGCCAACATTTAATTTCCAGTCCAAACTAATTTCCTTAAATAAGCAATCACAGGTTGAACATTTGCTTCTCATCAAATGGGGCTGAACTATCGTAATCTAATTACTATGTCAGAAAACTGACAAGCAGTTTAACCAACAATGAAAATATACTGTAAATAATTCACATATGCAGTGCATCCAGGATGTTTTATATAGGATCAGTAAATTCAGCTCCCTTCACTAAACCTTAACAAACAACAAATGATATTTGGAAACAGGCAACATTTCTATCTAGATGTAGAGGGTTTGGTGCTGTAGTCCCAACAGCCTGGACTTCAGATCTGTCCCATTAGTTTGAAGTGATAGGATGGATCTCTGTATAAACAATAAACAATAAATAGCACACTTCTAACAGACATGTGTCTCAGCAATTAGAAGCCCATATTTACTTTCCAACAGATAAATCTTAAAGTAAACAACCTAATTTGTACAATAGCCGCCTAGAGTGGTCATATAGACCAGATGGGCGGGATATAAATCAAATAAATCAAATAATTAAAGACAGAAAGAAAGAAAGAAAGAAAGAAAGAAAGAAAGAAAGAAAGCTTGTTCTTGGACAAACAGGTGTTCAAAAGACTTTAGTGATAAAAAAGGGCTTCCTTTTAAAATCCTGTTAACGGAAAGCAAGCTTAGTGTCTCATCTAGCTTGACCCTAAGTCCAAAAGCAAACATTAGAGATAGCCCCTAATCAGAGCAAAAAGGACATTAATTTTGCACAGAGTCCTTGGGCCCAGTGCTCTTCAACATTTTTATTAATGAATTGGATGACAGGGTGCAGGGAATGTTTATCATAGTTGTGGATGAGACAAAATTGGGTGGAATAACTACAGAAGACAGAAGCAAAATTCAGAAAGATCTTGAGAGGCTCAAGCACTGGGCTGAAAAGAACAGCATGAAATTTAACAGGGATAAGTGCCAAGATCGACACAAGATCTACACTTGGGTGGGGAACAAATGCATAGATGGCTGATACTTGGCTCAGAAATACTACGAGCAAAAGGTATCTTGGAATTGTTGTATATCATAAGATGAATATTAGCAGTGTGACTGCAAAAAAGGCAAATGTTATTCTAGGCTGCATTAACAGAAGTGTAATTTCCAAATCACATGATTTTGTGCCATTGTTTAGTTGCTTTTTAATTATGTAATGTGTGATTGATTTGGTGGGGGGTGATGGGAAATTTATTTTATTCTTATTTGATGATATATTATTGTCAGTTTATTGCTACACACTTGATCTTAGCCAAAAGGCCAATTGGCTAAGATCGTGTAGTTTATTGCTATGTGAACCAAACCAAATCGTCGGATGGTATATACAGTAAATGTTATAAATAAATTAGTAGTTCCCTTGCATTTGGCATCTTAAGTACTGTGCCAAATTCTGTGTACAGCAATAAGGATGATCAGGGGATTGGAAACCAATCCGTATGAGGAAAGACTGGAAGAACTGGGCATGTTTAGCCTTGAGGAAAAGAAAACTGAGGGGGAAAATATGATAGCACTGTTGAAATACAGTGGTGCCCCACATAGCGAGGTTAATCCATTCCGGATTAACCGTCGCTATGGGGAAAGACATAAGACATAAGACATAAGAAATGTATTTGTCATTGCACTCACAAGTGGGTGCAACGAAATGAGGTGCTCTTCCCCAAGGTAATACTGGACAACACCGTTTGCGTCACTAAACGGGACGCAAAATGCCATTGGAACGCATTAAACTTAGTTTAATGCGTTCCAATGGCTTCTGTACTCACTGTTTAGCGAAATTTCCCCCATCCGGCAGCCATTTTCGCACCCTCAGTAAGTGAGGGCAGGGCGCGAAAATGCTGTGCGTGGCCATTTTGGAGCCGCCGATCAGCTGATTTCCCAACATTGCAATGCGAAGATCGGTAAGCAAAACGCTTACCGATCTTCGCAATGCGAGTTTTGCCCATTGGGGCTGCCGGTATGCCTTCGCATTAGCGATCCCAAAAAAGGGATCGCTATGCGAATTCGTCGTTGTACGGTGCGCTCATTATGTGAGGCACCACTATATTTGAAAGATTATTGTACAGAGGAGGGGCAGGATCTGATCTCAGTCATTCTAGACTGTAGGACACATAATAATGGGTTCAAGCTCCAGGAAGCCAGATTTCAGTTGAATATTAGGAAAACCTAACTGTTAAAGCAGTACAACAACCAGTTACCTCATGAGGTGATGTACGCTCCAACACTTCAAACTCCATGATTCTATGATAGAGGCTTTTAGGTATCTGGCTGCAGAGCCAGAGATTGGAAGCTTGATTTCCCACTGTGCCTCCTGGGAGAAGAGCCAGCTTGTGTGGCCTTGGGGGCAAGCTGCAGAGTCCCATGGTGCCCCCAGAAGAAGAGAATGGGAAACCTCTTCTGAGTATTCTCTACCTGAAAACCCCAGAAAGGGTCTCCATAAGTCAGAATTGACTTGACGGCACATGATTATTATTATTTTTGTGAAATGAGACTTCAGAGAAGTCCCAAGCTTGAGTCTTGAAGACCAGTCACCAACAAAACAAGTGAATCGCCATATTCCCGGAGGTAAAAGGGTTTTGTGTTATATCACCCAGATGATTCAATTTGGGTACAATCAAATGGACATTTAGCTTGTTGTTTGGCCTACTATTGGGATGAATTGGTTTGCTCCTTTTCTAGCAATTACAAAACATAATCACTGGAGCATCCACTATCGGCTAGCACTCAGTGGTGGATTCAGCTGCAGGCAGGTTGTCGACTGGAGCTTTAACACATGTCAGAGAAAAGGACAAGATGTTCTTTGTTGTCCCCTCCTGTCTCTTCCTACAGCTAGGAAGAAGTTTTCAATTTAAAAAAAATAAGTGATGCAGCACATCTGTGCTGCCCTAATAGAGCCTTTTAAAAAGATTTCCTCTGCCTCCTCGATGGAGGAGCAGAGGAACTGTTTAATTTGCTAATATCCCGAAGTGGCTCTCTTCTTAAGCCATTTCACCATATTGCAAATTGACAACGGAAGAAGCCAGGTCAAATAGGGTTGCTTGAAGTTGGATGTAAACCTCTACCTGACCCAAGGTCTTAGTTAAGAATATCTGTCTTCCAATCATGGGCTATTTCCAATATCTGTTTCTGGCTTAAATTGACATGGATTGGAAAGAATAGCTTAATTTTTAATAATACAATGGTGCCTCGACTTAAAAACTTAATTGGTTCCGGAACTCCAGTCGTAAATCGAAATGGTCGTAGGTCAAAGCACCATTTCCCATAGGAATGCATTGAAATGCAATTAATCTGTTCTGACCAAAGGAAAAAAATCACCAAAAAATCACTGCAAGACGCATTGGAAACACGATTAATTCCTTCCGGCTGAAGGAGTGGGGAAGAAAACCAAGCGAAGTGTGCAAGACCCATCGGAAATGCAAGGAAATCAAAGCAAAAAGCAAGCAGATTATGCAAGACCTATCGGAAATGGGAAAAAACCAAAAAAGCAACCAAACCCCCAAGACCCACCAGAAATGGGGAAAAAACCCCAAAGCAAGCAAACCCCTCAAGACCCATCGGAAATGGGGAGAAAACCCAACAAACAAACAACCCCCCCAAACCCCATCACATAGAAACATAATCCCCCCACCCAGCCCAAAATCATCCTGCAAAACCCACCCAGAACAGTTTTTAAAAAGCGGAAAGCAGCACCTTATCTTACCATGCAGTCCGAAGCCTCCTCCGATCGTACTCACTCTAACTGTTGGGGCGAAAGAGTTCCAAAGAAGCAGCCTCTACGCCTACCAATGGTTAGCAATTTGAATTTCCCACCTTTTTTCCTGCCTTTTTCTGTTTGTAAATGGAAGCTCCGGCCGCAAGTCAAAGCAAAATTTTGCAACCGGAGCTGTTTATGAGTTGAATTGGTCGTAAGGACGTTCGTAAGTCAAGGCACCACTGTATGTTCAATGATAGCAATATACACTATACTTATTTATTGAGGACTCAGACCTTTGGAACCTTTGAGGGTGGAGAATGACAATTTTTATTTTGTAAATTACTGTTGCAGTTTATGATGTAGCTTCGTGTAGCATACATTCTGCTACTAGATCTTGGCCACCAGCATATAAAGAAATATTAGGCAAATGTCAGGAAGAAACATCTGGCCATTGGATGCAAAGATATATCAAGCAATTGAAGACCTTAGAGAGGAAGGTGGTTCACAGTGACATGAATGGAAAATGAGAGGGCCGTGTTCAGATGTCTCCCAGGAGGAACATCCCCTGGGGATTGTTCCGCAGGGGACTTCCACCAGTGGAATGTTTGGCCACTCATTCCGTTTCCCCCTGCAGTTCTCAGTGCCAGCACCCACACTGTTCTGGAGGTAAAAATCTGGAAGAAATTTTCAGGGGCATCAGGAGGCTGGAGTGAAGAAACAACAACAACAAAGCTGCCTCCTTGATTCTGTCAGCAGGATTCCTCAGCTGAGTCAAAAGCTTGTTACAGGTGGAAGAACTGTTCCATTTTCAGGAAGCAAAAAGTGAACTTGGGGAGGACTCTTACTGTGCAGTCACCCACTTCAAACATGGAGCTTTCCAGAAGATCCAGACAACACTGGGTGTAATTCAACTGTAACATTTTGCTCTGTAAAATGGGACAGTGTATATTTCAGCTGCAGATTATAGCAAGTTAAGATGTCAAGACAGGTATTTGTCGTTGTGCAGTGACCTGTGTGACTGGTATGTAAGAGCAAATGCCTACACCAGCTTCTTAACTTTCAGCAATTCGCAAGTGAGGGTTACACTGATAGAGTGATGCAGATAGATGGGACTAATAGGATTCTGGCCATGATCTCCCGTTGGCAGCCCCCTCCCATGTTTTCTCCCTTTTTTCCTCATAGCACCAGCAGCAGCAGAACAACAACCAAAAGCATCACAACACCTTTTCTTATGTAGCATTAGGAGTTGTCTGTCCGGAAGCGCCCACAGCTTAGGCCAAACCAGTGTGTTCAGTGGTTGTGTCATTTTTCAGAACATGTTTTCACTGTAGAGAACATGAACACAGTAGAGCACAGCTCCAAAACCAGCAACAGAATTCTTGTGAGGCAACAAGAAAAGGTAGGGTTAACTACGTTTGTTAAGCTCTGCTGAAGAATACCAGTGTGAGACTTGCAGCCGCAGCTAGAAAATGTAAACATAAGCTGAAGATGATGAAAACTAATTAGCTGAGTCTCCTAGAATAAAATTTTAACATGATGTGATTATACATCAAGAGGAGAAACACAATGTTTAGACTACATGTAATTCCAGTAATATGGTAATGAAGCACTATACATAATTTCTGACCCAGCTAATCCCATCAGGTTTTCAGCTTCCTGTTTTTTTCACAACAAATCATTGTTACCATTTTAGTGGCAAGTGACAGTATAGTAATGGATGCCAAGTGACCATTTAAACACTAAAATGTGAATGAGCATCTTTAGCAGTGGTACATGGGGTGGTGATGGCGGAATATACACTTCTAATCCTGAAACAAGATTTTAATTTTTTATAGCACATGTTTTGGCTCAGATTTGGGAAATAATTCCAGGTGCATGGCATTTGAATAAATAAAAAAAGGACTGAAAATGGGCTTCCAGAGTTACATCAGCATTGGTATCACTACTTCTACTACTACTACCGGATATAGATTCAGACTCACAGAGGATACTCAGCTCTCATTACCTTAGGGTGTAATTCACATTTCTTCTAATCATGTAGAAAATAATGGTCATTTCAGATGCCACTGCTGGGAAAGATGAGCTTGTGTGGCAGGGGAACCTTCAATTCTTATCTTGAACTATTGGTCATAGTTAAGGCCTCAGTAGAACTGGGGGAAAAACTGGGGAAAAAAGCCAAGTTTTATTCCAAGCTCAGAGAACATAAAGAGGCGCACGTTGATTATCTAAGATGTCATAAAGCAAGGCTGGGAAAAGATTAGCCTGTGGGCTGCATGATGTCCCCCAGGGCCTCAGCATCTCTGAGAACCCTTAGCGCATCTACTTGATTTAATATATGCTAAAAAGCCCTCTGGGACCATGAGACTTGCTTTTGCTATGCTTGCCCCACCCCTGTAATATTCTTTTCACACACACTCAACTGTTTTGCAAAATTCTAATAACATTTGGCCACTGGAGACCACGAGGGGTCTTTTTTCAATTTAAAAAAAAAGCTTCTAGGAAGAAAACTATTTTGGAGGCAGGTGAAATGTGGTTGTAGATGTGGCTCTCCAGAAAAGTTCAGGACGTGTATGTATGCACACAGTCCTTATACCTCTGGAAGCTGCCAACCCCTGTCGTAAAGGGAGAAGCTAAGGGCCCAACTGTCTGTGCTGCTAGCCATCAATAAGCTCTTTGTTGATGTTTAGTTCAGAAGCTATGTAATGTGATGCCATGAAAAGTTCTTTTTTGAAAGTGATTGTCACAATTGCGCTTTTACTTGATTTTGTCCATTATTTGTTACTGTCAACTGACAGTCTAGGGAGACATGTGAGAATATGCACTGGAAAATGGTCTTTGCCATTTCATTGGCTATGTATTAGAGCTCAAGGAAATTTCACAAAATATACAATGTCAGTTTTAGAAAGTAAAATTAAGTCTCAGAGGTGATGTTAAAATAAAAAGTAGGTCGTAGTCCTAAACTACAATTCCCAAGGAAAGTAGTGTGAGATTCCTGAGTGAGTTCAGTGGGGCCTTAGCTATAATTGTTAATTTGATAAAAATTCCAACTACTTGTTCTGTATGTACTCTAGCAATATCCAAAGTTATCTGCTCAACGTTTTAGACAGTTAGTTCTCCCTATAAGAATCACCTGACCATAGCTGTTATGAATGTAAGCTCCAAATTGTGTTATGAATACCCAGAGTGTTTAAGATGTAGTTCAAGAATTGATAGGTTGTTTTAGGCACACAACGTCTTGTTTCAAAAGGATATCAATCAAAACTAGTTGGACATATATTTATTATTTGTAGTATTAAAAGAAAGTGTTCTGCCACTGGTCAGCCCAGATAAGTGAAACTCAGCACTAACAGGAAGTGAATCATGAGGATGGGCACTTCATGGTTATATTGTCTTTAAATTTTCATGTTAAGGTATGTGGCCTGCAATCCTGTCTACAGTCACTACAGTCATCTGTTGATGGCAGATTTCCCTAACCTTCTCTAGAGATTAAACTGGCTAGAACATTAATGTCTTCAAAGAGCCTCTAGGCACCTCCATATTATGTTTATGTCTACAGGCCCAAACTCTTAAAACAAGAGAGAGAAGGGAAGGAAGAGAGAGAGAGGAGGTAGAGATAGAGAGAAGGTTGCTGTGTGGTAAATTGGAAGATGAGAATAAGGAGAGGAAAAAACTGAACAAGCACCAGGGTGGAAGAAGAGATGTGAAAAGGAAAAAAAATACAGGTGGAGGAAGAGGAGAGACAGCAAAGTAAAAGAGAAAGAGTATTTCTTTACTGTGCTGTTTGTGGAACAAGGGAACAATTAGCCAGACAAGTGGGTGAGGGAAGGAAAAGAGTGCCCCAGAGAGTAAGAGAAGAGAAACAACACTTTGCTTTGTAACAAGGTGAGTGGATGGGGAAAGATACACACTGTCTGCTTGAATGGGTGAGAGGAGAGAAAAAGAGTATTGGTGGGTGAGAATAAAAGAGAACTGGGGGAATTAAGGGTTTTCTAATCTATGTGAAGCTGGCTATTTTTGTTAGTAGGTAAGTACATACAGTATACAGGATTTTAAAAATTGTTGTGTAAAGTGTAGTTGTATACATCATAGTAGCCAATAGCTGATGAGTTTCCACTTCTATTTCTAGTAGTGTTCCAGCTACACACCTTGGCATATGACCAGGAATGTAAACAACTGGTGAATTAATGCCAATCTGCCAGTGTGGTTTACACAATTACAGTTCTTGTTGTTTAGTCGTTCAGTTGTGTCCGATTCTTTGTGACCCCATGGACCAGAGCACGCCAGGCCCTCCTGTCTTCCACTGCTTCCCAGAGTTGGGTCAAATTCATGTTGGTCGCTTCGATGACACAGTCCAACCATCTCGTCCTCTGTTGACCCCTTCTCCTCTTGCCTTCAAACTTTCTCAACATCAGGGTCTTTTCCAGGGAGATTTCTCTTCTCATGAGATGGCCAAAGTACTGAAGCCTCAGCTTCAGGATCTGTCCTTCCAGTGAACACTCAGGGTTGATTTACTTCAAAATGGATAGATTTGTTCTCTTTGCAGTCCAGGGGACTCTCAAGAGTCTTCTCCAGCACCACAATTCAAAAGCATCAATTCTCCAGCAGTCAGTCTTCTTTGTGGTCCAGCTCTCACTTCCATACACCGCTACTGGAAAAACCATAGCTTTGACTATGCGGACCTTTGTTGGCAAGGTGAGGTCTCTGCTTTTTTAGATACTGTCTAGGTTTGTCATCACTTTCCTCCCAAGAAGCAGGCACCTTTTAATTTCGTGGCTGCTGTCACCATCTGCAATAATCATGGAGCCCAAGAAGGTAAAATCTGTCACTGCCTCCATATTTTCCCCTTCTCTTTGCCAGGAGGTGATGGGACCAGAGGCCATGATCTTTGTTTTTTTTTTATGTTGAGTTTGAGACCATTTATTGTGCTCTCCTATTTCACTCTCAGTAAGAGGTTCAATTACAGTTACACTGGCATAAATTCCCAATAGGATTTTGACAATCATTACTTTATATTTCCAGATCATTTTCCAAAAATAATTACTAAAAGGTTAGCAATCATAATTTGTAATTCACAATTCCCCCTCAACCTACAGTTATATCTTTACTGTAAGGAAGTAATTAGAGAACAGATTATGTGCTGAGATCCAAGTTATAATGCGTATCTCATAATTTTGTAACTGAAGTCAATTGCTCCCAATCTCAATTAAAAAAAAAGATGCTTAAACTATTCATTATGCCTTTTCAATACTGACCTCTATATGTTCCCTTACCTTATCTGAGAGAATATAAGTATGTCTGCTGAGTGGCCAAGTTTAATTTGTATGATAACTACTATTGCAAAATAGGTATTAAAGGCACACATACCTTACCGCAGATATAATTAATCACTATGTTACATGCTTTAGCCTAAAGGTGATGCTTAAGAGTGACCTGTTTTCGGCAATTTGGAAATAAGACTTTTTAAAAAAACCTAAAATGAATATATCAAGTTTCCACAATGTGGAGCCGTGCAGTCTACAGCATTATTCCCTGCTCATTGGCTTCCCTAGCTGCAGAGTCTGCTGTTATAATCCAACGTATTTAGAGGGCTGCAGTAGAGATCCTTCAAATCTTTTACTGCCCTCCTTTAGCAAATATAATCACTGCTTGGAAACTAGATTGTTTGGGCAGATCTTCAACCTTTAAGGTTGTACACATGAATAGATGCTGTATGTCTTGTTTATTTATTTATTCAGTTGTTACATTTATTTCCTACCTTTCCTTCAGTGAGGTCAAGGCAATGTACATGGCTCAGTTTCCCTCCACATCCTGTCCTCACAAACACCCCTGTGAAATAGACTAGCTGAGGGAGTTTGACCAACTCCCATAAATTTTGTTGACATGAGGAAGTGGGTTGACATGATTTGAACAAGAAATCGGTTGGCGAAGTGACAACACAAAGGGGGATGTGCTGAATCAGGCAAGAGCTTTCGTCCTTTAGGTCCAAAGAGACCCTGTTTTCAAATATTTATCAGCTTGTTTAATTTAAAGTAAAGGATGGAGAAACATCAAGGCAATTGAGACTATGCTGAACAGAGACATGCTTCCACCATGCTTGACGTCCAAACATTGTGAAAATATTCTGTCTCCAAACATGCTGAAATCACTTTCACAATGTCAAACCTTGTAAGTGGGGTTCATTTAGCCTGTGTGTTCCAACTTCCCACCTTCTTTTTGTTTGTCTTCTAATTCCTGGTCATCACTGCCACTATATTTGCTCTAGAGAGGAAAGCCTTGTTGAGATTTTGTTATGTGAATGGTCAGCCTTCTGAATACAGCTTTGCCACCATATCTATCTTCTGAATGGGACAGTGGGTACTTGCTGCCTTACCCTTCTACCCACTGTTGTACTGAGGCACCAAGCCTTGCATAGCGTGCCATTGTTGGGTAGCCTGACCCACAAGGCAGAGTAAGGTAGCTGCTTCAGGCAACAGATGCAGGGTAGTGCGGAGAAGGTAATGACAGCAGCTCATTGGCCATTCCCTCCTGCTGAGCTTGCCAGCTGCCTTCAGGTGTGGTGGAACGTGCTGACTCATCCTCACTATGAATGTAAGATTCAGCTGTCCATCTGGTTGGCTTCTATGGACTTAATAGAAAGAGGCACCATTTTGTTTTTGCTTCAGGCAGCAACATGTTCCACCGACTCGGGTCACTCCACATGTTTCAGAGGCTCATGATATTGAACCATTGGTATCCTATAGTCAGTCAGCTCAGAATTTCAAGTGTGTCTTTAGCCAAAAGTCTTGTGGACTTTAAATCAGGGAGAAAAAGGCTACTGGAGATTATAGTTACATAGCAAATGGAGTAGATCTTCCATCAATATGCCTATGCGTGTGCCAACATGCATGCATACATGTATAGGTTTGGGGTTATTGCATATTCAAGCATGTCTGTCTGTTTTCATTAGCAAAGTTATTCAGACTCCTGGATGCTGCTCAGGCCCTAAATTAGTCATGTTATAAATTTTGAATCTGGGATTTTCTTACTTTCCACATGTATAACAAGGCCTGAATCTCATCCAGTGAATGATATTATTTGTTTAATGCAACCAGAGATTTGACAGTAAGTTAGTTTATCTTTTCTACAGTTTGCATGATTAAGCAGACAAGCTCACCTTCTTGGATCCAAGGATGCTGAAGAGCAGGAGTGCGCCAGCAGTGTGCCCAGATTCTAGGAGGAAAAGTCATGGGTCATTTTGGTTCCTGTGTTTTGCTGGTTCTTCTAATGCCGTTGTCCCCACATTATGCATTCTTTGTTCCCAACATGCACTTCAGCAATGTGAGCTAGAATTATGTATCAATTATGAGAGCCCCCCCCCCAATTGGCCAACTTTTCTACATATTACATTAGGGGAAAATGGAGAAAAATAAAATTATGTCCAAGTTTAGGATGTGATTGTGGTATGTTTTATATCATGATCTTCTACAGCTGTACTCAGAGTAAGTAAAATGGTAATAATAATAATATCATAGAAATAGCCATCCAGTCTTTGGCTACTACCCCACCCCTCTCTGACTGAAGTCCTGGAAAATATTTTTTCAAAACATCTGTGAATCCTTAAGAAACAGCAGAGAATGCCAGGCCTACAATGTGGAAAGAAAGAACTATCCACCTGTTAAAATGGAAAGCCGAGTCACAGAGAATTATTTTACTTGGAAATCACTTACCAGGCAAACAGACTGAAATTGGTAGAATCCATGTGAACCCAAGAAAATGCGATTTTTGCACTAACACAATCCTTTGTGAGCAATGAGAATAACAGGCAACTTCACATCTATGTCAAGTGTACTCTGTGCCCCTCAAGATATACTGTGGAAAATCTGATGTTAGCTGACCCAGATGCTCTTGATATTGCCTTTTACTGGACAAAGATTTTCAAATATTTTTTTAATTGCACTGTGGTGCTTTTGACACCAAGAAAGAAAAAAAAATCTGTGTTCTTTTAAATTGCAATTCAGAACTGAGATAATATTTTAAAAGTATAACAAGAACAATGGTCAGTTTTAATTTTCCTGACCATTTTGCCTCCTTTCTGTGCTCTTTTGTATGGTGCTCTTTTGTGATGGTACAAGACCTTTTGTCAACCAAGAGATGACCACTGTAGGACCTCAGTGGGCTTAGCCTTGGAGGCCTGGGCCTTGGGGTGATGTTGACCTGTCGTTCTAACTGTCATCCATGTTCCATATTAATAGTCTGGCATCAGGCTTTGTGTGGGTGGGCGTAGAAAGTAATTTCTGTAAATGTAATGAAAATCACATGGGTAGCAAGAGGCAAGAGTTGGACGATAGGTCCCTTCATTTCACTCTACAATCGCATGTTTCCATTTACCGATCTGAAATGGAACAACTTCAAATGAAGCCATGGCAAGGTTTCAGAGGCACTAGCTTTGCTGAAACCAGTTATGAAAGACGTTCTATCCTCAAGAATATCTAAGTGTTTTCGGTGAATAATGACCCTTTTATCTTTAAGAGGTTAAAAAAAGAAGACAACGAAGAATGTAGTGCTGAGAGAAATTGTTTGGGTTTTTCTTCTTTTATGGCTGCCTGTTGCTCTCCTAAAAAATTCCCTGCTGATCTGACTTGTTGTTCTGCTGTGAGGCAGATGCCAAGATTTACATGATTGCCAAGAGGAACAACTGGATTGAAGAAAAGGAGGAATAATAGCTTTTCCTCCAGCGAGAGAATAAAAGCAAAGGGAGAGAGAGAGGTAGCTAAACAATGCAATCTTCCTATTCAATTATTTTATTCAGCAGCTATCTTGGATCCTACGACATATAATAAAAGCCAGGAAAGTCTGTTGGACCAGAACCAAAGGCTAAGATCTAACAGGCGAACAATTTCCATTTCAGCATAAATCCATTTGTAAATGTTGCTCTTCTGCTTTCCAAGTGTTTTGCTTTTCATTTAAAGCTGCCCAGGTTGTAATGTACGGCATAGATGGAGGCTGCCATTAAAACCTAGGAGTCCACATCTTCCTTTTTTTTTTTTAATGTGTTGCTGTACATGTTGGGGGTGGCAGTGGAGTGAAGAAAAGGCAAAAGAATAATGGGGGGGGGGCTGTAACTGCCGACATCTCTGTAGCCTCTTTGATTTTTCGTTTGCTCCATTTACAAAGTGCTCTAGTGTTATCATTTTTTAATGTATCTGCTACTTACAGTGGTTCAAAATGTCTTTTAATGCTTTTAAGGACACACATTTCAAACTATGAGCACTATGGAATGTGAATGTGTGTTTGTGGTGAAACCTGGAAGTTCTACAGAGATCCACAAAGGGGACCTAGGTATGTGTTCCCAGATCTGTCTATCTGTCCATCCGTCCACCCACCCACCCATCCATCTTGCTCTACCTCAGAAAAAGGCCAGCTGGTAGAACAGTATAGGTTAATTGTTTATGTACGTCAATAAGCCTCTTACTGTAGTAGCATATGGAAGGGATAATCATTCTCTCCACATATGTTTACAGTTCTCATATGCACCTGATAACGTTTAATGCAGCTTTTCTTCCTCCTTATCTTCGTGATCCAAGAAGCGCTGCAATTTAGTGTTGTCCAGTTAGGTCTGTATTCTCATAGCTCAGAAACACAGACTTGCGTAAGGGAACAAAGCACTGTTGAAAACAACAGGCAAGGGGCACCGCCTTTGTATAAGAGTAGTATGTGGAACATGAGTTCTGTTTGCACCTATAACTTTTTAGCTAATCATAAATACTGTACTCTTAAAATGTAAGTGCTAGAATTGTCTTCAGTATACAGGAAAAAGTATCCGTGCTCAAGATTCCCAATTTCATAGGAACAGCAACATAGGTTGTGCTTGCCATCTAGTGGTTATTACTTCTAGGTACACAAATTGAAAAAAAGAAAAGAAATACATGCACATCTCCATATGAACATAAACACAGTGGTTGCTTAGCATAATAAGTTGCACTAGAGTAAGTCCATTTGAATCAATGGAATTTACAGGGAAGCTGACTCATCAAATCTCCATTGATTCAAGGAGCCTGCATCGGTGTCCCTGACTGCGCTAAGTAATAGTATTTCGGCCAGCAGTGAGTTATTATTTAGAAGAACTTAGGCAATTTTTTAAAAACAATGTTTAGCACAAATGTTGCACTATGGTAACAAAAAGTAGTCATATTTTTTTAAAAAAATAGAATGCATGAACATTCTGATAGCCTTACAAAATTGAACAAGAGTGACTATAGGGCACAGGGCTGGGGAATAACACTCATAAGAAATGTTGTTAAGCAACATACATACTCCCAATGGGTCGATGTAGTACTGGGTCCTGCATGAGCAACTGCTGCACTGGAGTAAACTAAAACAAAGCGAAAAATATTCCACCATTTGGGGATGGTGTGAAAAGCCAAGAAGGCGAGGTTCCCCCCACACACCTTCCCTTGACTCTCTCAACACTTTCCCTTGACTCAAATTCAGCCTTGTGGTGTGTGGCCACCAGGAGGCAGGAAGTGGTGGCTGAGGGTACAGTCAGAGGGTGAGAAAGGTTCCTATCTGACCACATTGGAAAGGGATTTGTTGGGTGATCTTTTCCTTGAAGTGGCCCTTCTGTCCATGTGGGAGTTGCTCCAGATTGGCCTCAAAAAGAGCACTCCTGCTGCTGACCAAAATGGTAACAGTACTGAGTCAAGCAACCACCTTGTGTTACTGATTTGATTATTTGGAGAGCTACTTCCTTTTGCCTCACCTGCTGAGACTCACTCCAGTGTGAAAACGGAAAATCTGAACACTCAATACAGTATTTAGACAATTTGATATATTTCTTCATGATATGTGTTTCAGTTCAGAATTTAGTTCTTCTTGCAATTTGCCCAACATGGTTGTTTTATGTTCCTCATTTAAAATGGATATTAATAATACTTCTGTGCTATCAAGTCAATTCTGACTTATGGCTACCCTTTTCAGACTTTTTCAGGTAGAGAGTACTCAGAACTGGTTTATCCTACCTTTCTTTAGGTGGTGTCCTAGATCTGTGCAGGTTGCCCAAGGCCACACAGCCTGGCGGTTCTTCTCTGGAGGGGTAGAGCCCATGGAGTCAGCTAGCCCCCTGGACTGCCTTTTCCCACAGCCATCATTCAGCTGGCTCCAATGGCTTTTCATTTTTAAGTGCTTTAAAAAATGGGAGTGCCTGACCACCTTATCTATCTCCTGAAAAACCTAAGCAAAGCAAAGCAAAGCGTGCTGCTTATATACCGCCCCATAGTGCTTCAAGCACTCTCTGGGCGGTTTACAAATTAATTATGCAGGCTACACATTGCTCCTCCCCCCCAGCGAGCTGGGTACTTATTTTACGGACCTCGGAAGGATAGAAGGCTGAGTCAACCTTGAGCTGCTACCTGGGATTGAACCCCAGGTCGTGAGCACAGTTTTAGCTGCAGTACAGCGATTTAACCACTGTGCCATGAGGCTCCCCTATATGTGGGATGGGAGAGGAAGCAACGGTTAGAACTGGATATGGAACAACCGATTGGTTCAAAATTGGGAAAGGAGTACGACAAGGCTGTATATTGTCTCCCTGTTTATTTAACTTATATGCAGAATACATCATGCGGAAGGCTGGACTGGAGGAATCCCAAACTGGAATTAAGATTGCCAGAAGAAATATCAACAACCTCAGATGTGCAGACGATACCACTCTGATGGTAGAAAGTGAGGAGGAATTAAAGAACCTCGTAATGAGGATGAAACAGGAGAGCACAAAAATTGGTCTGAAGCTCAACATAAAAAAAACTAAGATCATGGCCACTGGTCTCATCACCTCCTGGCAAATAGAAGGGGAAGATATGGAGGCAGTGACAGATTTTACTTTCTTGGGCTCCATGATCACTGCAGATGGTGATAGGAGCCACAAAATTAAAAGACTCCTGCTTCTTGGGAGGAAAGCGATGAAAAACCTAGACAGTATCTTAAAAAGCAGAGCCCTCACCTTGCCGACAAAGGTCCACATAGTCAAAGCTATGGTTTTTCCAGTAGCGATGTATGGAAGTGAGAACTGGACCATAAAGAAGGCTGACCTCCAAAGAACTGATGCTTTTGAATTGTGGTGCTGGAGGAGGCTCTTGAGAGTCCCCTGGATTGTAAGGAGAACAAACCTATCCATTTTGAAGGAAATCAACCCTGAGTGCTCACTGGACTAATGAGGCTGGAATCTTTGACTCCAAGGGGGCGGGGCACTTCAGATAGAGGGGTTAATTTAGGTTTGCTTTTTTTCTCTTTGCTATATGATTTTTTTTTCTCTTTTCGTCTCTTCGTTTTGGTTTTCTTTTTCTTTTTTTGGTATCTTGTGGTCTTTTGTATGTTAAAAAACTCAATAAAATTTATTATTGAAAAAAAAAACCCTGAGTGCTCACTGGAAGGGCTGATCCTGAAGCTGAGGCTCCAATACTTTGGCCATCTCATGAGAAGAGAAGACTCCCTGGAAAAGACCCTGATGCTGGGAGAGTGTGAAGGCAAGAGGAGAAGGGGACGACAGAGGATGAGATGGCTGGACAGTGTCATCGAAGCTACCAACAT
Organism: Pogona vitticeps; assembly: GCF_051106095.1. NCBI lineage: Eukaryota > Metazoa > Chordata > Lepidosauria > Squamata > Agamidae > Pogona > Pogona vitticeps. The sequence continues at coordinate 202,958,987 of NC_135783.1, forward strand.
GAATTTGACCCAACTCCAGGAGGCAATGGAAGATTGAAAGGCCTTGCATGCTCTGGTCCATGGGGTCACGAAGAGTTGGACATGACCTAACGACTAAACAACAACAATCAGGATAAAGGCATAACATGGTGATTCTTAAGGTAAATTGAAGCTAGACATAAGGATGAGGTAAAACAAATAGTAATTAACATATATTGGCTATGACATTGATATAAACATGAAGAAAAATGTGGAGATAGAAATGGCTGAACAATTATATAAAAATCTATATAAAATGCTTTAGATAACATCTATTATGTGTTAGGAACCTACTTAATTGTTATTGGTATAAAATACAAAGTTGGTCTGTTAAATCGCCTCAAAATTATATAGATTTGAAACCAGAATTTCTTTTATTAGATATTTTATTAGAGGATTTTGAGAACATTGTATACTATGAGAGCAATATTATGATAGTAGCCAATATTGTACACTAAAACACACACATTATTGGTTCAAATGCTTAAAAATATATAGATTTTGAATGGACAACTAAGAAGACAACAAGTCGCAAACATTAATAATAATAAACAACCCATGTAACACAATGTTTAACAAGCATGAACTGAATGTAGATATACTGTACTGAAAAACTAATACAATGTTAAAAAAAAAAAAACCCACTTCACGAACAGCTGAAATTGAACATTGAGTTTCCTGGGGGCAGAATCAGGAAAAAGTTGTGTCAGGAGATCAAACCAAACTGATCAAACCAAATCTGATCTGAGGGCTAGTTCCATACTAAACCCAGTGCAGCCATCTTCCTCTTGGTGATCCTGGTCTTCCTCCTCCTCCCCCTTCTTCTTCAACCTTCCGCCTTACCCACATCAACACTTCAGGTGTTGGGGGAACTGGCGACTTGCCAAGCCTTCTATTTCCCTAATATGGGGATAAGGACTCAGTGCTCCTACTGATCCCCTATCTTGTCATCCAAGCCAGGGGAGGGTGGCAAGAGCAACAGATTTCTTCTCCTTCCCACTCACTTACCTAAATTTAGTGGTGATATGGCATTTGTGGTGCTATGCTGACAAACTTTGTCATTGTGTTGGAAGGGTTTAGTTTTCAAAGTTTTGGAACAGAGCCAAACATGGCTGCCTAACCCATGTTAGAGGTGTGATGTAATTACAGTGGTGCCTTGCATAGCGACGTTAATTCGTTCCACAAAAATCGCTGCAGAACTAAAACATCGCTATGCGATATTAAAAAGCCCATAGAAACACATTGAAACCCCTTCAATGCGTTCCTATGGGCTTAAAACTCACCGTTCAGCGAAGATCCTCCGTAGCGCAGCCATTTTCACTGCCTGGTAAGCGAGGAATCCATCCCTAAACACAGCGGGTGACGATTTTGTTTACCTGGCAGCCATTTTGAAACCGCCAATCAGCTGGCCGAAAATGGGGGCTTTGCAATGATCGCTTCCCTGCGATCATTGCAAAGTGAAATTCCCCCATAGGGAACATCGCAAAGTGATCGCTTTTGCGATCTCAAAAAATGTGTCGCAAAGCGATTTTGTCGTAAAACGAAGTGATTGCTATGCGAGGCACCACTGTAATGAGATGTTGCAATATATGTTGTCTGAAATCCATATAAGGTGGCACGTTTAATCCAAAGAAACTGATTCTTGCACTGAGCTGGAGGTTGGACTTAGTGGCCTTATAATCTCCTTCCATCTCCATGGGACTATGATTCTATGATTGGGTAGTTGTATTATTTTGAAAAGAGTATATTATTCATTGACATAATGGCATAACAATTTAGTACTCGGTACTTGTTCTTCTTGCCTGCTTGTACCTTTCATCGATCGAATAAAACTTTGAACGACCTCACTCACACTCTCTTTTTTATGGTTCTCACTTTTTCCCTCACCAAAGGGAGACCCGGAAGAAAGTGACTAGGTTTTTGTGCCATGGTTGTAGTGCTCACCTCAAATAAAATGGAAACATTAGAAACCCCTGAAGTTCTTGTCTGTTGTTACGTGCCATCAAATCACTTCAATGATTGTGTTACAAAATCTGAGGCAGAAACAGAGGTTGAAAAAATCAGGGCTTTTTTTTGTTTGTTACCGCAGCTGCAAGAATTCCCTAGTCTGTATGGCCCCTGGCTATGTTGGCTGGAGGATTCTGGGAGCTGTGGTTTAAAAACAACTTTTATAAGCTCTGGAGATAATAGCTGTCATTTCCAGACAAGACACACAGAAAAACACTAGGCTTTATGAAGCCTTCGAACTGCTCTCCCCCGTTGTAAAGGTTAAAACAGCCCTCACAGAAAGTTTTTCAGGACCTGTCATGAATCCCTCATCGTGCTACATTACAGCCTAGTCTGACTGTTAACTGTCTGTCAAATGGATCCCTGGGCTACTGTATTATCTAGCTGGCTAAGTTTTACCCAGATTTTAGACATGCCATCCAGTGCCTACTTAGGCCACGAGTTGACTGAGATTTTAAGCTTTCATCTTAAAAAAGGAAATAAAACGGAAGTCTTTGGGCCTTCTAGAGGCAGCACAACATGCAGTCGCTGCTTTGGCCAATATTTTTCATGAGAAACTAGCCTTTATATGTGATTAGCTAGTATTTAACATGAGCTTGTGGAAGTGTAAACCAAAGATTTGGGATAAATATTATTATGGGAATACTTGGTCCTTTTAGACAGTATGTATCATGCTGTTAACAAATAGCAGTGAATGCTGATTAAGGGATTATGGTAGCTGTAGTCCAAGAAAGCAGACAAACAAGAGACCAAATTGCTAACATGAGCTGGATTATAGAGAAAGCCAGAGAGTTCCAGAAAAACATCTACAGTACTTCTGCTTCATTAACTATGCAAAAGCCTTTGACTGTGTGGACCACAGCAAACTATGGCAAGTCCTTAAAGAAATGGGAGTGCCTGACAACCTTATCTACCTCCTGAGAAATCTATATGTGCGATAGGAAGCAACTGTTAGAACTGGATATGGAACAATTGATTGGTTCAAAATTGGGAAAGGAGAACGACAAGGCTGTATATTGTCTCCCTGCTTATTTAACTTATATGCAGAATACATAATGCGAATGGCAGGACTGGATGAATCCCAAACCGGAATTAGGATTGCTGGAAGAAATATCAATAACCTCAGATATGCAGATGATATCCCTCTGATAGTAGAAAGTAAAGAGGAATTAAAGAAACAGATCCTGAAGCTGAGGCTCCAATACTTTGGCCATCTCATGAGAAGAGAAGACTCCCTGGAAAAGACCCTGATGTTAGGAAACTGTAAAGGCAAGAGGAGAAGGGGACGACAGAGGACGAGATGGTTGGACAGTGTCTGCGAAGCTACCAACATGAATTTGACCCAACTCCGGGAGGCAGTGGAAGACAGGAGGGCCTGGCGTGCTCTGGTCCATGGGGTCATGAAGAGTCGGACATATCAACTAAACAACAACAAAGTCCAAGAAATAAACTTTTTCGAGTTCTGATACTGCTTTTAATGCTTTAGTAGAGAGTTCGGCTCAATACCTTGTGGTGGAGCTCTAGCAGTTATGATTCGATGAGTCTGTGATTCTGTGGACTTCCAGAAATATCCATCCCATTTTATCTTCAGCAAGGTTCTGGCAGCTGAGCTGGGAGTTTAGGCAGGTGCTGCACTGAGGAAAGTAAACATTGGCAAAAATGAGATGGGAGAGTGTACATTTCAAAGTGCTTACTTTGCCATATAATGCCATAAACAGCTTAGGACCTGGTTACCTGACCGCCTTCTTCCATACAAGCTTGCCCATACTCTAAGATCAAGCCAGGAGGCCCTTCTGAAGGTGCCATCCCTGAAAGAGGTGAGAGGAATGGCATGTCGAAATAGGGCCTTCTCGGCTGTTGCCCCCTCCAACTCTGGAACGCCCTCCCTATAGAGATCCGCCTGGCTCCGACACTTTTGGCTTTTCGGAGTCAGGCAAAGACTTTTCTGTTTAGCCAGCATTTTAATTGAATAGTATCCTTTAGCTGGCCGTATGAGCAGGAGGATTTATTAATATTAATGTTTTAATGACTGTTTTAATACAGGGTATTATTATAATATTGCTTGTATTTAAAGTTTTTAATGTTTTTAAAATTTTAATATTGTTGTACGCTGCTCAGAGACCATTGGTAATGGCGTGGCTAAAAAAAATCTTGTAAATAAATAAATAAAATTAATAATTTATTAGAAATTCCTAGTTGTTGAATTTGTGAATCTTAAATTTCTGGAAAGCATTTAAAAATAAAATAAATAAAAGCAAGAGAAACCTAATATTGTTTAAAAAAATACTATTTCTGTTTGTTTTTGTTTTGTGAGTATGATAGGGATCTTTTAACTGCTTAATCGTATATGTATCCTACTTAACTATATGGGTCTTCAAGAAATGTGCATAGGATATTGATACATTTTATTTAGTATAAAGCAGCAATTGATAAAGTTACTTTTTGGACTACAACTCCAGGACCAAATTCATTTGTGACTATTTGGGGTGAGGGACTGTGGATAGTGTTGTTCAAAAAGTAAATTTTCATGACTTCCGGCTTGATGTCGCGACGAGACAGCAGCAGGAGGACAGAGCTCTGTTCCCCGGGCTGAATTCTGACCTTGTTTGGGACACCGTAGGGTGTCGGAACCACCCTGGAGTGGTGGTGAACTGGGGGGGAGGCCTGTTGATCACGGGGGGGGGCGGCCACCCCGTTCGATCCAGGAAACTCCCTAATCAGCCAACGGGCAGAAACAAGCAATCTTTGCTTGCGAGTCGTCGGCAGCCGGCCAAAGAGGCAAGAATCAGATTTTTGGCATCGCTGTTTACTATCGGGTGAGACTTTTATAACTAATTGCTTATACCCCTGAAATAATTCCTATATATGGAAAAAAGAATTGCTATCTCTCAGAAACTAAAAAGTGGCAAAAAATTTGGTGAGAGGGATAGCTGATGGAAAGGAAATAACTTTAAAAATATACTTTAAGAATATTACAGTTTGACGTTGTAAAGCTTGAGAAATTTTCCTGTGAGCTATACTTGATAAATTTGGACTTTGTTTTGACTACTTGGAATCTCTTGGCAAGGTGCCTAGGAGCGGTGACCTTGAGCACTCTGCTGTTATTTACTTTTGACTTTCTCTGAGCCTGGCTGGGAAATTAACCCTAAACTGGACCTTTAAGGCCATCAGGCCGCGGATACAAATATTGCACCCTACCTTGGTATTTTGAGGGTTCAAATTTGGCTCAGGCCTATTTAGCCAAAGCGGACTTTTTGAAATGACTCTGGAAACTTTGAATATCTGTTTATAACCATCTGGGCAGCTGAAACAGAATGGCACAACAAGGACAATTCTGGAATGAAATAAAATCTGCACTTGAAAAAATATTGGACACCGTGAGATCTCACTATCAAGAGACAAAACTATCTAATCAACATCAGAAGGACTATAGTCTGCAAGCAACAGGGAACAACAAAGAAGGAAATGGGAATATCTCAGATGAGGCATCCCAATCAAAACAGCAGCTTGAGAAAATTAATCTAAGAGAAACATCAGTCTTGGACCAGAGAGGAGTAGCAGGGGAAGACAAAGGGAAAAAAACAGCAAAATTAACCACAAAAAGCCTGGAAGACTCATTGAAGATAGACCAAGTACATAAAGAGTTAGTGGACATAAATCAGACCTACAAAATGGTTTCAGAGGACATGAAAGATGACAGAATGCTTAGAGACACAGTAATATTAAATGAGAAAGAAATTAGAGAGGGAATTACCTAGAAAGGTGAAAAAAAGGGAAAACAAGGAAGGGCCCCTTAATATTGAAAACATGTTTATATTTATCATCTGGATTTGTAAAAGGGTATATTCTGTATATTAAAAAGGAGAACTAAATTGAAATAAGGGAGGCCTAATCAGGGTAAAGATGTAATATGGTGATTTTTTATTTTAGGTAAACTAAATTAGATATAAAGCTGGGTTATGGATCTGGAAACACCTTTAATAAGAATGTTATTAGAAGACTGTTAATAGAAGAATTATTAGAAGAATTTTATATAATATGAGAGTAATATTATGATAGTGGTCATATTGTGTACTAAAATCTGTTTATGAATGGTTCGAATGCTTGAAAGATGTTTGGAATTGGGGGGGATAACCAGGAAGACACTGAGATGTAAAAAACAAATAATTATAAGCAAAATATGTAACACGATGTCTGACAAGCACAAAATAATGTAGATAGACTGAAAAACTAATAAAATGTTTTTAAAAAGGGTACATTTTCATGTCATGCTATGACTCTTCTCATTCCCTATGAAAATATGGCCAGTAATAGTGAAACAAAGCAGCAGCTCACGGAGATAGGTTTGTAAAAAAGATGAATCACATTGGAAAAGTACCCTGTTTCCTCAAAAATAAGGCCTAACCTGAAAATAAGCCCTATTAGGATTTTTCAGGATGCTCATAATATAAGCCCTATCCCCAAAATAAGTTCCAGTTAAGTGAAACCCCACCCTCCACCATTGTGCAGCAACCAGAAGATGACGTGACTGTAAAATAAAACATCTGCTGAAAATAAGCTCTAATGCATTTTTTGGAGCAAAAATTATTATAAGACCCTGTCTTATTTTTGGGGAAACACGGTTCTTGCTTTTATATATAGGCATATGTGTATGAAGTCAGAAATGGCAAAGGAAGTTAAACATTTTTAACTGTAATAAAATATTTGATTTATGTCTGATGGTGCCTTGTTTTATTTCCACTGATTTCTACAATTTACCTTCACTTTCCTTGCATTTTCCCCCAGCAAATCAGATGACAAGAGGAAATTCTTTTGGACTTCTCATGGATCTGTAAGGAGAGTTGCGATCAATGCAAAACAAAACAAAACAAAACAAAACAAAAAAAAACCAACCCAGAAAAAACACAGCCAGTTTATGAGAATTCTGTATAAACAGAAGCTTATGTGTGTAGCAAAATATAATTTCCTTCTTCATTTATAGGCACAGGTAATGTACATAGCTGCTTTACATAGTCTTCTTTTCCTCATTTGATGCTGAAAACAACCTTGTAAAGTAGGTTTGGTGAAGAGATTGACCCAAAGATACCAAGGAACCTTTGTGACTAAGCTGGGATTTCGGCTGGGGGCCTCCACGTTCCAAATCCAACAAGAATCATTAACCTGTGCCAGCCCTTTCAGATCTATTATTAGTATATAAATGATGCCAAGGCTAAAACTGCATCAGTTAGTGTGCTTAATTACCATAATTTGAAAAATCCATGTCAATTTGCATAATATGCAATGCAAATAAGGTTACCTAATAATAATTTCCGTGAAATGCAAATTAGATAGCCTAGATTCACACAGTTGAAACATTGCAACCCTAACCTATCTAGACGATGACATCGTACTGATCTTTGGATGTTGCATTTCTATTTAGCCAAGGCTCCGTCTATATCAACAGCAGTGGCCAAGAAAACTCTGAAAATAAGGAACTATCAGCCTGACTCTGTAGCAAATTGATTTTTTTTAATTATTTCTCCCAAACACTGGTTGTCAACATTTATTTTAATTGTGAAGCTGTTTTTAAAGAAAGGAAAAAAAAGGTGTGCTATTGTTTGTATTTAGAACAAATCATTTATCTGGCATCCTGGTTGGAAAGTTTCTATTTACTCTGTCTGACTTGGATGAATTCTGTATTTCGCAATAGTATCTCCAGTAACAGAATATATTTTGTGTAATATAATTTTAAAAATAAATTAGTAATACTTCCTTAGTACTCAGAAGTTGGTAATTTGAGGAGAGGAGAAGCCATTCTCAACAGGGGCTATATTTATTTATTTATTTATTTATTTATTTATTTATTTATTTATTTATTTATTGACACGCAAGATTTTTTGTCTGGCACATGTGAAGGAGGTTACATACTGGAAACAACCTTCACACACCGCCTTATATGGTTTGTTATGTGACTTGTAGAATCCTGATTTGGCCTATATTTCTTTCTATTGTGTTTAAAGGGGAGGAGTTGAGAACGGCTGGTCTATAGCAGGGGTCCCCAACTTTTTTAACCCTGTGGACCACTTGGGGAAGGTGGGGCACCCCGCATGTTCATGTGCATATATGAAGGAGCGCACATGCTCTTGTGTGGATGCATGCGCACCTGTGCACTTGTGCGAAGGAGTGGGAGGGCGCTCATGCAGGTGATGCACACATGCGCATGCACAAAAGGTGGTGTGGCGCTCTTGCAGGCACGTGGGCGCTTGTGTGCATGCGTGAAGGGGAGCACCCGCACAGGCTCAGGCAAGTGGACGCATGTGCAAATGGGCTGTGGGGGGAGTGTGTGGGGTGGGTGGGGGGGAGGTCTGTCTCGGCCTGAACTGTTCCAACTCAGACCACGGACTGACACAAGGGGTGTTGGGAACCTCTGGTCTACAGGGTGGCTAGGTACTGCTCATTTCCCTACCTGTTTTTGGTCTTAAAATATAAAATTTACTATGACATTTAATCTTAGAGTGCAGAATGTAAACTTACTCCTGAGAAGTACCTGCCTTTACTCAGCGTTTGCAAACAAAAATCCAGCAGGCTGTCTATTGGCCAATAATGCCCTCGAGAAAATATGATGGGTTGTTTGGAATTATTTCCCAGTCACCTCATTTAGATCCATAGGGATAGTTTTGGATTTGAAAAAAATGTCCGCTCTCATGCCTAAAACAAATTGCTCCCTCAATGGCTGAAAGTAGCTGGTTGCTGTAGAAGCACAATTGGACATTTCCGTCCACATTGTTAAAAATTAATAAGTAGGTGGGGCGGCGGCTCTAAAAATTGATGTCTGGCGGCTCCACTTTGCCAACTTGTTCTATTGGTTTATGTATTGAATAAATATTTCATGCTTCCTCCTTCTCCTCATGACAGTTCCTCTAGACCAGTGGTTCTTAACGTGGGCGATAATGCCCCCCAGGGGGCGATTTCATTTTTCAGGGGGGCGGTAGAACGAAAAGGGGCGGCGTGGGGGCGCTGAAGCAGAAGGGGGCGGTAGGGGGCGCTGGAGCAAGCCAAACCTGTGAAGATGGCTGCAGCCTTTTTACAGTGTGCATGAATATATACTTTCCTCCAATTTTAATTTAGTTTCAGAATTTTTTTTAAAAAAATTTAGTTCCTGCATTTGTTTTTATGCCCTTTTTGCGTCTTAAAATTCACTTGCAACTAAATCATTAAATGTTACTTTTTGGGGGGCATTTCATTTTCTTGGAATTTAATTTTGTTTTCAGGGGTCATTGGATTTAAGTGTCTTAAATAAATAAATAAATAAATAAATAAATAAATAAATAAATAAATAAATAAATAAATAAATAAATAAATAAATAAATAAATAAATAAATAAATAAATAAATAAATAAAGATATCACCGCGGGGAGGGGGGCGATGAGAACTTCCTCAACGGCTCAAGGGGGCGTTTCTTTCAAAAAGGTTAAGAACCACTGCTCTAGACTACCTTCACACAATTGTCTCATATATATTTTTAATCTGGGCTTTATAGTAGTCTTTTGAACATCCAGCACAATAAATCTATTGCTTAAAAGATGGTCCCATATTAAAGGTGGCATTTGCTGAAACAAAACAAAAATCTGCTTCTTTGGTTTATTTTTATCATTTATCCGTTAAACCTAGCATCCAGTTTGGACTCATAGAGGAGAGAGTTTGTTCAGGTATTTCTGAAAATAAGTCTGGATGACTTAAGAAGTGTACAACGAACAGATCTGCTTATTTCATTTGTTACTCCAGTGCCATCTACAACCTAGTGCTTAGAGCGATCTCCACAGCTCCCTCCAACTGAAACGGTTCTGTTATTTCACAATGCATCCTTACAGCAGTCTGGAGAATCCTCAGGCTTCAGATGCCCAGAGTTGACGTCAGCTTGTATACGGCTCGTGTTCGCCCATCAAAATGATAAAGACGGAATCTGGGTGGTAATGGCTCTAGATATACCAGAGTAGCCTACATAGGTGGATTGCTCCAACACGGGGAGGGGGGGTGAGGTTCAAGCTGTTGATCACAGATCACATTTTTACAGAAAATACAATCGTATTTCTGTTTTAGGGCCCAGTTTGTCATTTGGGAAAGACGTTGGGAAATGAACATTTAAAAATCCAGAATAATCGCTGCTCGACCTTTCCTTTAGTCATCCTCCATATTTCCAAGTCGCAAATACCTCCTCCCCATTTGGATGCATTCTGGGTTTATTTGCAATGGGTTTTTAATGTCTAGGGAAGGATTACAGCCCAGCAATGGCAAGTATACTTTGCATGTAGACCATGTTGGAGGGTGGTTTTCATTTCTTTTCTCTCTTTTTTTGGCAGCCTCGCATATTGCCTTTAGTAGGTTTGGCTGGGAGGGGTTGGGGGAGCACTGTTTTACCAGTCCTTCCTGGAGGAGATAATTCAGAAGGTGGTGCTGGGGGATTAATGTTCGATGCCCTGGCCACTGAACTGGGGTGTGTGTGTCCCCCTCAAGATTCTGAAATTTGATCCAGACAAGACAGAGGTGCTCCTGGTTAGTCGAAAGGCAGATCAAGAAATAGGGATGTAGTTGGTACTGGATGGAATGACACTCCCATTGAAAAAACAGATGCACAGCTTGGGGGTGCTCCTGGATTCATCTCTGAGCCTGGATACCCAGGTCTTGGTGGTGGCCAGGAGTGCCTTTGCACGATTAAAACGAGTGTGCCAGCTATGTCTGTCTCTTGATAGGTCTCATCTGGCCACTGTGACACACATCATGGTTACCTCCTGGCTGGATTACTGTAACTCACTCTATTTGGGGGCTACTGATGGATTTTTAGTACTGCTTGCGTTTTATCTATGTTTCCCATTTCTCTACGTGGCATTTTTATATATTTGTAGATTTATTGTTCTTAGTTTTAATATTGCCTTTTAATTATGTAAGATGCCTCTTTTGGCTCATCGTTCCTAACTTTAAATATTGTACTTTAATGTTGTTAACCTCCGTTGTATACTTGCTGTTTTCAACTTTAAATATTGTCTTTCAGTGTTATAAGCCTCCTTGGGTCCTTTTCAAGGAGAAAGGTGGGTTAAAATATAATTTAAATAAATAAGTAAAATTTCTGAGGTGGGATGATTGTCAGTCTATCCAGCAGTAACTGCTTATTCCTTCATTGGCTCTGAATTCAAAGAGAGCCCTGACTCTGCTCTGTACTTTTCCTTTCTCTTTTCAGTCTGTTGTCAGTGGTCTGTTTTTTCCTCCCTTCACAGATTCCCCCCCCCCTTTCACAGATTGCTGCCTTGTCGTGGCGAAGGGGCTTGAGTAATTCAGAGAAGCTATGGGTTATCCTGTGCAGGGACACCCAAGATGGACAGGACATAGTGGAAAGTTCTGATTAAATGCGATCTATGTGGAGCACGAACTGGCAAGCCACTCCAGTATCTTTGCCAAGAATACTCCATGATCAGAAACAAAAGGCTAAAAGATATGATGCTGGAAGATGAGCCCCTCAGGTCAGAAGGCATCCAACATGCTACTGAGGAAGAGCGGAGGACAAGTACAAGTAGCTCCAGAGCTAATGAAGTGGTTGGGCCAAAGCTGAAAGGATGCTCAGCTGTGGACATGCCTGGAAGTGAAAGAAAGTCCGATACTGAAAGAAAAATACTGCATAGGAACCTGGAATGTAAGATTTATGAACCTTGGGAAGCTGGATGTGGTCAAACAGGAGATGGCAAGAATAAACATTGACATCCTGGGCATCAGTGAACTAAAATGGATGGGAATGGGAGAATTCAATTCAGATGATTATCATATCTACTACTGTGGGCAAGAATCCTGTAGAAGAAATGGAGTAGCCCTCATAGTGAACAAAAGAGTGGGAAAAGCTGTAATGAGATATACAGTGGACCCTCTACTTACAGAATTAATCCGTATTGGAACGGTGGCTGCAGGTTGAAAAGTCTGTAGGTCGAGTCTCCATTGACCTGGAATCCATTGAAAACCTATTAAACCCATAACCGGCTGTTTTTGTTCCATTTTTGTTCCATTTTGGGTTTTTTTCTGGTCTGTAGGTCGATTCTCCGGCTGCAAGTCGAATGTAAATTTTGCGGCCAGAGAAGTCTGTAACTCGAAAAGTCTGTAAGTGGAGCCGTCTGTAAGTCGAGGGTCCACTGTAATCTCAAAAATGAGAGAATGATTTCAATACGAATCCAAGGCAGACCTTTCAACATCACAGTAATCCAAGTTTATGCACCAACCACCAATGCTGAAGAGGCTGAAATTGACCAATTCTATGAAGACTTACAATGCCTTCTAGAACTGACACCAAAGAAAGGTGTTCTTCTCATTATAGGGGATTGGAATGCTAAAGTAGAGAGTCAAGAGATAAAAGGAACAACAGGTGAGTTTGGCCTTGGAGTTCAAAACGAAGCAGGGCAAAGGCTAATAGAGTTTTATCAAGAGAACAAGCTGGTCATCACAAACACTCTTTTCCAACAACACAAGAGGTGACTCTACACATGGACATTACCAGATGGCAATACCAAAATCAGATTGATTATGTTCTCTGCAGCCAAAGATGGAGAAGTTCTATACAGTAAGCAAAACAAGACTTGGAGCTGATTGTGATCATCAGTTTCTTATAGCAAAACTGAAGAAAGTAGGAAAAACCACTGGGTTAGTCAGGTATAATCTAAACCAAGTCCCTTATTGAATACGCAGTGGAAGTGAACAACTTAAAATTGTTTTAATTATATTGTATTATCCTTGCTGCAAGCCGCCTAGAGTGGCCTTAAGTGGCTAGATAGGCAGGATATAAATAAAATAATAAATAAACAGATTTAAGGTGTTTTTTCCAATAGCGATGTATGAAAGTAAGATGTAGACCATAAAGAAGGCTGACCGCTGAAGAATTGATGCTTTTGAATTGTGGTGCTGGAGGAGGCTCTTGAGAGTCCCCTGGACTGCAAGGAGAACAAATCTATCCATTTTGAAGGAAATCAACCCTGAGTGCTCACTGGAAGGACAGATCCTGAAGCTGAGGCTCCAATACTTTGGCCATCTCATGAGAAGAGAAAACTCCCTGGAAAAGGCCCTGATGTTGGGAAAGTATGAGGGTAACAGGAGAAGGGGATGACAGAGGACGAGATGGATGGACAGTGTCATCGAAGCTACCAACATGAATTTGACACAACTCCGGGAGGCAATGGAAGACAGGAGGCGTACTCTGGTCCATGGGGTCTCGAAGAGTTGGACACGATTTAATGACTAAACAACAACAACAACAACAACAGCAGCAACAACAACAAAAGTAGTCTGCTGAAAGCAGTCATATTTACCAGTTTGCTTTTGATCTGTTCAACAGTAGGTAATGAAACCTTTCCTTCTTTCTCCTACTAATATCTCAGACTGAGTTATTGAGACTGTACCTAAGTACCAGTTAATGAGAGAGAAAAAAGATGGACTATCTGTAGAAGCTAGTATACTGTTCTGTGAATCCTTGTATTTCTCCTACACAATTAGAGAGCTGTGCATTGGGTAGTGATGGAGAGGGTGGTTAAAACAGAGTGCCTTGACTTCTCTCCCACTAAGATCATTTCTACAATACACACTTACAGAAGTTTGATTCCACTTTAACTGCCATAACTCCTCGTGGCGCAGTGGTTAAAACGCTGTACTGCAGCTAAAACTGTGCTCACGACCTGGGGTTCAAATCCCAGGTAGCCGGCTCAAGGTTGACTCAGCCTTCCATCCTTCCGAGGTCGGTAAAATGAGTACCCAGCTTGCTGGGGGGGCAATGTGTAGCCTGTATAATTAAATTGTAAACCGCCCGGAGAGTGCTTGTAGCACTATGGGGCGGTATATAAGTCCAATAAATAAATAAATAAAATAAAATAAATCTTATGAAATCTTGGGAACTGTCGTCTGATGAGGGACTTAGAAGTCTTTGCTGTAGTTCAGTGTGGGTGGCTGTGGAATCAATCTGCTACAACCACTATAACTTAGGTACACCCTAAGCCAAAGCCAAAATTGGATGCAACTGTTTTATCTGCATCTTACAAACTACAAGTGAGGCAAACCATTAGGTAAACCTGAAGAAAGGGAACACAACATTAATCCCGACCAGGTTTCTTTTCTTCCTTGACCCTGCAAAAATTGACCTAATAAATGAAATGACTTTACTTTCCAGTAATATGTAATGGCTGGAATCCAATAGTGAGTTGCAACTAGACTAGGTCCATTGAATCAATGGAACTTACATAGGTGTCGACTCACAAAATCTCCACTGATTCAGTGGACCTTCTTCTGTGACTTACTACTTCATTCCAGCCAATGCATCAAGTGTCCGGTATCAATGTTCTATAACACTTGCACGGAAGTGACCCTGGCAGGCAATGATTCTGGAGGATTCCATAAATTAAACTGACGGTGTCCAGATAAAAACTTTACTGAGGCAACAGTCTACTTACAAGTGTGTGATGTGATTATTACTGGACATGATCCCAATCTTACTTCATCCTGATGGCAAAAAAACAGATATGCACCTTGTGGCCACCTGAAAGATTAAATATAGTCAATGCAAAATGGAACTAACTGCTTCGATAAAACATAATCTGTTGTTAATTTTCACTATATTACGATGACTTAGAGTAGCACTTTAACCTGTCTGAATTGCAACTGAGAAGATAAGTACAGGGAAGTGGTAGAAAACAGCATGTTAAGTAACTTTTCTGCTGACAACTTAATTGTGTTTGTGTGGTCTGCAGATGCCAAACACAGCTGGTAAATGAAAATCTGTGCAGCTTACTCATTGCCGTGTTGTAGTATTGTTACATTTCGTTTCCTTTTTACTTCTTGCTGTGTGATGGCTAACATTCATTTTAGTGTGTGGAGAGAATCCAGATTACAGATCACAGCCGAGGCAGAGCACAGTAGGAGAAACAATCAATATGAAAATTATTATACATTGATTCAAATAGTAGGGGTTTATTATCTCTTTCTCCTACTCTGTAAAAGTAGAAAAGACAAGAATGGGGAGGGGTGTTATTCAACTGATAATGGGCTTTTGCATTAACATAAAGTAACTTTCTCTAGCTATTTACGTTAACTACTGTATAACTCTTGGGTATTTGAGCTTCCATGTATCTGACAAAGGATGGTTACTGAACATTAAAATCCATAACTGAGGCCCCTGTTATTGTTGGGGCGCCTCTGGTCTGATGGCAAATGGCCTGGCGAGTCCTCTCTCCTGGCATGGTGGCTCCATGTGGCAGCTGGCTGTGGAGGCTGGTGTGGGTTGAAGGTGGTCACATGTGTTCTGCTCCATGGGGGGGGGGAGGAGGAGGAGAGTTACACTTCCTGCCCCACAGTCTACTGACCGTGATGACAATGAGGATGAAGGCCTTTGTAAATATGAATTGCAAACCCAGTATATTATTATAATCATTATCCAGTACATACAGTTAATACAGTAAACTCATCTGTTCTGCATGTGTGTGAATCAACCGTTGATGCTTGTAGTTATGTTTTTGGGGATGTAGCGTGCCACTCTGAAGCCTCTGTCAACTCAGGCCTCCTAGAGTGCTCACTACTCTTCTTCAAACTGCTGCCACCAACCTATCCTTAATACTCAAAAAGGACAAGTGTTTCTTTTTTAAAAAAACTGTGTTTATTGATTTGACAAAATAAAAAGGAGTAAATCACAGGTAGTAAATCAAGTTGTAAATCAAGTTTCGCATTTAATGTACCTCACACAGACTTTTCCCTCACTGACCATCTCTCACAAATCTATCTCACTCTCTCAACCAATTTCTCTCATCTCCCCAAACTCCAAAAGTCTCCCCCTCACACATCACACACACCCCTTATATAATCCAGCTCCTCCCCCTTCTGCACCACCCTCCGTCCTCTCATTGGCTGATGTTCCCCTGCCCAGCTGTGACGGACAGGTGAGAGCAGAGCTGTATGTTACAGGGGACAGAAGAGTTATACACAGATTTTGAATTACGTGGGGTTCCAGCGCTGTTGAAGCGAGAAGTGGACCGTGCAATGTCTCCAATCACAGACATTTCCAAGGGGAAAGTTATATCATTCAGCTGCAGCAAAAACAACTGTCTCTCATAGTGCTTTAAAAACTAATAAGTTTCATTTGGCGTAAATCCTTGTGGATTGACTCCCACTTCCTTAGGGGTGCAGCCAACTCTTGAATACAACCTCAGTCGACACACAGGAACACACGCATATGGGAAGTAGGATGTATGTATGTCTGCCTACTTGGACTGTACTCTGTGTCCTTGAACTGGGCTACTTCACAACATTTAATGCCAAATGAAATGGGTAAAGTCCTTAAAGTGCCACAAGAGTCTTGGTTGCTTGTGATTAGTACAATTCCTAGGAAATTTATGTAACAGTAACCCAAAGATAGCTTGCTACAATTTAGCAGCTATGTTGATGTGGTGCAGCCGAAACAATATATGTGGTGGCATCTTTCAATATAGCACCAGTGAATTCAGTATAATTTACAAAAAAAGAGAGAGAACTTGAGCCGGGATTACAACAAGAAGCTGTTACTTCACTTTGGTAACTTTCCTCCCTCCTGGGAATTTACCAGAAAGAAAGATCCATAGGAAGCCAACATCCCCTGATCAGCAAGAGGACCAAGAAGTCTAGACTCTTCCCCTTGCTTCATTACGCTTCTGCAATACTGTAGTTACTTTCCACCCTAAAAGGTGCCCTGTTCACCGTCCTGCTGTTCCAGCAGCATTACTTGTTTTAGCAGCAGGACTTAGGATCTCAGCTAGTTTCTGAAAAGGAGATTTCAGGCCTCTCCCTCCAGAGTTCAAAGTCTTTTAGGACTACATCCAGATCTATACTGTTACAAATGTTGGGTTAATAGCCCATTAGTTTCATAATGAGCACGAGAGACAGAATAAAGGTTGTTTGAGTTCACTGCATTCTCTCTCCCAGCTAGTTGATTTTCAGCCTCTTTGTTTTAAAATTTCTAGACGAGTACAGCATCCACAGGATGAATAATCACTGCAGACGTGTTTAAACTACCACCTATAGCATTCCTTCCAGAATCCATCATGCCAACAAAAGCCTTTTGATTCTATCATTGGAATATAACTACAGTTGTGTCACACTGTGGACTGCATG
Organism: Pogona vitticeps; assembly: GCF_051106095.1. Classification (NCBI taxonomy): domain Eukaryota; kingdom Metazoa; phylum Chordata; class Lepidosauria; order Squamata; family Agamidae; genus Pogona; species Pogona vitticeps. Next base: position 202,976,147 of record NC_135783.1, read on the forward strand.
ATTTGCATTTGCTGTCATGTTGGCTATTTCAGGGCAACCCACAATGCTCATGCTGACTGATGGATTCTGGAAGTTGTTGTCCAAAAAGTAACTTCTCTGAAGTGTGGTTGGTGAACTATGGCTGTCAGAGTAGTAACAAGCAGATGCCTCCTACTGCTAATACAGAGGCTTTATCAAAGGAAAAAGATAAGGAGAAGCCAATGAGCAGATTAGCCTGGTTTAAGGTCCATATCACCACTACTTACTATCAAGAAGCTGGCAATCATTTCTTTTCTGGGCCAAACTACAGTTAACACATAATTAGAAGCAAAGCTCTTTAAGTGGTGCTGGGGGACAATTGCTCTGAGACCATCAGGAGGTTTGGGCTGAGGAGTCAGCAATATGCTCTACATCTCATTTTCCACCAATCCAGGTGAGGCGTTTCTGTGCTGAACTCGTGTCTGGACCTGATAATGGCCTGGATGAGGGTTAATAAATTGAAACTCAGTCCAGACAAGATGGAAGTGCTGTTAGTGGGTGCTTCACTGGACAGGCTGGAGGGCCATTTTCCCTGCCCTGAATGGGGTTGCACTCCCCCTAAGGGACAGGGTCCGCAGCCTGTAGGTGCTCCTGGACCCCAGTCTAACTCTGGAAGCCCAGGTGGACTCAGTGGCCAGGGGCGCCTTCCTTCAGCTGCAGAAATTATACCAGCTATGGCTCTACCTGGAGGAGCAGAGTCTCATGACAGTTACACATGTACTGGTAACATCCTGTATAGATTACTGCAAAGTGCTGTATGTGGGGCTGCCTCTGAAGATGGTCTGGTGACTGCAACTGGTTCAGAATCAAGCTGTGTAGCTGGCGAGTGGTGGGGCCGCTAGGAAACACATCAGGCTCATTCTGTTTAAATTACATTGGTTACTAGTTGCTGCCTGGGCCCAATTAAAAGTGCTTGTTTTGACATATAAAGCCCTAAATGGCTTGGGCCCTGGGTAACTGAAGGACCGCCTCCTTCCATATGAACCTACCCAGCAGTTAAGATCTAGCCAGGGGACCCTTTTGAAAGAGCCGTCCCTCAAGGAGGCAAGAGGGATGGCTTGTAGACAAAGGGCCTTCTTGGCAGCTGCCCCCAGACTATAGAATGCCCTCCCGACTGAGATTCGTCTGGCGCCGACGCTGATGACATTTCGGTGCCAGGTCAAAACTTTCCTGTTCCAGGTTTTTAATTGAAATAATATCAACTGTGGGTCCCGATGGCAATTTTTAGAGCACTGTATTTTTAATTGTATTTTTATTATTTTATCTTTTTACTATATTTAAATTGTTGTAAGCCACCCAGTGTGAGAAGCATATAAATAAATAAATTGTAAAAGAGGATGTGTTTATTCTCACAGAACTTGTCTTCACGTGCAAATTAACTTGCTACTGGTTGGTAACTGGTTAGGTATAACTTCATCTGCCTATCTCAGGCTTAAATAGATTTGTGTGCATGGAGAGAAAATGTTGTAAATAAAGGAAATTTATATTCACCTTACCCCTTTATCCAATTCTCAGTTTTCTACTAATATTCTGTCTCCATAAACTGTGCCTTGATGGAGTATATAATTCGTGCCACAGGTCTGTGAATCTTAAATCCCTGCCCCTGTATTTATTTGGTGAAACAATAACCTTATTTCCTGATGAAAATTCAGGAAATAGTAAAGCAGGAAATTGTGTATTTCTGCTGTACACATGTATGGTCTTGATTAAAGATGGGTATGAATTGGGGTGTGTGTGTGAGGCAATTTGTTGTGATTCGTAATTCATCAAGGACAATGAACCATGAAAAACACTTCCCCCCAACAAACTGATTTGTTGCTTCATCTTGAATTTAAAATCCTATAAAACAGCTCCTCAGGCACCTAGACAAACCAAAATTACCGAGAAGATTCGCCTGACTCTCCTCTGCAAGCCCTGCAGATTTGGTGAAGTTTGGGTTTTGGACATCAGAGTTGTACACCCACAAAGGGGGTCCCCCCCCAGTAAAGTGCCCTTTAGCAGCTTGCTTGCGGCAGTGATGGAATTTCCTTCTGCTAAAGCAGTGGTCCCCAACCTTGGGCCTCCAGATGTTCTTGAACTACAACTCCCAGAAGCCTTCACCACCACCTGTGCTGGCCAGGATTTCTGGGAGTGGAAGTCCAAGAACATCTGGAGGCCCAAGGTTGGGGACCACTGTGCTAAAGGACACTTTCCTGGGGGGGGGCATTTGTGGATGTCTAACTCAGATGTCCAAACCCTAATCTTCACCAAATTTGGAGGGATTGTAGGGGAAGCTTCTCTGCAGTTCTGGTGTCTCTAGGTGCTGGGGGAGGCATTTTATAGCTCGACAAATTCAAAAAATATATCAAAAACTGCTAAAAATCCGTTGATTCATATTCATTGGGGGCCATCACTTCTGATGAATATGACTCAACAAATTAGTTATTTTTGACAAATTTTGCAATTCATGTTTTAATTCATGTCCATCTCTAGTCTTGATCCAAGTTCTATCAGTGGAGCAGCTGACCCATCACCACTTGAGATAGGGAAGGGAGAATTCTTGGCAACTTCCCTTTTTTTTACAATCCCATCTGCAGTCTAAAACATCTTGAGAGTGGGTGGGGCAGTAAGGTTCCACCTCTGCTTTAAACAGCCTGTCTGAATGATTCAAGCTCTCTGTAACTGGCCATCTTCAAGAGCTGAGCCAACAGCCAAAGTCATTTCATTTTCAGCACTCATTCTTATTCGTCTTGTTTCCTGCCAACCAGAGATTGGACAACATGATTTGTTGCACATCTGCAGTCACTGGAATTGTTGCCATATTCCACTGGCCAAAAAATGTGGCTAACAGACCTATTATAAAAGTTCTAAGAAGTGCCTATAAGAAATCAATGCTTCTGAAAGGCAAATAGCCTTGCAAAAATTACAATTTTTCCAGGGGACTGCCATGTTATATTTCAAACTGGAACGGAATCTAGCGATCAGTACTAGTAACACAGTTCTGTATTGCATTAGAAAGAGCTCAATAAATTTTATTCCATTATAAAAAGTAGTTACAAAAATTCTGCAAAATATGCTTGACAAATGGCAAATATTCAGAATTGATCTGAAATACAAAGCATGTCTTTGGTAATTTATATATATCATAGTTTCCTTCTATCAGGTTATAATTATCATATATACTGTTTGTTTTTATTTACAATGCTTGTTCTTATTTACAATGCTATATGCATTAAGGATACCTTTAATGAGAAACATACATAGTAGTTGTACATTCAGTCACTAATTTTAATACAAAAGGCAACCACGGCAATTTTAAAAAACAGCAAATATAGATATTGGTTTTCCAAAATGGCACACAATACATTTTCAACACTCTTGAGATGGATCGGAACTAGAGCTGGCCAATGTATTTTCAACACACTCCTGAGCAGTCATAACGTGGCCTTGAATTGTTTAACCAAGCATTAACATGGATCTGTTGAGGTGGAGCATCTATTCTCACTGGAGGCAGACAGTGAAGGTGTTCTAGGACAAGAAAAGTTTGATCCTCCAGATGTTTCAGAGGACAACTCCCACTAATTCTTTACCATTGCTCGTCCACGTTGGCCAAGGCTTCTGCGAGCTGAACACACCACCCCCAAACACCAGGAGAGTTTATAAGTCCTGTGCCTTTGTTGTAAGCGTGCCCACCTCTCCTAAAGCGATGCTCATATTGGCTCAGCTGAGCAAATGAGCACTGTTACCGCAAGCAATTACACGGCAAGCCTACAAGGGAAGGTTCTTCACTTCTTTTTCCACAGTTCTGGATCATCTAAATTCATTTTTTAAAAAAGTGCTGAATTTCATTAGCATTCAGTGGAAAGGGGACAGGCTGAAATGAATATAAAATGGTGTGGCATTTTTTCCCCAAGTCAGAATGAAAAGGTATGTGTTCAGTGCTGGAATTTAGCCAAAGAGGATGGGCATTTCAAGTTCCAGGTTTGATCTTCGCTGCAAACCATGTTTACCTGCAGGTAATGGTGCTGGTGATATAACATCTGACAAACAGATCTACATTCTCACTGGTATGCTCCATGCCAAATTGCACATTAAAAAAAAAAAAGTACGTTCAGAAAATCAGGTCTGAGATCTTAACAATTTAGCATCGCTTAGAACTGAGAGAGTTTCTCCACCTTTGACATAAGGTTCGCTAAAATATTTAGACTTAAATCTGTTTGGAACATATTTGGAACAAATAATTCCCTCTCCACACACACCCCATGCTTTCTATAGAGAGTCAACCCTGCCCCCTTCCATCTTCAGGTTGATGTCATCAAAAAAAAGAAATCTTTAAAGAAATAATTTAGTAGTCTGACTGTAAGCAGCAGTCAGATCATTGTGTTGTTAATTAGCTTAAAGAATTTCTAAAGACAGCACAATGCAATCTTCACAGATTGTTGACTGCAATAGAATCACAAGAGTTTACTCTTCTGTGGAATATTCTACACTGTTTTAATCTGGTGCCACCAAAAAGAACCAGATGGCAAATTCTGTATTTAGAGGCTGCACTTTAAGTATTGGGCTCTATTCAGTCCTTTGAACCACACATACCATAATAAACTTGGTGTGCTAGTGTAGAAAGGAACACAAGCAGAGAGTTGCCACCTGAAACTTCAAAAAGAAAGATCAAAACACAGAGGTTGCATAACCCATAATAGCACTAAACAAACACAATCACAGAGGCACCTTCGCCATTTAGCATCAATTAGCTATGGCACATTGCATCCATCTTATGTGAATACCAGTAGGATTTTGGCCAATGGAAAAAGATCTGAGCAACAGTGGTAGAAACATATATAATTGGGAGGGGGAGGAGAGAGTAATCTTTATGCAGTGTTATGTGTTTCTTCCTCCCTTACCCTGCCAATTCTTCTTCCCCCCACCACACCCAACATCCTTTTCTCTACTAATTTGTTCACATCCTGCACTGTAAGACAAACTACAGGAATTTGTGAGACAATTTAAGATTTATTAATTCTATGGAATTACGATTGGAAACCAATTGCACCCCCCCTACAAATCCACCTGCCCTTGCTTAAGACCTCAGACCCACAAAAGTGGAAAGCTGAACACATTTCATTCCAATTCCATTTCTTGTGATCAAAAGATGAAGTGATAAGAGTGAAGCAAGAAGCACAGGTTCTTCCAGCATTCGAGCCCTTACCAAATTGCACCAATTACCCAGAAAACCCTAAAAGCATTAAGCAAGCAATATGTATGTGTGTGTGTGCATATATATATATTGTGCTGAACAGAACTGAGGAGAAATTAGCCCTTCTGGTACTGTGAGATGACCAGCTGTTTTACATGGTTGACCGCTGTCCAGCTTCATCAAGTTTGGGACTTCGTTTCCTAGAGGAGGCCTCGCTGTTGAACTCCACGTCAGACTTATCTGTGTTGCTGCAATCGGTCATTGTGGACCCCTCTTCGTTCCCATCCAGCATCCCCCCATTTCTCTGCTGGGTTTTTGTGCTCTGTTCTGGGGGGCGCTTCCAGGAGGGCCTCGTTGCCATCCACAAAATGACAGCCCCAAAGACAACGATCAGCACCCCAAGAGTATTGACAAAAACACCTTCTTCTGGCAAACTGCTGTAGGGAGGTTTTTTCCTGGTGGGGAAGAAAGTTTCCGTAAGAGGATGACTAAAAACATGAAAAAAAATATGTTAACAGTGAAATTGAAGAATACTTACAAAGCAAAAATAAGTTTTTCTGTAATTCCCATGAGTGCAGTGGCAATCACTGTTCCAAAGAGGGCCAGGCCTGAATAGACATGTATTGGCATGACAGTCGCTCGGAGAGAAGCAGGAGCAAAAGGGAGCAGGAAGACGGCAAAACCTAGAACAAGCTAAACACAGATAATGTTGTGTGACCTGGAAATGTCATTTCAAGCAAAGGAAGCCACAGCATCTTATATAGATTAATATTGCTTCATAAACATAACAGGGCCACTTTCAGTGGCCCGAATGGCTACCCTCAGGTGAATCATTTTATACATGTACAGGCAAAAGGAGGAAAGGTACCATTATTACAAACGTGAAGCCAGAAGGACAAGCAATGCAAGAGATTTGGTGCAGAGCAGAGAAACAAACAAGAGAGAGCCAGAAGGGTAAAAGACAAAGTCAGATTATGTGCAGGTTGGACCCACCCTCAACTGACTAACAGTAACCTGCTAGAGATGGGCACAAACGGCCAGTTTGGCGGATCATAATGGTTTGTTCTTCAGATGCACAGCTGCTCCGTGGGCACCCTTGGCTTCCCTGCTGGGCCTCGTCCTCTGAGTGGGCACAGGCTGGAAGTGGGGGAGGGAAGCTGGGGTGCCCACAGAACACTTGGGTGTCCAAAGAGTGAACCATGGTGAACCACCAAAATGGCAGTTCGCGCCCATCTCTACTGATAAATATTTCTGAAAGTTAGTTTGTGTGTTTGTCTGTAATGGCCTCCAAAACACAGCAAGGGCTAGAAATACGATATTTTGCAATAGTTGTTTACTAAATAACTGGGTGGGTTATATCTCAAAATCTGCTCACCCTGAGCCCTTCTTGTTGGTTGGTGTATTCCAACGATCTCCAAAACAGTAAGACTTAGAAACACAAGATTTAGCATGGATAACACTGAGTTCCCTAACTGAAAGAAACCCAATGGTTGTATCTCAGAATTGGTTCTTCTAAACCCTCAGTTGTAAGGGCCAGTGTCATGTAGTGCCAGACTAGGACTCAGGAGATTTGGATCCCAATCCCTTCTCAGCCATGAAAACCCACGGGGGATGGCAATGGTAAACCACCCCCTGAACATCTCCCATATCTGAAAAACCTGATTAGGGTTGCTGTAAGTTAGCAGCAGCTTGCAGATGCATGACACCAAAGCCCCAGCTGGGCTTGCTGATCATTAGCTTTTAGAAGTGCCATATTGTAAGCATTTGTTGGTCTCTTCTGTTAAGCCAGTATAAGCTGCAGGAGTACCAGGCTGGGGTGCGGAAAGCAGGGCAAAAGAAAGAATCTCTGGGAGGGGAATCAAAGAGACAGCGCAATTGGGGTTTCAACCTGAGTATAAACAGGCACACATACTAATACATAAATAAAGCAAGGTAAACAATTGTGTGAAGGGGAGAACAATGTACAAGTAGTACGGTAGATGCTGCTACAAGGCTTCACTGAGCCAAAGTCTAACAGAGTCAAACCTGCAGGTAAATTCTCACCCAGTATCATTCTCCCAAACTCTTCATATCTTTTTCGGTCAAACTGATTCTTTCAATCCGTTTATTGTAAAACGTAACTCTACTGCACTGGTTCTTAACCTTGGGTTACTCAGGAGTTTTGGACTGCAACTCCCAGAAGCCTTCACCACCAACTATGCTGGCTGGGGTTTCTGGGAGTTGCAGTTCAAAAGCATCCGAGTAACAAAGGTTAAGAACCATTGCTCTACTGGACAGTAGGCTCTTGAAACAACTGGTCTACTCACTGCTGCTAACCACGCAGTGCTAGTCCCGTATACAATAAATAGGCTCTTGCAACGTGGTATCCTCCGTGGCCAAGTTAGCTGTGGAAGAGGGAGGTTGTAATCCTAGTCATTTAGAGGGCACCAGGTCACGGAAGGTGGCCATACAGTATAAAGGACTGACGTGCTTCTGTCAAAAAGGCGACTGAATTTGTACCAAAATAAGGACAATATCTGAAAAGCAACTTAACCTATACTGGTAGAAAAGTTCCCAGGTGAAGAAATTCTGCAAAGTAATCTGAAGGATGACAACAGAAACCACAGAATCCATTTTTTAATTTCCCCATTAACTTGTCATTTTAATTATACCGAATGGCAAAGGATGGATATATCAAAGTTTATCCAACAAGATTTGGGGGGTGGGGGTGGATGCTGAAAACCTCCATAATACACAATGGTTGAAATCCTGTGGCTTAGCATAGCAAATCACCACTAGAGTAGACCTACTGAATTAATGGAATTTATGGAAGACGTGACTCACCAAATCACCACTGGCTCCATGGGCTTACTCTTGTTGTGACTTACTACAATAAGTAACAGGGTTTGGGTCTGTGAAAGTAATTTTGGGTGAGGCAAAAAACAATGTTTACATTTATTAAAACCTTCGGATAATAAGCTTTAAGATTAGATGTCTTAACTCCCTAGCAGGAGTTTAGGAGAACAGTATTATGTAGGAGAACAGTATTATCTCATACAAACATGAATGTTACAAAAACACATCATGTCCACTTTTAAAGCCCTGTTGGTTCCACACAAATGCTTAATCATCTTACACAACAGAGGGCAGCTGTGGCTTTCATTCCAGGATCTTTGAAAGAAAAACAAACTGAAAGAATTTGAAGAGCAGGGCAAGGCCTGTCCTACTTAAGTAACATAAGACCAGTTTCTTCTGTTACTTAACTTTCTCAGTAAGCTGTTTGACCAACAAGAAAGGAAGAGCGGTTAGGAAGTAATTGTCCCCAGAATTCTCTGCTCAGCTCAATCTCCTGACAATGTCATCCTGGCTCAAATAAATAAAGCCCTCGTCAGCTAAAATCGCTGATGCATTCCTTGTGTGTATCATCAACCCAAGGAGCCAGCTGCAACATGAGAAAAAAAGGGGCAGTCTTCTGCATGTAATTCACCTCAGGGATAAACAAGTCCATTTTAAGAGACAGTGCTGGCAAGCTCTTTATCTTCTATGAGGGCCAAAATTGGTCAGGCTCCACATACTTTGGATTATAAATCGCCAATTGGCTATGCTAGCTAGGACTTACAGGAGTTACAATTCAAAACATCTGGCAAACCTCAGGTTGTCTTCTCCTTTTATACAGTACTGTCTTTTCAGACATACCCAGGATTACACTTTCCCTTTAGTATGTTGCCATAATACATAATCATTTTGATCACCACCCACCTCTACTTTACATCTGAACAGACACACAGATTTAAAGAAAACATGGAACTTTATCAAATTTAAACAGCCATCCTTTATTTTCCAACTTGCTAGTATCACATAGTGTCAAATCCAGGATGCTGGCAAACTCTTCGTATTTCCGTTTTCTGATTTCCAGGAAAATAAGGCAAGTGTTGTTCTTGAAGATCAGAAAACCAACCACAGACACCAGTCTGGATAAAGATATTTCCCCCCCTGTTTAAAGAGATCATGGAATTCAGCTTATTGGGGTGTAAAATTTTGTGTTTCAGGTATGGTAAGTAATCCACACAGAGGACCTTCAGTTGTGAGAGTGCATTGTTATTAAAGAAAGAACAAGACCTCTTATTCTACTCAAAATACTGTTTACAAATAGTCTCTGACCTGGACAGAATAAAGAATGACAGCAGTCAATCCAATCCAGCTGTGAAGGCTGTACATGTTGGGAATATTCTTGTGATTATGGAAATCAAAAACAGCCACCAGAGAAATAATTGCAAGTATCAGAGCAATGGTGTTTAACCCAGCATGGATTAATTTCATCAGGAACTTGCTGCATTTCCAGGTCCAAGGTAACCTGTACACAATAATTGCTAGAGAAGAAGAAGAAGGAAAAAAAAAAAGGGAAGGAAAGAATCCAGATTAGAAAGAATTTTAACAGTTTTCTTTTTTTTAATGCAAACTATATATATTAGCTTTTGAAAGTTAAGCTAGACCAAGTTGGTCATGCGATGGCCGCCACCGCAAGAACCAAATACTGGTCAACTCTGATTTGTATACAACAAGAGTGAGAGCTCTCTCTACATGACTAAAAAGTGCTTTCATTCATGATGCTACTTCCTCCCTTTTGTTTCCCTTTCAATATTTTTGAGGAAACTGCAAAGGTGTCTTTTCTTCCCCCGGGGTGTTCTCCTCCAAACGGCATCTGCCCTGAGCTTACAAGGATGGTATCAATGCTCCCTGCCATTCATTTGAGCATTGCCGGAATGGGCTAACATTCCACAGCTTCATTTCAGCCATTAAAAACCAAGAGTAATTTAAACCAAGGTATTTTTCCATCCAGTAGTTTCAGCATTTCCTAAGCAAGAAAGTGGGGGGAAAAGGGCAAAGACCTTTCTCTTCAGGCAGGCTTTTCCCTCAGTGACTGGCTGCCTGAGAGTGTTTCTTTTTTCTTTTTTAACAAAACGGGATTGTTTATGCCTTGCTGCTTTTAAATTTGTTTTCTGCACCATATTTGTTTACTATTTTAATAAAGGTGTTTATAAAAGTGCAATGAATGAATGAATGAACGAACAAACAAACAAACGAATGAATAAATCTTCTTAAATATAGTTTCTCTTTAATAAGGTAAGCCATCTTGGGTCCCCTTAAGAAGAAAGGCAGAATATAAACAGACAGACAGACAGTCTGCTCTAACAGCTAAAACATACTGGTTTCCATTTTTTTTTTTTAAAAAAAATGTTTTTACTATACAAATGGAGAAGTGAAAGAAGCTTCGTTCGAAAGCAGGGAGTGCCAACTTCTATGGGTCAGCTGGTGCATTTGGGAAGCTGAGAAATGGCTGTTGGTACCTCTGCCCAATGCCTGTTCTCGGGGCCTTCTTACAAAAGACAAAGTCACTTGCCCATGAAACCATGGTCAAGGCAGAATCCAATGGTAATTAATGACTGGCTTTGAATCCCAAATGCCAAACCACAAACCTGACTGCATGAAGCACAGCAAAATATTGATTTCATAGAATGAAACACTAATAAAACATGGGAAAGCAAACACCCTGCTCCACCCCCACATATACTGCTGGAAAGCTACTGTTCCAAAGCAAACTAAACTAAACACAACACAACACAAATACACACACAAGAAACGAATTCTCTCTCCAAATCTAACCCAACCCACAAATTACATAAACATGGACAACAAAGCCACATTTAGAAAACTAATCTGAAGTGGGCGCTGTGATCAGGAACTCTCTCAGATTAGGGGGTTCCCAACTGCGTGGGGGAGCGTCCGCACTGCCACACATGGGCAACCCACTTCACATCTGCATCAAACATGTGGATGGGCAAAGAAGAGGGCCAGCGAGGATGAGCCTGCTGGCCTTCCGTGCCTTTACTATGTACAGCCAGAGTAAACTGCCAAGAGCCAAAGCAAAAGGAAGCCATCCTTCAGAAACAGGAAATTAAACAGCAAACAAACTTCTTCAGAGATATATAAATAATCTAATTGCTTTATAAGCCATTGCACTAAAAGTCAGCCTAAAAGGAAGCTTACTTGGCACATTTTACTGCTTTCATGGGCATGTATTGTTTAGGGTTTATTAAGATGCTGCTTCATTACCATCTCATTACCAAGTGCAGCAAATGCATATGAAAACATGGCATGGAAGACACGCCATGGCCAAAAGGGCCAAGCAATGCCAAAACAGGTTTCCCCGTCTCCTTTTCTCCCTGTTTGCAAGCTGATCCGTCCAGCTCTCTTTCCTTCTGGCTCTCACACATCCTTTCAAATCTTCCTTGAAACACCCATCTGTTGCATCTCCCAATTTGGCAAAGGTATTTCTGTAGATGGGAACTTCCAGGATCCCCAGCCAGTGTGGCCACTGCGTATGCTAGCTAGGGGGAAATCTGGGACCTAAAGAACAGTCAAACCCACCCAAGTGCTTCCCCCTCTGCCTTGGAAAAGGGAAGGAAGCACAGACCCCCGAGCTGCGGGAGGTAGGAAAGAAGAAAAGGAGAAGGAGAGCATGAGGAGGCGGAAAAGCAGAGAGGGAGGAAGGAGAAAGAGAAAAAAGGAGGTACATTTGGAAAAGAGAAACGTGGGGAAAACGGTAGGAGTTATAAGGGGGAAAGTGACAGGAGGGCAGAGAAAGAAAGGTAGAAGCAGTGGGAATAAAGGCAAGGAAGGAAGGAGAAGAAAACTTTGCCCGAGGGATAGAGTGGGTCTGGATTGGAGACTACGTGGACCCAGAAGTGGGAGAGACTAATGATCCTGGGAGAAGAGGCAGCAAGGTTTAGGAACTCCTGCCCACCCAGAAGGCCTTCCTATTGGGGGGGGGGAGAGAAAGTAAGGAGTGGAGCAGGAAGATAAAGGAGTAGAGAGCAAGGACAGAGAGGGAAAAGCGAGAGCACTGGGAAGGCTCAGCGGAGAGACGAGAGACCCCCACTCATGAGATACTGTAGTGGGGTACGGCATCCACTGAGAAACCATCTAGAGAGAGAGAGAGAAGGATGGGGAGTGGTAACACTGCTCTTGTTGCGGTTGCCGTAACCTGCAGAACCCTATGAAGTGGTCGACTTTAAAGGTGAGAACCAGAGAGGCTTGGGGACCTGGAAACTCTTGTGTTACAAGCTTTGAATCCCCTTCCTCTATCCCTTACAGAAGGAAGAGGAAGTCAACCAGTTTGATGTTGGAAATACTCCTCTAAATGTTCCTAAAGTAAAAGCTGAATGAAGTAATAACCTGTATCAGCTCCGTCTCTTGGTGGGGGAGTGTTGGGGTTTTTTTTGGACATATAGTCCCCCCCCCCAAAAAAAAGTTCCAGGTCTCCTCTATCCCTCTTTCTTTTGTTCCTGCCTTCTTTCTCTCCATTTTGGGCAGCTTCCATCCATTCCCTTGGTACTAAATATAATGTTCACCCATGTCTCATACAGAAATTATTAATGCCTTTGCAAAGACTTTCTCCTCCTATGAGAGCCTCCCTTTAATCACGGTGTAGCACTGCTCAATCTAATTTCAATGTTAAAGGTTAACCGAGGTTATTCCCGTGATCTCAGGACTGATCCTAAAATAGGGCTAATGCTGGCCAGCTGGTGTCATAGCCAGGACTGGGGTACCAAAGTTTGGCTGCAAGGGCAATCTTGTTGGGTCTCAACTACAGATTGTTACCAATGCAACCATAAACCAAATCTCTCTTCCCCCCCCCACACACAAAATGGGGATTTTGCTTAGGAAGGAAGGTGTGCATAAATCAAACTAAACTGCAGATCTCAACGAGGAGATTTTTATTTCTGCATTGAGCCTCTGTAGAATAGAAAAGGCTTGTTTGCATTCCGCTGCAGAGCCAGAGGTTGTGAGTTTGATTCCCCACTGTGCCTTCTCGCCTCCAAGAATCCCTAGGGTCCTCTTCCAGCTCGGCAGTTCTAAGCATATCCTATTCTGCTGTTTCTCTCTTCACCCACTCTTAACAGCATGGTTGGGCATGATCTCCCTCCCAGTTTCAAGGAGCCCGAGTTGCCCGAACCAAAGGGAGAAGGTTGATGAGTATTTTGACTCCTCACTGTTTCCAAACCATTCACGGGATTGGCTCGTTTGGAAACAGATAGAACCTGCAGGATCAGCTAAGTCACTGACTGGAATCCCGTATAGCAGTGTTCCTCAACCTTGGGCCTCCAGGTGTTTTTGGACTCTAACTCCCAGAAGCCTTCACCACCACCTCTGCTGGCTAGGATTTCTGGGAGTTGAAGTCCAAGAACCTCTGGAGGTCCAAGGTTGAGGACCACTGCCATATAGGATGAGTGATGCAGGTGACAAGTGGCAATATCACAAAGGCAGGGCAACCATGAAAACCCAACTCATCAGTCTCCCTACGGCTTGGTTCTCTGTGGCTCCTTCTGGAGCTGGGGAAGACAAGTCACTGAGAATCTTGTGGTGCTGCGTGTCACGGAAAGACCACACACAAGACTATTTTCTCTCTCTTTTTTTTGGTACCTCTCCTTCTCATGGACCAGCAAATGAGTTTCAGAAGATTCTGACATTCAAGTTCAGATGTTAAGAGACATTTGATGATATATAGGTTGAGCCTGGCTTAAGATATTCTAACAAGTTGGCTAGAAAAAGTGGGTGGAATTATGTTTGGGGGCAAATAGAAATAAATAACATTACCTTAAGGCTCTAAATACTTACAAAATCCCAAAATTTATGTACAGTGCATGCCAAGGACTGCACGTCTGCTATACAAGTCATAAAGAAAACTCTGTTCTCAAGTGGAATGTCTGGGAACATGAACCAAGGTATATTTCTCTTATGATATAGGAAGCACAATATTGACATTTTCAAGGCTTCTTTTCAAGTTAACTGTACACACATATTTTTGGAATTTCATAGTTCCCCACCCCCCAGAAAATGAAAGAAAGGCATATTGAAACAGATAAAATGGTTGCCTCATTTTCGACTCTGTAACAGGTTGACAGGCAAAATAATAGTTTGAAGTCATTGCAGAACAAGAGACATTAAAGCAGGAATTTCATGCAGGCAACTTTGTGTTTGCCAATAAGTCCTGTTAATTCCAGTAGGGCTTATTCCTTTCTAAATATATATAAGATTACAGTTTCGCAGCACAAACCCATACACATTTTAAAGATAGTACAATAATACGTAGCATACCATTGTAAGAGAGAGAGAAAATTGCACAATCACTTCCCCATTTTCTTATTAAAAGCCTTTTCAGCTTAATCTATGCACAATGCAAAATATTAAAATACCTGGCATTTATGCAAAAAGCCCAAATGGAAAAAACACTAGGATATTTGGGTATGCATAGGTACCATTTTTTTAAAAAGCCGTGAAGCTGCTCTGTGTTGCAACTGTTGTTATGATTAATACTCTACTTTAACAATATGAATTAATGCATATAGACCTAACTAAAAGTGGGAAACAGTTTGCTCTAATAACAGGATCTTAGTAGAAATACAAACAGATGATTAAAATAGAACTTAAGTATCACCTATTTTCTTTTCCACACACTCTTTTGCTTTCCTAAGACGGTGGATTTGCTCTGCTTATAACATGCGTGAATTCAATTTTTTTTTACTGACTACTCAATACTGTACAGTGGTCCCTCGATGTACGACCATAATCCGTTCCAGAAGATGGATGTAACTCGAAGCACCATTTCCCATAGGAATGCATTGGAACATGATTAATCCATTCCAGAAGAAAAAAAATACCAATAAAATAAAATAAAAATAAAACACTGCAAGCCTCATAGGAACACACTGAGGCCGAAAAACAAACACAAACACACAAAAATACTGCAAGCCCCATAGGACCGTGTTGGGGCTGAGGAAAAATACACACCAAAAAACAAAACCGAAAAACCCCAATGCAAGCCCTGTCAGAATGCGTCGGGGCAGGAAAAAAAAATTACCAAAACCAAAAAAAACCAGAGCCAGCCCCATCGGAACATAACAGGGCTGGGAAAAACAACACACCAAAACACAAAAACTGTCACAGCACAGAAACATAACTCCCCCAAACCCAAACTCACCCTGCAAAACAAAGTAAATTTACAGTGGTGCCCCAACTTACGAAATTAATCCGTATTGGAACGGTGGCAGTAACTCGGAAATTTCATAAGTCGAAGCACCGTTTTCCATGGGAATGCATTGAAAACCATTTAATCTGTTCCAGCCAAAGAAAAAAAATCACCCCCAAAAATAAAGCCCAGGAAGCTGAAAGCCGCCCCGACCTCTGCACTGCGTGCCGGCTTCCAAAGCACCTGCGCCCGGCGCGGCAGTCGGGACGGTGTTGGAAGCCCAGGAGGCTGAGCCCCCCTTTTCCTAACTGTTGGGACAAAGCAGCAGCCTCTTCACCACCGACGGTTAGTACATTTAAATTTCCTACCCTTTTCCCCTTCCTTTTTTCTTTCGTAAGTGAAAGCTCTGGCCGCAAGTCGAAGCAAAATTTTGCAGATGGAGCTTTTCGTAACTTGAAATTTTCGTAAGTAGGGACGTTTGTAAGTCGAGGCCCCACTGTACTTACTCAGGAGCAGAAAGCAGCTCCAGACAGTCCAAAGCCTCCTCCGACGCACTCACTCTAACCATTGGGCCGAAAGAGCTACAAAGAAGCGGCTTCTTCGCCTACCAATGGTTAGTGCATTTGAATTCCCCGCCTTTTCCCCCTGCCTTTTTCTGGTCGCAACTTGAAGCTCCAGCTGCAAGTTGAAGCAAAATTTTGCGGCCAGAGTTGGTTGCAACTTGAAATGGTTGTATGTCGCGACGTTTGTAGGTCGAGGCACCACTGTACTCCTTTTGTCTTTTCATTCCTGCTATGCAGTTTTGTCTCGCCCTCTTGTGCAAATCCTATATAACATTCTTTAGACACTGCAGTCACTCCCAAGGTTGTAGTGGATCCATAATTCAAAGTCAGAAGATTTTTTACACTTGATGTTCTGTACTCTTAGATTGCTAAGTACCTTTCCGTGTTATTTTCCTATACAAAAGTTTTTGAGAAATGTAGTACGGTAGTCTGAAGCAGATGAGAAAGCAGCTTCACAGTGACCCATAAAAGGAGCAGCAGAGATGAAAGAAGGATCAGCAGAGGTGGGACCAGAGGAAGGAAAGAAAAAAAAGGGAGGGTTATGGGCTAGAACATTGCATCCGGCAACCCCAGTATGAGCACTGATTGCGATTTCAAACATAATACAGTCTGTGAATTGAACTGCAGCAATTCAATGCAGTCACACCCTTAGTTCCCTTTCTCTTGGATACTATGGGGGGAAGGGACACAATCCCCTCTATAAACTGAAAGAATCCATAAAAGGAGTTGCAAGGTTGCTGGGGGGTAACCCCCACTAGCTGCACTAATCTCTCCCTTCTCACCCCTCTGCTTATTTAGTTAACTCCAAAAAAAAAAAAAGATTTTAAATCCCTAACAAAACTGTAAGATCTTTTACTGGGAACCCTTTCATTATTCAATTAGATATTTCCTCAGTCTGCTTATATTTTCCAGATTCTACATTCTCTGTCAGCAGAAGTATTTTTATTCATTGGAATTCACAATTTCTGGCTCACACAATTAGTTTCAAAAGTTTAAGACCTGCAATTCTATATCCACTTCCCTAGGAGTACATTTCATAGAACGCAACAGGACTTGCTTCTTAATAGACAAACAGGATCACAATGCGTCTTTCCTCCACTAATCCTTTTCTAGACAATTTTTTATCATAAATGAGTCCTTGTTCCTGTAACCTGTAATTCTTATTTCAGCTAATGCTTATTATCCTACTTGGCTCTCTGTGGTTATCTTACATGATGAAATATAATCCCTGTAAAAAAATCACACAAGATCTACTCATTTCTTAGGTGGCCTTTTTGACATTAGTTACAGGGAATGAAACACTGCAGAAGGGATGTTACTCAATTGCAGAAAGTACAGCATGAGACGTGCAGTAAGATAGAATACTGTGGAATAAACTTTCATGACATGCACTCCACATGGATGCACAAATAAACGAAGTACGGTATATTAGGGAATAACACTTTTGTGTCAAGGGTGTAATCCTGTTCAGGCTTACTTAGCTTTATGCCCCACTGGTCACAGAGTGATTTACTTCTATATGTTTGGGCTCTTGATACCGAGTTGCATGTTTCAAAAACCCAGCAAGTTTTTATTTAATAATAATAATAATAATAATAATAATAATAATAATAATAATAATAATAATAATAAGAATAAGAATAAGAATAAGAATAAGAATAAGAAGAAGAAGAAGAAGAAGAAGAAGAAGAAGAAGAAGAAGAAGAAGAAGAAGAAGAAGAAGAAGAAGAAGAAGAAGAAAGGAAAACGATTGTTGACACTACGGAAGAATTAAAACAGTGGGTAACAGCTACAGCAAAGAAAATTGAAAGATATGATGGATGCTTGAAACAATATAGAGGGGGAAAAACGCAATATCAAAGTAACCAACGATTATTCTATACATCACTAGGAGAAAATTCAGAGCAAAAGAAATAAGGCCCATGTAAAGATGATGTTCCAAAATTTTGGAAAGAAATGTGGGAAAGCCCAACTGGACATAACAAAAACACCTCATGGATTAAAGACATTTGTGAAGCTAAAATCCAAGGACTTAGTGCTAACAGCAAAAGATGAAACTGTCACACCTCATCTGCGAATGTCCAAACAGATTACAAAGTTATACATGACAGAGTGGCAAAGTTAGTGCACTGGTCATTATTCAAAAAATATAACTTGCTGGCCTCCAAAAACCCATGGGAACATCAGGTATAGAAGGTGTCAGAAAATGAGGAAGTCAAGATCTTGTGGGATTTCTGGGTCCAAAGGGACAGACACCTTGAACATAACACACCAGACATAGGAATAATAGAACAAAGAATTGTATGGATCATTGCATTGTAATTCCAGGGGATGCCAGAGTTGAAAATAAAGAATTGGAAAAACTAACAAAGTACAGAGACCTGTCAATCGAAACATCTTGCCTCTAGAACAAGCACACTTCAGTGGTCCCTGCAGTCACTGGAGCTTTGGGAACAATATCAAGAAATTTCACACAGTACTATAAGCAGTTGCAGATCTCAGAAATCACACCATGATCGGAGCTACAAAAAATGGCAATATTAGGAACAGCATACATACCGTGTCGATATTTTAACAGATATTTAGGTTTTTGTTATCTGTCATATAATACTAGTCAAAGTTTTTATAATTTGACCGTGCCTGGAGTTTTTGAATAACAACAACAACAACAACAACAACAACAACAACCACAACCACAACCACAACCTGCAATTGGGCTTCTGAGAGGGTACAAAGCTTCAAACATTAATTCTTGCAAATATTTGGACTGTGGAATTCATTGGCAAAAAACAGATTTCAATGATCATCCTTTTCAGCTGATGTCATGCTACTGCTAAGGTGGCTGCTACCTGTCACAGTCAAGGCTGCAATCCTTCCTTCCTTTTATATACTGCCCATCTGGTAGCCAAGGCCACTCTGGGTGGTTCTCCTGGAGTAAATATTTTAGGATTGCATTGTTAACCACTTTCCAAGATTAACTCTGAAAGAAGGATACACAACATTATCTCTTGGCCTTTCAGCATCCATTCTCATTCTTCTCCACTGACTTTTCACATCTTGTGACAACAAATGAACTACTCTGAAGTAATCAAATTGATCCCCAACTGAAAAAAAAAACACCACCTCGAATGTCTACTGCTTCCAATCGCATCCAACGTGCTAAGCACTGATAAAAACAGTTAAACCAGCAGGAGCAATTATTCATGCTTGCTTGCGCAACAGAAATGGCCGGACTCCAAATATGATGATGTGATCCATAAAAATGCAGAGATGGTGAAAAACATTTAAACTGGAGTATTACACTTTTTTGCTGCACACATGATAAGCCAGGGGGCAGCAATCTGTGGCCAGATGCTGGACACGATGCCTTCTGCCCTTCCCTCACTGCTAACTGTGGAGCACAATGTTTGGGACCCAAATACCTGGATGGCTATTACTAGCCTAATAACTGCTTGATACAAGCAGTTCAGTACGCCATTAAATAAGCAGAGCGCACTTCGCGGTGGGAGGAAGAACACTAATGCAGATGGCTTCCTTTTGTCATTTTTGCAACCCACTCCAGAGCATATTTACTCGGAGATAAGCCGCCCAGCTGTTTTCCACCTAAGGCTGCATCCTGCACAGTTCTCTGGCTGGGCCCCATTATTTGCATTAACTCTCAGTCCAGTGACTCAAGGATGGGCAGAGAAAGAGGGGCTGCGCCAACGTTAAAGGAGTACTGTAGTTTTAGAAGAGCCCCCCCCCCCGCCTTAGTCTGCGCAAACATAGCAGGCAAAATCCAAAGGAACAAAGCAAAACAAAACAAAAACACGTGGCACCTTCCAGCTTAACTACTATATTTTAATGTAAGCTTTTGTGGGCTGACCACTTCGTCAGATATTAAAAAACAATCAAATGGAATGAAATACAGATGAAATATCAGTTTCTTAATGTCAGAGGAAGTGGAAGGGTCTACAAAAGCTTACATTAAAATATACAGTAGTGTTTTTGTCCTTGTCTTATTTTGTGTTGTTTCTTTGGATTTTGCCTGAGCCCCTGAAGGGCGTCTCCATTCCCAGGCAAAACTCCGGCCAAACTCCGGCCAAACCTGAAAGGTACAAGGGGGGGGGGCTTGTGCCTTTCAGGGCGCCCAGACGGCACCACAAACGCAGGGCAAGCCCGCGGGTCTCCCCAACTTCTCCCAGAGATGGCCACGAGACCCGCGGGGGGGGGGGGCTTCTGTCCCGGCAACCCGTGTGAACTCAGCCGGCAGCTCCCTGGGCTTCGGGCGCCGGGAAGGCTGCCCCCGATGGTTTTGGGGAGGGCAGGAGAAGGCACGGCGGTGCGAGGCCAGGTGCAACGTGCTCCGAATATAGGGGTCTTGGAACAGCGTCTAGTGTGGCTGAGGAGGCCAATTCGAGAGTGACAATAATCCCTTCCACACTGGAGACAAATACACAGCCTGTCCCCCGTCCAGCTCCCTGGTTTTGCTGCTTTCGGGACTGCCTCTTCCGTCCGGACTGTGGCGCAGCCCCAGTGAAACCCGCCAGCGGCCAACCGAGGGCGGCGTCGGGCGAAGTCTGCTCTCCCCCCAAAAAAAGCACTGAAGCCCCCCATCCCCTTTGCCAGCCATTCCTCCCCGCATCCTTCCCCTCCGCGCTGCAGCAGGCAGGCAGGCAGGGCTCCGTCCGGGGAAGCCCGCTGCGCACCTTCCCCAGCACCCCGCTGGCCCGCCCGCCTGCCCGTTCTCGGAGCGGGACCCGTTTTCGACGCACCAATCCCTTGGACGTAGACGAAGCCCGTGGTGATGAGGACCGGGTGCCAGTTGAACTCGGCGCCGTCGCCGTTCCAGGCGAGCCCTTCGCGGTAGAGAAGGACCCAGACCAGGGCGAAGACCACCGCGAGGAAGCCGAGCCCGAGCGCCGAGCCCAGCAGGGCCAGGAAGAGCACGTAGCCCTCCATCGGGACGCCCGCTACCCGCGACGCCTCTGCCTGCCTGCGGGGTTGGGGTGGGGGCTTGAGCAGCCGGACCCGTGACGCGGGGCGGGGACGCCGACACCGCCCCCTCGGAGGAGGAGTGCGCCCGACGGGGCCTGGAAGCCCACCGGGGGCGGGGGCGGCGGCGAGGGCGGCCCTTGGCCGTCGCGTCGCTTAATTGGCTGTGGCCGGAGCGCCCGGGCGGAAAAACGAAGGAGCGGAAGGGTGGCGGAAAGGCACCGCTGGCGACCCCCAGCCCGCCTGCCGCAGTCAGTCGCCGTCCAGGTTTGGGGCTCTTTTTTTCTTTTGCGGGGGAGCGGAAGCGAGAGACCGGTCTTTGCGCCTCCGGGGCGGCGGGCCTTGGGGACGCCACGTTGGAAGGCTCGCTCCCGGCCTGCGTCACGGGGCGCAGGGCCGATGGCGGCGCAACCCGGAGCGATTTCTGCGAGAGGCCAGGCGGGCAGCCGGCCCGAGGATCCTTGCCGCCGCCGCCGCCGGCGCGAGGGACCGACGAAGCCCCGGCGCTTTCTTTCTGAGCGGCCGCGGCGGAGACCGCGTTGTGCCGTCGGGGCTCCTCCTCAGTTTCGCCGCGAGCCTTGCAAGCCGGAGGAAGGGAATTGCCTCTCTTTTCAGGAACAGCCCATGCTGTAAGGCACATTATTATTTGAGGATGGTTTGGTTTTCAAGAGGTAGCAGTTCAGAAGCATTCGTTTTACAAAATACCTGCTTTTCCCTTATTGATTGGGACCACTCCCGTCTGCCAGCATTTTTCTGTACTCCTTGACCAGAGCTATCAGGACTGTCTTGACGAATACTCACACCTCCGATTGTGCCATTAATAGTAATTTTTTAAAATCTGTGTGTATTTTCTTACTGCTCTCAACCCACATCAAGTCTAATGTAGGAAAACCAACAAAAAGCCCTTTGCAGCTTTAAACATTTGAACATTTTAAAAATCTGGAATAACAAAAATTTATTCAACAAAACCTTTTGTTTCTGCCTTCATTTCTGAGAAACCACAAGACTGTTGGTTTTGCTGCAACAGATTAAAAGTACAGTACTAATGTGGAGATCCATCTGACTATATCTCTGAGGTAACCATACACATTAGAATTTAGCAATGGGAAGGCGGCCGTTGTTTGAGAAGCAGAGAGACATTCCCATCCTTTAGCAAAGGTACCATAAAACAGTAGAACAAAACTCAGGCATCTTCATAAAGGAATCCCAAAGGACAGTGTAACTTAGGAAAGAATTTCAAAGCAACTTCCTGGGAAAGAAAGTACAAAAGAATAACCATTTAAATTACTCGTTTGATGGCCTTTGTGTGTTTCTCTATATCTTTGGGTTCTGTAGGCAGTCTTTACACACATTGCTATCATGTCTATGGGTGGATGAATAAATGTTTTCGCGAAGGCTTTCACATCCGGGATCTAATGGTTGTTGTGGGTTTTTCGGGCTCTTTGGCGGTGTTCTGAGGGTTGTTCTTCCTGACGTTTCGCTAGTCTCTCTGGCTGGCATCTTCAGAGTGCTGTCCTCTGAAGATGCCGGCCACAGAGACTGGCGAAACCTTAGGAAGAACAACCTTCAGAACACGGCCAAAGAGCCCGAAAAGCCCACAGCAAGCAATAAATGTTTTCCCTAACCCTCCATATGCCTCATTACACATCCTTAAGAAAATAGTTCTCCACATTAATAGCCTGCATGGAAATGGTTACTAGTGCGTAAACCTCATGGAAACAATGGGATTTAATGCTAATCCTGTGTGAGATTGCATTACAGTATTTTACTGTAGGAAGGTCTGAATATAGAATTGCAACCGGACTGATAGTGAATCCTATACCTGTCGTCTCAGCAGTCGCACTGTGTTCCTTTTTATTTATTTAGAAACGTATGTTCTGCTTTTGTTACTAAAAATAAATTAAAATCAGCCTGCAGTTCACAAACAAGCAGTCGTATATTTTCAAAAGTTTGAAATGTTCAAGGACTACTAAACTCATTTAAACCATATACCTTAAATCCTGAAACAGTGTAAAGCATTTTCAAGATAAATATAGGAGATTTCAACCCAAACTGCATGGTCGGCCAAGTAAAAGCTGTTATGGTTTGGCAGGAACCTAAGATAGATGTTTGAATGTATGTAAAAGACGGCAGCTTTCAGGGCCTGCCCAATTACTAGGCAGAGTGAAGTGACTGAGGTAACAGTCATTGAAGGGTAACAAGTTGATAATTATTTATTATTGTATTTCTACTTCCAAGAAGATGTGTTTATGTTTCCCTCAAGTGGAATAAACCCCATAAACCGCTACCACCTTTGGACATAATAGCCAACATCCTGTCACATAGCTATGCCAGGCAATGGTGTCACTGGCAATGGCAGATTGCCACTAATTAAAGAGTCCATGCTTCTGTTTTGGATTATGCACAACTTAATCTCGCTACATATGGGTTGTGCAACCCGAAGTCAGAGCAAGGACTCTTGAATTAGCGGCTGGCCGTGATGTCATTGCTGCGCTGGCACAGCCATGCAAAAGGATTCTGGCCCTTGTTTCTTGACTTACAGAATGAGGTGCCAGCTTTGCAGTCCAAGTCCATGCATGTTAACATACATACATATCTAGAGAGGCAAATAGAAACAGGCTGTGACTTCTTAACACAAACCACCCACTTGTCTGCCGGAGATGACCAGCTGAAAAAACGCGACGTCCCAAGTAATGGCCAGCAAAGAAGCAGGTGATGGGCCCAATGGTTCAGCAGGACTGTTAAGCAGCACTCAGACTCTGACAGGGGTAGGCCATGTGCTGAAGTTTTCTGCCTTCTGCTAAAATCTTAAAGTCCAGAAGCCCTTTGTTTCTCTACAGCCAGAGTGGGCAACACTGGTCCTCCAGGTATCATTGGACTTCAACTCCCATGATGCCTCTCACCCGTGCTGACTAAGGCTGCCTGGGCCTGCTGAGCAGCAAACACCTGCAGCTGCCTGCCCGTGATCCAAGACATACAGCTTTGTTTATTATTGTTTATATGTACGCCAGTGTTTGCTAAAGTAGTAGATGAAAGACTTTCAAACCATCTGAAGAGATATTTTAAAAGTTTGGGATGTGTGTGTCAAATTGCATGTCCAGAGAAATGTGTATGGCCTGCTATTACCTTTCTCCTTCATGTGTACAATTCTTTCATAGCACTGAATTGGTATGACAACTGCTGAAATTGAAGTGCTTATCTGACATAACGCTAAATTGGAAAAACAGAATTAAATAAATTGTTCAGAGGAGAGACAAGAGGTGCTCACGTGAGGGGAACGTCCCTGCCATACTGGCATCCCACCAAGGATATGGTAGGTCAGATAAGTGCTGCAAGTTCACACGTTGTTATATCAGTTCAGCACTACTCCACTTGCCATTGTAAAGTTTCTGCACTGTCATGATCCTACTAGGACACACCAAGCACTTCTCCTTTGGATGATTATAGGCACTCATATATGCCAGAAATGTGAAAAAGGAAATGCAAGTGGAACTGCTTCCAAACCAGCTTACGCCCCCACACACCCTAGCCATCAAAAGAAAAAGCAAGAAATGCCCATGAAAAAAGAATGGAATTTGCTGTTAGTTTTACGTCATGTTGTTGAAGGAAAATATATTTAATTTAACCATGCTAACTCCAGCACAAACTGCAGCATAGTCAAACTGTCAAATACAAACTTCAATGACTAATGAGGAAAAAAACTTTACAAAATGTAATATTTGAATACAATGCCTGAATTCAATAGACTTAGACTATTAAGAGAAATGTGCATCCCCTTCAAGTTAGAATATCTATATAATTTAGCAGATTAAATTAAAGTATCTATCTAACACAAATGAGCAGATGCAAATCTAGATCCTCTTTTGTTCCCTTTCTAATTGCATTTCTCTCTCTTCGGGGGTTATAGAAGAGGCCCTGCTATTGTCTGAAGAGAGATAACTGATAAATCTCCTTCCTGGGCAGGAGCACAAAGACATTTCACCCCACCTTTTGCTTGTTTCATCTGGTTCTTAATCAGATGTGTTCTCCTACTGTTCTTCCTTTCCCCACTTCCGAGTTCCACAGCTTCTGACTGTTTGCTTTTTGCTATTTTATTTTGGTGGCTAAAGGCTTATCCTTCAAGCAAGGCCAGCCCTTTGCTTTCTGTCTCCAAGTCTTAAGGAACAGCATTTCCTGAATGCCCCTCCGCTCCATCCCAGAAGGCAAGGAAGACAAAGTGTCCCTTTCTCCGGCTGTTTATTACATATGTGCTTGAATAGTTTATTCACATTTTCCGGCATAATTGTCTCCTTTCTTCCTCAAGCCAAGGCTTTGATTTGTTGTTGAAAAAGCTCTTTCTCCCCACCAAGACCCTACGGAGGCTTTCGAGAGCCCTCTGTTCCTCTCATATTACTTTCTGTTGAGCATACTCCGTAATTCAGACAGCATGAATTCTAAGTTATATTTTATTTGCATTTATGATACTTACCGTTTATGTGTTCAATAGTAGGAATGTGCTGTTTGCTTTATGTTTTTGGACTCCAAGCCTCAGAATTCTCCAAGAATTTCCAAGGCTGAATTCCGTCGAGTTCCAGCTCACAAACCCACCTGCAGACACTTCCATTTCATTCACCTGGACAAAAGTGGAGGCCTCTTCTAGGCATTAATTCCTGCCCCAGTGCTTCCTGCAGGTGCTGGTTCTTCAGGAGGAACCCGTCTATAGAGCATAAAAGGCAATGAAACTACAGTGGGGTCTTGACTTGAGAACTTAATCCGTATTGGAAGGCGGTTCTCAAGTCAAAAAGTCTGTAAATCAAGTCTCCATTGACCTACAGTGCATTGAAAACCGATTAATCCCGTAACAGGCCGTTTTTGTTCCATTTTGGTTTTTTTCTGGTCTGTAAGTCAAATCTCAGTCTGCAAGTCAAACCTAAATTTTGCGGCCAGAGGTCTGTAACTCAAAAAGTCTGTAAGTCAAGCCGTCTGTAAGTCAAGGGTCCACTGTACCACCCCCAGGAAGCATTGCAATGGCTTCCTGCCAGGAATCATTAGACTTCAAGAAATAAGAACTAGAAGAGGCCTCGGAATTTCCTGAAGTGAATGAAATGAAGATGCGTTGGTGGGCTTGAACTCATTCACCTGAGGAATTATGGGAGAATTCTAGAGCAGAAAAAAAGGAAGCCCAAATGGCACATACACTGGGTTGCAAGGTTAGCAACATTCCCCGATATTTCAGAGCCACTACCTGTTGCAATATCAAAATTTGGGTGCTCTTATGGTATCAAAGGGGACAGACACTTTAGCAGCAACGGCAAAATGGTGTGAGTATCTTGGACAGACAGACAGCATGGCAGACATACTAACAAACTCTGCCTAGCCATGAAGTAGTGCTACCAGTGATCTGCCTCCCACAGTTTGTTAGAAGAGATTTGCTGACTGGAAAAAAAAAAAGGAAGGCCCTGTGTTACTAAAAAGAAAAAAAATCTTTGCTTTGTAACCCAACGGAGAGAAAGAGAGCAAGAGAAACTTTCCAGCCACTGTAGATCTATGGATGATCTGCTGTATGTTAAGACCAATCCCAGAACTGGTGAGGGCCAAAGTCTGAAACCTGGCAACCCTAGTAACCAGGGATGGGGACTTTGAGTCGTGGGACTCACTGTCAAGTCACATTTAAGTCGCACCGGTTACTCGACTTGGATTTTTTTTTTGTTCCAATGACTTGGAACCCTCCTACCCCCTCTTTTTCTGGGGGACAAAGCTTGTTTTTAAGAGGGAATCAGGCTTGGGACTGGGGAGTTGATACTAAAGACTCAGATTCCAAATGTGGCTCGGATCAAAAGACTCCCCTGTCTAGTGCTCAGTCGTGCCCTGGAATACACACACCGTTGATATGCAGGTACAAAATTCCACAACACGAAATATAAGTGTACAGGATATAATGGATACATTTAGGGCCCAACAATGCACCAAGCAGAGAGAGTGGATTGCATCAGGCATTGCTTCCTTGTGCTTCTGTTTATTAGCAACCTTCTTCCACATTGAGATGAACGGGGAGGCTGCAAGGAAGTGAAACCCAGTGGATGATATTCTGAACTTCTCTGGCTGTTACAATTGTGAGTCTGTGACAGGCCAATACAGTTCGGGAAAATAAACCTATAATGCCCATATATTTTAATACGTGTTCTAAAAGGGACATTCTGGCTCTACTACATCTAGCACAATGGATCCACCAGATGATTTGTTCTCATATAAAGATGCACTCTTTTACAGATGAAGCACATGGAGACACTGCATCCGCACATGGTAACCAATCTGAAAACACTAGGCTCTTTTATTTGATCGTTTAAAAACTGACAACCCTCTTGGCTTTACATAATCTTGCAGGACAAGCTGTCAGGTAGGATAGCCACATCTTGGAAAGAACGGATGTCACCAAGTTACTTTCACTCCATTTTTTAAAAAGAAAATGCATGCATACATTGTGCGTTGCGTTCTTAATAAACATTTCATTTAAAAATGTCATGCTTGCTAATAGAAAGAGCACAGAAGGCTTTTGTTCAATCTGAGCATAGAGAGGTTTATAAGCCCTGCCTTCAGCAGTCCCTGGAGACTGTATCAGGGTAACCAGAGCCTGTGTCACTGGAGCTGGTAGACTGGGATGCTGTAACTCTGCTACCGTGGAACTGGATGCTGGGCGAGAAGGGCTAAATCCAGCATGAGTGGAGTTAAAATTTTGGCTAGGGCAGCTGTGAAGTGAAAAAAAATGTGTGCTGCGTATATACTGCCCCATAGCACTCTCTGGGCAATACACATTACCCATTGCTGGGTGCTCAATTTGCCACCTTTGGAAAGATGGAAGCTCAAGTGAACCTCAAGCTAGCTACCAGGGATTGAACCCGAGTCATGAGCAGAGTTTGGGCTGCAGTACTGCAGTTTAACCACTGTGCCACAAGACTCCTTTACACTGTTGTAAGTGCCTGCCGTCTCTTGTGCAGCCACATGCACAAAGCTGCATTGGACATCATCCTGAACTCTGAAAATGCACAACCCCAGCGCATTCTCTCTCACCTTGCAGATTCCCACTCTTCTTGCACAAATGCAATGGCACCATTGGATATGGGCCTCTGTCTCCATCATAAATGTATTCAAAGTCATAACCCCTGGAAAGTTTGTAGAAATATGGAACAATGTCCATGACACAAATATCATTAGCACCTTATATGAGTGACCTTCACTGGGTTCATCCATCCTGAGATATTTCTGTCTTGAGACTTCTGCAGCAGATGTACTGGTCAGCCATTCACAGGTATGAATAATGTTAATTGTCAGTGCTGTGTGCTGTAGCTTTACCAGTTTTTATGGCCTATTCACAAACAGGTATTTCCAGTGTCAGGGTGCCAGGATTTTCGAGGAAAAGAAGTGAGGCTGGAAAAGGCCTTATGTGTTTTCAGATCAAACACATTTTTTTTCAATAAAACATTAACGACATAAAATAAAATTTGAAAAACCAAACCCATTTATATTAATTGCCAGGAATATCTTTTAGAGATGAGCTTCCTTTTAAATATATTCGCTCTTAGTCATGCTGTGGCTGAAAGTGAAACTTTCTTGAAAGGAAACTTGTAGGAGGCCACTATAAACATAATGGAGAATAAAAACACAAGTTTATACAATAGAAGGGTGAACAGTCAAATTGATTTCTTGGGTCATTATTATGTTCAGCTCGTTGCTAGAGAATTTTATTTTGCACCCAAGAGTCCCTTTCCAACCATATATTTTGGAGCTTGGTAAAGTTACTATTTTGGACCACAACTTCCAGAATCCCCAACTGGCACCAGCAACAGATTCTTGGACCTGTACTCCAGAAACAAAAGCAACGTTTCCAAAATCTGCAACCACACATATGTAGCAATGGGTTGCTGCACACACGTCTATGGGTAGACACCCCCCCAGCTACTGCCCTACTGCGAATCCTGTCCAAAAGCCCACCTTCTGTGTAAGGGGAAAGCTGAGTCCAGCCTCCTGCTCTCTTCTGCTCCTCCATTAAATGAAGGGCAATCACACCTGTTATCTTCTGCACACACATCCTCAGAGATCTATGCACGTTGCCAAATGTTTTATTTTGACTTAGAACGGGACATTGGCTCAGCTCCCTGAAGGTCCATTCTGGTCTGCAGAGAAGGAGACATCCGGCCATGGGTTAAATCCTTCCGCGGCCCAGTCCAGGCTGGAGGAGTGAACCTGAAAAGGCCCAACAGTCACACTGCACAAGCTCCTCCCCGTTTTCTTTCTCCAGCCTAGCCAGAGAGAGGAGCTGCTTGATAGGAATGTTTGCAAAAGGTGCTGGTGGAAGCCCGTCACTAATTGGTCTCCCTGTAGGGAGGGAGCTGGGCTGCCACTTCAGTTAGAAACGACTTGTTGAAGGACACGCCTCCCCAAGGCAGCAGTGGCTGAAGCATCTGGGTCAATCCCATCATGTCTTATGAATGCAGAAGGGCAAGCCCGGGCAGGTGCTCTGCAGATCTCTTCCAGTGGAGCATCTCCCACGATGGCTGCACAACTAGCCGCTGCCCTTAGTGGAAGGCTTTAGGAGGTGAGGAGCCCTACATGCTATAAATAGGCCAGCCTTAATCCACTTGTGACACAAACAGAAGGTGGTATCATTTTCCTGAAGAAATGGGAAGGAAGGAGACAGTCACACGGTCTGAAGGATGCAGTTCTTTTGATAAAAAATCTTGACCACCCTTCTAACGCCAAGTTGGTGCCACTCCTTTTCCAGGGGGTGGACTTGGGTCGGGAAAGGAAGAAGAAGCACAATCTCCTGAGACCTATGAAAGGTGGAGTCACCGTGTCCGGAGTAAAGAAGCCTAAGTATTTATCAATGGAAAAAAAGAGAGGCGTAACCATGATTCTTCGAGTGGTCCTCTGAATCCACACAAATGAGTTATGCTGCGCCTGCTCAGGACCTCTCAGAAGTTTCTAGAGCTTAAAGACATGTGATTAGTGGGACGTTCCCCCATGGAGCACATGCTCTGCCTGCCTGAAGACCCCTCAGTTCCACAAAAATCCACCGCTGTCAGAAAACAGATGGAGACGACGTGACGGACAGAGGGGAAGATGGGCAGGATGTGTGGATTCACAGAGGACTACTGTGAATCCACACACGGTTACAGGTAGGTAACCTCTCTTTCTTCTTCATGGTCTCTGTGAATGCACATGAATGGGTGACTAACGAGTTCACTTGCCAGTTGGTGGAACGTCACGTCAGAAAGGAAGTAAGAACAGCTCTGCCAAAGCCAGCATCATTCTTTGCTCTGGCATCCAGTCGGTAGTGGAACACAAATGTCGAGGAGGCTGGCCATGTAGCAGCTCGACAGGTGTGGGAAACATCTATGCTGCGTTGAAAGGCAGTAGAGGTGGAGACAGCCCTGGTAGAGTGGGCTTTGAGAGCATCAGGAGGTGGTTTACCTGCCAGCTCATATGCCAAGGAAATGGCATGAACTATCCATCTGGATAGACTTTGTGACGAAGTTGGGGAGCCTTTACAAGGGCCATGAAAACAAAGAAAGAGGCGAGGAGATTTTATAAAAGATTTAGTTCTGTCGACATAGAATGCTAGAGAGCGCTGGACATCTAGCATGTGCTCGAGGTCCAATGTAGGAGACGGGAATAGCGAAAGGAGAATTAAAGGTTGGTTTAAATGGAATTCAGAGATGACTTTGGGAAGAAAGGAGACATCCAGATAAAGGGTGACCTTGTCAGGATGGAATTGGAGATATGGTGGGTCTGATCTGGGAGTTGCCAGTTCACTGGCTCATCTGGCTGATGTTATGGCTACTAAAAATAGGGTATTGAGAGAGAGAAGTTTGAAGTTGGTAGTAGCCAGAGGTTCAAAGGGAGGCCGGGTGAGGGCACTACTATTTGGAGTGACCACTGTGGGAGTAGAGGGTGTTGAGGAGAACGGATATTGTGAAGGCCTTTAAGAAATTTCTTTAAAGTGGGATGAGAAAAAAGCCGAGCAGATTCTGAGTCTGGCAGCTGATGGGCTACTATAGCAGCATTCAAGGTAGAATGAGAGAGCCCCATGTGGAAAAAGTGCAAAAGAAAGCTAAGTAGTGTCTCAAGAAAGACAGGTGATGCTGGGAGTCACATTAGAGGCAGCAAAGGTGAAGAATGTCTTCCATTTGTAGCTATAAAGAAGTTGAGTGGAAGGTTTTCTAGCTTTGTCTCTAAGACAACTCTTATGGAGGGAGAATCCTCCATGCCGTGAGTTTGAGGGACTCCACATCTGGGACTCCACTTGCCATTATCTTGGGCTAGCAGATTTTGGAGGGAGGGAAGATGGAACAGGTTGGATGACATTGATCTCAGGTGAGTAAATCACGGTTGTCAAGGTCACCAGGGGGCAAGAAGAATGGCATTGGACTGGAATTGTCGGAGTCTGATTACTGTACGCTGGATGAATGAAATTGGTGGGAGGAGGTATAGAAGGTTGCTTCCCCAATTGGTAATGAACTCTCCTAGAGAGTTTTTGCCGGTCTCGGCTCGAGAGCCATACTGGGTGCATTTTCAGTTGTCACAGGTGGCGAAGACATCCATGCACGGGACAGTCCACTGGTGGCAGAGTTGAGCAAAGACGGCATTTTCTAGTGTCCACCCGTGTGTCAAGGTGGCAAGGCAGCTGAGATGGTCTGCCAGAGAGTTGTCATGTGTGGCAATGCGGACTGTGAATGGAAAGATGTGGTGGAGTGAAGGGCCGTCCAATAAGGAGGTGCAGAAGGAAGGTCCACCAGGTAAGCTGTTGAGGTAATTTGCTGGATACTGTTAGAGGTTTGAATGAGTGGTCAGTCATCGGATTCAATAGAGAAAGGTACCAGGATTGTAGGGACCTCATCCTGAGTCTGGTGTGCTGGATAACTGAAGTGGTGGAAGCCATGAGCCTGAGGAGGTGTTGAGCCTGGTGTGCTGATACAGAGGCCAGGGGCCGAAAGGATTGGATTGCTTGTTTCAGTTTGTGTATTTATTCATTTTGGAGGTAGAAAGGCTCTTGCTTGGGATGAGTCGATATGTGCGGTTTGTGATGGTTGCGGTTTGTGATGGTTCAAGGCAAAGTTGGTGAAGTTGACCTTGAGACTGAGATTTTCTAGCATGTCAAGTGTGACACAAGTCAAGTGTGACACAAGAGCTCAAAATGATTAGCCAATTGTTGATGTACAGGAAAAGAGTTATGCCTCATAGACTGAGATGAGCAGCGACTGGTGCAAGGCATTTGGCAAAAGTCCTTGGTGCCATGGATAGGCCGAACAGGAGGGTACAGAATTGGTACGTGGTGCCATCAAAATGGAATCGAAGGTATTTGTGATGGCGTGGATGGATAGCTATATGGAAGTATGCATCCTGAAGGTCGATCACGACAAACCAGTCTCCCTGTGAAAGGAGAGGAATAACAGGGTCGAGTGTGACCATTCTGAAACGTTGAATGTATTTGCTGAGGTGTCTGAGGTCGAAGATGGGACAGAGTCCTCCGTCTTTCTTCGGTACCATGAAGTAGCGTGAGTAAAAACCGTCTTGGAGATCAGAAGGGAGAACTGCAATTATAGCTTGTTTTTGAAGGAGAAGGAGGACTTCTTCTTGGAGGGCTGATGAATGTGTATTTGATTTGGCCAAGGGGTGGAAGATGTTTGAATTATATAAGGTGACCGTTATTGATTATGGAAGGTACCCAATGGTCATTAGTGATGTGGGACCATGAGTTGATGAAAGGGTGGAGGCATGTTTGAAATGAAGGAGGGGTGATAGTTTGATGTTGCAAAGGGTTAGGGGCATTGCTTACCCTTTTTCTGTGGGCGACGAAAGGGTTGTCAGTGTTGAGGTTGTGGCTGAGACCGAAAAGCAGCGGCAGTTGAAGTAGACGGACCGGAGAATGTTCGGTCTGGTATCTGGGGCTTGTAAGGTTTGTATTGTTGTTGAAATGGTCGGTGTACAAATGGTTGTCTACACCATTGTAGAGAAACCTTTTCAGATGTGGGTGAGCAATCAGTGGTTTCCTACTTTCTCTTGTCAAAGAACAGAGAGACATGATGCTTGTCTGCAGAGTGTAGTAAGACAGAGATTGAATCTTAAGCCATCCTAGAGGAACCCCAGTAACCCTGCGAGACCTGCTCTATAGAGTGGGAACGTTGCTTTCTAGAACGCCAGTGGAGAATGCCTTCCAGATAGCTCCATATATCCTCAACATGGGGGATCTGCAAGACACTAAAAGAGGAGATGTTAATATATCAGAGTACTCCAGTTTCTGAAACGTTGTCCTCTCCATCTCCACATGGCTAGTCTGAACCAGTATGCATCTGGGTGAAGAAGAGGTCCCTGGCTGATCAGATTGGGGAGACTGGGAGAAACCATGGTTCCTCTGTGAAGAGCTGGAGGATCTGAGCAAACCGGGGATGGCAAGGCCTGAAGGGAGCCTCCGAAACTACTGTGGCCTGTTCCAGTCTGAAAATCCTTGTGCATAATAAAAGGAGGAAAAACTCCTTCCGGTTTGTTTCTTCTCATCTCTTTTTTTTAAAATTAACTTGGCATTGCCTTCTTTTTATCTGGGGCTTTCACTTACACACCTTAAAGGTCATGGTCCGCCAAAACGTGACTCACTTTGTAGGGGACTGTAGCCAAACTGGATTTGGAAGGCACATTTGCATTCCGTTGCTTGATCTACCGGGGATCTGCAAGCCACCGTAGTTGCAGCAACAGAATGGGCCGCAAGGTCAGGGAATCCTGAGTAGCATCAGCAATGGAGGCAAAGGGCTTGTATAACTTAATTAGGGGCCTTTGAAGTACGTTGGCATCAAAGTTAGGGTTCTTTAATAAATCCTCCACCCAAAGCACAGAAGCCCTGGCAATTAGCGAGGAATTTGGAGAAGCGCTAATTGCTAAGGCTGGAGCTTCATGGACCTTGTTGAGGAGCTAGGTCAGATTGCTTTTCATTGGGCTCCTTAAGAGGGGCCTCTCCTTGTTTGGGAGCCAAGGCCCCCCCCCAGAGTAGAGCAGCAATAGGAGTGTCTTTCACAACGCCTGAAAGGGGGGGGGCAAGGAGATCCGAGTTTCTCAGCAAGAGTGGTCCTTTACTTTTCTTGCTGTGAAGTGGCTATTTCCCATTACCAGCGGTCTCTGAGCGGCGTACAATATTAAAACTTAAAAAAATATTAAAACCATTAAAAATAGGCAATATTATAATAATAGCCTATATTAAAAACAATCATTAAAACATTAATAAATCCTGCTGCTCATATGACTAGCTAAAGGATACTATTTAATTAAAATGCTGGCTAAACAGAAAGGTCTTTGCCTGGCGCCAAAAAGCCAAAAGTGTCGGAGCCAGGCGGATCTCTATAGGGAGGGCGTTCCAGAGTTGGGGGGGCAACAGCTGAGAAGGCCCTATTTCGACATGCCATCCCCCTCACCTCTTTCAGGGATGGCACCTTCAGAAGGGCCTCCTGGCCTGATCTTAGAGGACGGGCAGGCTCGTATGGAAGAAGGTGGTCCTTTAGGTAACCAGGTCCTAAGCCATTTAGGGCTTTATATGTCAAAATACTGTATGCACTTTGAATTAGGCCCAAGCAGCAACCGGCAGGCAGTGTAAATTTTTCAGAACCGGCGTGATATAAGTCCGTGTGGCGGCACCATTTACCAGCTGTGCAGCCCGTTTCTGTGCCAGTTGCAGTTGCCAGACTGTCTTCAAAGGCTGCCCCACATATAGCGCATTGCAGTAGTCCAGTTTGGTTCTTACCAGTGCATATGTGACTGTTGCCAGGCTCCGCTCATCCAGGAAAGGGCGAAGTTGATATATTCTCCGTAGCTGTAAGAAGGCACCCCTGGACACCGAGCCCACCTGGGCTTCTGAGGTCAGACCCAGGTCAAGGAGCACCCCCAAGTTGTGAACCCTGTCCTTTAGGGGGAGTGTAACCCCGTCTAGGGCAGGGATATGGCCCTTTAACCTATCTGGCAGAACACCTACCAGCATTACTTCCTACTTGTCTGGATTGAGCCTCAGTTTATTGACCCTCATGCAGTCCATTATCGAGTCCAGGCACAAGTTCTGAATGGCAACTGTCACACCTGGATTGGTAGAAAATGAGAGGTAGAGCTGGGTGTTGCTAACATATTGCTGACTCCTCAGCCCAAACCTCCTAACGACCTCCCCCAGCAGTTTCATGTAGACATTGAATAGCATGGGGGACAGTATAGAGCCCTGAGGAACCCCATGATGCAACCGCCATGGATCAGAGCTACTGTCCCCCAGCACCACCTTCTGGACGCTATCAGCCAGGTAGGAGCGGAACCACCATAAAACGGTGCTTCCCATCTCAGCCAATCTGTCCAGAAGGACCCCATGGTCGATGGTGTCAAAAGCCACTGAGAGGTCCAGGAGAATCAACAGGGATGCATTCCCCCTTTCTCCCGGCAAAGGTCATCAAACAGGGCAACCAAGGCAGTCTCCGTCCTATAACCTGACCTCAAACCCGATTGAAATGAATCTAAATAATCCGTTTCATCCAGGACAGCCTGGAGCTGCTCAGCCACCACACGTTCCAACACCTCGCCCAGCAAAGGGAAGTTCTCTACTGGTCGGAAGTTGATCACTAGACCTGGGTCCAAATTAGGTTTTTATAAGAGTGGGCGAATCACTGTCTCCTTTAATGGGGCGGGGACCACTACCTCTTTTTACGAGGAGTTGATGACCTTCAGGATCCAGGTGTGAACTCTCCTGGCAGATTCCTTTATTAGCCATGATGGGCAAGGGTCGAGTTGCATAGTGGTGGTATGTACAGATCTAAGCACCCTGTCCACATCCTCAGGTCGTAACAACTGAAACTCATCCAATAAATTATGACATAAGTCCGGAGGACTGGACACAACCATAGGCTCTGCATCTACAGTGGAGTCCAACTCTTTGCGAATCTGAGCAATTTCCCCCTCAAAGTGTGTAACAAATTTGTTACAGCGAGCCACTGAGCAGTCCGGGACCTCCACCAAACCATTAGGGTGAAGAAGGTCCTAGGCCACTCGAAATCTCTGCTGGACGACACACCGAGGAAACAATACGACTGGAGAAATGCTGGTGTTTTGCCAGCCATATTGCCACAGAGTAGGCCTGATAGTGGGCTCTAAGCTGTGCTTGGTCATAGTCGCAGCGATATTTCCTCCATCTGTGCTCAAGCTGTCTCCCCAACTGCTTCATAGCCAGAAGCTCCCCTGTGTACCATGGACCCATGTAAGCTCTGTGGGCAGGGAGAGGCGCCTAGGTGCGATCATGTCAACCACCCGGGCCATCTCCTTGTACCACAAAGCGACCTGAACTTTGACAGGAGCACTGACTATATCAGCTGCAAACTCCCCTAGAGCATTCAGGAATCCTTCAGGATCTATAAATCTCTGGGGTTGGATCATTTTAATTGATTCCCCCACCCCTGCAGAAGGTAGTAGTGGTAGAGTCTAAACTTTACCAGGAAATGGTCCCACCATGACAACAGGATCAAAGATAAACCTACCACATCCAGACCATCATCCCCCCCCATCCCGTTGAGAATACTAGGTCAAGTGTATGGCCTTTGTCATAAGTCGGACCGATGACATGTTGAGACAGCCCCATGGTTGTCATGGTGGCCAGGAAGTCCTGAGCTGCCCCTGTTAAGGTGGCCTCGGCATGGAGGTTGAGGTCCCCCAGTACCAACAGTCTGGGAGTCCTCAACACCAGGTCTGAGATCATCTCCGTCAGCTCACGTAGGGAGACTGTTGGCAAGCAGCAGGGTGGGCGGTACACTAACAGAATCCCCAGTCTGTCTCTTGAGCCCAACACACAATACAGGCCCTCTAGACCATTTCCCAAGGGGACAGGGAGTCTGGAAAAGTGGGGGGAATCCTTGTAGACTATCGCTGTGCCTCCTTTCTGACCCTCTGGGCAATCCTGGTGCTGGACCAAGTACCCAGGGGGACACAACAGAGATACAGGAACTCCGCCTTTTCCCACCCAGGTCTCAGTAATGCATGCCAAGTCAGCCCCCTCATCCAAAATTAAATCATGGATAAGGGCGGTCTTCTTTTTTGCCAACCTGGCATTTACCAACAGTACCATGTGGCCCAGGGGGTGGCTGATAGGGTCACCTAGTCTTGTTTGGCTGGGAGTAGAGCTAGAAAGAGGGATAGGTGTGTAAGGTATCTGTTACATACAGCACTGATGTTACCTGTCTGTCATGGGTTTGGAGGGAAAGTTCCATCCTATGGGGAGTGGAAGGCGGGACATCAGGAGGAGGGGCTGTACTGTATATATATGTGGAGCTTGTGTGGAGAAGCTGAAGAAGAAGCTGGAGGAAAAGAGCTGAGAGAAGAAGCTTGAGTGGGAGTCTGTGTGTCAGACAGGGTACTACTGTGTGTCAGTCAGTACCAACCTGATAGGTTCAGGTGTCTGTATGGTTAGCCAGAACTGATAGGTTCAGGGTCTGTGCTTCAAGTTAAGTGTTCTGTGTGAACCAAACTGTGTGTATGTATGATTGAGACTAAGCCACGTTACTGTATCTTATTCACTTGATCATTTTATTTTCCCTGTGTGTTGTTTTAAATAAACCTTGTTCTTTTATTTGTTAAAAATCCATCCCTGGTCTGTGTGACTTCTTATAGGGAATGGTTGGTGGCAGCTTAGTGAAACTGTGGCATATCCCAGTAGGTCTGGGTTTGTCACGTTGATTGGTGTCCAGCGTGTGGGATACGACTGGTCCAGTTGTCCAGTGGTCCAGCAAAGCCTTGGCAAGTGTGCCCAGAGCAAGGGGGGTCTAGTCAGGGACAATCTGAGAGCACGTAGGTAATCTTCTAGGTGTACCTCACGGGGAGGTGCGCTAGTAGAAGAACGTGTAACCTCAGATTGGGGACTAGATTAGGGAGCTCTGAGGCAGCCTGTTTTGGCGGGAAAAAAGCTGAGGCAAAACTGTGTAGTAGCAGTGATCTAGCCTGCCTGCTGAGAGGCCTAGCAGAGGGGGGTAGACTCTGGCTCGCAACTGTTGCAAGTTAGTGCTGAAGAACAGCAGTAATCTATAGAAAGCTGGTTCTGAGGCAAAAGAAAAAAAAAAGTGGTCGCTTTATTTTGAGGCTTGACTTTTGAAAGCAGCCTGTTCTGGGGGGGGGATTATGCCCTTGACTCGAAGCCAAATGGCAGAAATGGGTGAAGTGAAAGACCCCCAGGTTGACCAAGGTTCTGAGGATGAATTTGGCTCAGTGCAAGGTGACAGCACGGGAGAACAGAACCCAGAACTCAGGAAATTGCTCATAGCCCAACAGCATGAACTGAGGGTGAGGGAAATGGAGGAAAGGGAAAGAGAGAAACAACGGCAATTTGAATTAGAGAGAGAGAGAGAGAGAATGGAGAGAGAAGAAAGAATGGAGAGAGAGAAAATTGCTCTGGAAAAAGAAAGGATGGCGTTTGAGTTAAGAAAAT
The DNA here is from genome assembly GCF_051106095.1 of Pogona vitticeps. NCBI lineage: Eukaryota > Metazoa > Chordata > Lepidosauria > Squamata > Agamidae > Pogona > Pogona vitticeps. The sequence goes on from NC_135783.1 coordinate 203,014,345, forward strand.
TGGAAATGATGAACCAGAACAATAATAACAATAGGGATTCTGAGGGAGGCCAATTGTCTAAAGCTGACCTGAAGAAATTCCCTGTGTACCACAAGGGAGATTGTCCTGAGGTGTTCTTTTCCCTAGTGGAAAGAGCGTTTGTGGACTTCTCAGTAAGGGAAACTGAGAAGATGACCATCATGCGATCTTTAATCAGTGGCAGCCTTGCAGAAGTCTATGCAGAGATGCCAGAGGAACTGATGAAAGATTTTGCAGAGTTTAAAAAACTGGTGTTTGCCAGACATGGGATAAATGCGGAACAGCTGAGGCAAAGATTCAGGTCAATCACCAAGAAACCAGAGCAGACTTTTACCCAAGTGGGGGCCCAATTGGTGAGGCTGCTAGAGAAATGGCTATCTCAGGAGGGAACGGAGACCTTCCAGCAGCTCAAAGACTTGATAGCGCTGGAACAGTTTTATTCAGTCCTGCAGGGGGAACTGAAGTTCCAGGTGAGGGAAAGGAAACCTAGAATTGTGGCAGAAGCAGCAGAGATTGCAGATTTTATTTATCAAATAAGAAAGCCCTTAGGTGATGAGGGGAAATCTGTAGGTAAACCTAAGGAGACCTACAGCAAGTACTCTCAGGGACCAGGAAGAATCCAGCAAGGGGGGGGGGACCCATGGTGAAGGGAAGCCCTCAGACATGAAACCAAGACCTCAGATTTTGGAGGGAAAACCAAAACAAGATGAGAAAGACTCAAAATATAGCAGAAAATGTTATTTCTGTCAGGGAAAGGGCCATCTAATCTCAGAGTGTGAGAAATTAAAGCAGCTAAAAGGAATTGTGCCTCAGGATTCGAGTGGAACCAAGCCAAAAGCTGTGTTCTGTGTCCAGAAAGAGCAAAGCTCCTTGTCACTGAGGGAGCCTGTTGCCATGGCTACTCAATCTGGAACAGTTACATCTGCTGATCAGGCTGAGGAAAATGGTCCTCTTGTGGAGGTCAAGCGCTGCTTGTTCGTGAGAACAGATTCTCAGGTGTTTGAAACCGCAGGGGTGGACGTAGGAATACTTGACCATCAGTATCGGGGGCTGAGGGACACTTGTTCCCAGGTGACCCTGTGCCATCCAGATATTATTCCTAGGGAGTATGTAATCCCAAATGAGAGCATGAAGGTGGCAGGGATTGAGGGGCAGGTGATCTCACTGCCAGTAGCTAAGGTACCTGTGAACTTTCAAGGCTGGAGGGGAGTTTGGCGGCTAGCGATTTCATCGACTCTGCCAGCAGCCGTGCTCGTGGGAAATGACCTGGCTGAACATGTGAAACGGGTGCTAGTGATTACACGTTCACAAGCCACCACGGGGACAGTTCAGGGGGGTAATGATGAGCCAGAGACGGAAGCAGAGGGGAGTTCAGAAGCTGTGGTGGAAACCTTAACCACAGACAGCCGATTTGGCCAAGAGCAAAAGGCAGACGCCACTCTCCAAAAGTGTTTTGAACAGGTGACTGACGCCCAGCTAACACCTGAAACCCCAGTGAGATTTCTAGAGAAAAAGGGGATTTTGTATAGAGAGACCCTGAGGAATATCTCAAAAGGGGGAGATGGGATCCGAAGTCAGCTAGTGGTACCTGAAAAGTATCGCCCCATGATCTTACAAAGGGGGCACTCTGACATGTTTGCTGCGCACTTAGGGGTGAACAAAACACAGCAGAGAATCACACAGAATTTTTACTGGCCTGACATAGGGAAGCAGATCAGGGAGTTCTGTAAACAATGTGATGGGTGTCAAAGGCAGGGGAATAGCCGCGACAGGACCAAAGCAAAGTTGTGCCCTTTGCCTGTGATTGACACTCCGTTCAAATGCATAGGGGTGGATATTGTGGGACCTTTGCCCAAGGCCACAAAGAGGGGGAACAGGTTCATTCTCACCATTGTGGACCATGCCACAAGGTACCCTGAAGCCATTCCCTTGACTAACATTGAAACTAACACAGTGGCAGATGCCTTGGTGGGGTATATGTCCAGGATGGGATTTGCCTCAGAAATAATCACAGATTTGGGCGCATCGTTCACATCGAAGCTCATGAAACGGTTATGGCAAATCTGTGGAATTAAGCACAAGGAAACCACTGCCTATCACCCTGAAAGTAATGGGTTAACTGAGAAGTTCAATGGGACTCTAATGCGCATGATTAGGGCTTACTTGGCAGAGAATCCAAACAATTGGGACCAGAAGCTGCAATCCCTTTTGTTTGCTTATCGATCAGTGCCACAAGCCAGTACCGGGTTCAGTCCGTTTGAACTTTTATTTGGGAGAAGGGTGAAAGGGCCCCTTGATTTAATCAAACAAAATTGGGAGCAGATCACCCAGGATGACCCACAAGACGTTGTGACATATATAGACTCTTTAAGGAATGACCTAAAGAGAAACCTAGAGCTAGCAGCAGAGACCCTGCAAGCTCAAAAGGTCAGAAAGAAAACTTGGGATTACCAGAAGGCCAGGGAGAGGCACTTTAACCCAGGGGAGGGAGTGCTTTGGCCTAGGCCCTGCAAAGAGAGCAAGTGTCAGCTGGGTAGCCCAGAGATAAAATACTTGGGTCACATAGTAGGGGGAGGAGTGATAAAACCCCTAGAGGCCAAGATAGAAGCAGTTCGTGATTGGCCTAGACCCAACACCAAGAAAAAAGTCAAATCATTTCTTGGGTTGGTGGGCTACTACAGAAAGTTCATCCCGAGGTTTAGCGAGATTGCGGCTCCGCTGACCGATCTGACGAGGAAGAAGGCTGATGACCGCATCCCGTGGACCAGCGACTGTGAGGAGGCGTTCCAGAGGTTGAAGCAGGCGCTCATCAACTATCCAGTGCTGCGTGCTCCAGACTTCGACCGGGAGTTCATCATCTACACCGATGCGTCTAACAGCGGGGTAGGAGCAGTTCTTTGCCAGGAGGATGAAAATGGTGACCAGCATCCAGTGTCCTACCTGAGTAGGAAACTCCAGAAAGGTGAGAGACATTTGGCAACTGTGGAAAAGGAGTGCCTGGCCATAGTCTGCGCGATCCAGAAGGCCAAGCCTTACATCTGGGGAAGACATTTTACTCTGTGCACTGACCATTCACCACTGCAATGGTTAAAGACAATGAAAACCCACAATAGTAAACTTATGAGGTGGGCTTTAAACCTGCAAGACTATGACTTTGAAGTGAAGGTGGTCAGAGGGTCAGTGAACTGTGTTGCTGACGCCTTGTCAAGAAGACCTGAAGAATGAAGACGGCGAAAGAAACATGGACTATGTATATATTTTGATGACAAAAAGTCAAATGTGTCTGTTTATTAAACATGTTGGTTTGTATGAATAAAGGTAACTTGATGTATTGTTAATGGTAAATGTTTAAATGCCTAATAGAGCGTAAGTATAAGTAAGTATGGTATTATATGTTATTATATGACTGTTTTGTTTGTTTTGGGTCCAGGTTGTTTTTTGGTGAAAAGCACCTTAGCTTTCCCCCTACAAAACAACTTATAAAGAGGGGAGGTGTTACATACAGCACTGATGTTACCTGTCTGTCATGGGTTTGGAGGGAAAGTTCCATCCTATGGGGAGTGGAAGGCGGGACATCAGGAGGAGGGGCTGTACTGTATATATATGTGGAGCTTGTGTGGAGAAGCTGAAGAAGAAGCTGGAGGAAAAGAGCTGAGAGAAGAAGCTTGAGTGGGAGTCTGTGTGTCAGACAGGGTACTACTGTGTGTCAGTCAGTACCAACCTGATAGGTTCAGGTGTCTGTATGGTTAGCCAGAACTGATAGGTTCAGGGTCTGTGCTTCAAGTTAAGTGTTCTGTGTGAACCAAACTGTGTGTATGTATGATTGAGACTAAGCCACGTTACTGTATCTTATTCACTTGATCATTTTATTTTCCCTGTGTGTTGTTTTAAATAAACCTTGTTCTTTTATTTGTTAAAAATCCATCCCTGGTCTGTGTGACTTCTTATAGGGAATGGTTGGTGGCAGCTTAGTGAAACTGTGGCATATCCCAGTAGGTCTGGGTTTGTCACAGTATCTAACCCCCTTTCTCCTATACAGGCATGCTCTACTTCCACTGCCATATCCTCCCTTGCCATATATTGTCTCTATTGATTGCCCCAGAGGCCCCAACACCCCCACCCCCACCCCCATTTCTCAGCTTATTCTCCGGCCAGTTCCCTCAGGGAATCTGGCAGGCAGCAGCAACCCAGCCACAGTCCCACTGTCTCTCACACAGTGACCTGTAGAAGGCAGATGGCATTCAGCTCTCCTGAGCGCAGGAATGTTGGTCTGGTTTCTAAGTTCCTTTTAGATCCAGGGAACTTTTTTTCAAATTCAAACAGCCCTCCAAATCACTTTTATTTTGGAAGAGAGGTCCACGGGAGGAGGGTACACAAAATGTGGCAGAATTGCCGCATGGATGCTGGTGTGGGGAGTGCTTAAAGGTCAAAAGGAAAATGAGGGAGTGTTGGGGTGGGTATCACACAGTGGATGCAAGAGGGCATCAATAATTTTACAACAGAACCAATATATAACACCCATGAAAAGCACCCTCATTTCTTTTAGATTATCTGCAGAACTGTGCTCATTCTTTATGCTAGTGCAATGGTATGTTGCACAAGCAGTTGGTCAGCATCTGAGCTTGCACCAGGAGGCTCCTCCTGGTGCAAATCCAAGGACTGTCCAACTGCTCCTGCCAAGGATCCTTGCATGAGCAGAAGGAACAAGAAGGATTCTGCTTAACTATTAGATTTTTATCCCTCCCATCTAGACCAGGGGTCTACTCTGGGCATGTTACAAATTTAAGAACAGTAAAAACCCAAGGGGACGTGGTGCCGCTGTGGGCTAAACCGCAGAAGCCTGTGCTGCAGGGTCAGAAGACCAGCAGTTGTAAGATCGAATCCACGCAACGGAGTGAGCATCCGTCACTTGTCCCAGCTCCCGCCAACCTAGCGGTTCGAAAGCATGCAAATGCGAGTAGATAAATAGGGACCACCTCAGTGGGAAGGTAACAGTGTTCCGTGTCTAAGTCGCACTGGCCATGTGACCACGGAAGATTGTCTTCGGACAAAACGCTGGCTCCATGGCTTGGAAACGGGGATGAGCACCGCCCCCTAGAGTCGAACATGACTGGACAAAAATTGTCAAGGGGAACCTTTACCTTTACCTTTAAAAACCAAAAATCAACAAAGCAATAAAATAACCTTGGTGTACATAAAGAGTATTATTTTAGCAATTTTTAAATAATGGTTGAAATTCTTTTAGAGGAGTTGCTTAAGGAAGACAAATGTACCTTTAAGCATATAGATAGATTAAATACAGTTTTCAACTATTTAAAGTTGGCATATTCTTCCAAATGTTAGAAATTGTTCTAAGAAAAGAAATCCTTCTCTTGGGCCAAGTACATATCTTATTTTCCTAGAAACAAAGGTTCTTAAATATAATTCCAACTACATTACAGTACACTAAGGAGGATTAAAAATAAATATTGCAATGCATTCTTAATTTGCAAAAGTATTTACTTTTACTCAGGTGAAACTCAGTAAAAAAGGCTTGAATGCTGTCCATAGCAAAGCCTCTAAAGGGTGAAGATTCTAAAAACACTCAAAAGTTCTTCCCAGTTTTTTACAAATCACTCCTTCTCCTTCTCTGTTCTTCATGTCTTCATTTTCCCTTGAGTCATTACAGACCATTTGGTAAACGTAACAGCTGAAGATCCTGTTGGGCTTCTGCTCTATGTGTAGCATAACGTTTCTGTCAAAGTAAACTTCATGGTTGTATGTCTGCAAGATAAACAGGATTTTTAAAAAATTTCTGTTAGAAAGGATGCTCTGCTATTTTTAAATGTGCTTCTAATATTGACCATTTTAAATATACTTGTTTAATTCTTTTTTAATATTTGTGTTCTCACTATATTTCAGCTTTTAAATATTGTCTTTTAATTGTTGTAAGCCACCTTGTGTCCTTCTAAGGGAAAAGATGGATGGATGGATGGATGGATGGATGGATGGATGGATGGATGGATGGATGGATGGGGTGAGATACAGGATACTCAGTGTCATTTAGTGCAGTGGTTCTTAACCTTTGTTACTCAGGTGTTTTTGAACTGCAACTCCCAGAAACCTCAGCCAGCAGAGCTGATGGTGAAGGCTTCTGGGAGTTGCAGTCCAAAAACATCTGAGAAACAAAGGTTAAGAACCAGTGATTTAGTGGACAGAGTGATGGACTAGGAACTCAGGAGACCTGGGTCTGAGTGCTGGCTCTGCCATGGAAGCTCACTGAGGAACTGATAAAACCATTCCTTAAATACCTCACTTACCCTCTCAGGGTTGCTATAAATTGGTTCCAACTTGGCAGCACATAACTACAGAGTGGGGTAGACAGTTATATGACATGATCCTTGCACAGTGTTGAACATTTCAGACATGACATCACCTCACAGGTCATCATAATACTGGGGGAGGACTTCTGTGACATTTCATATTTTCTCTGCAACCTACGTTTGAACCCACAAGCAACTTCAAACCTGTTTATGAGTAATCTGGCCTTTCTCTAACAGGTTACTCATAAACATGTTCAGAACCACCCATAATCTCAAACAGAGGTTGCAGAGAAAACACGACGTCATAGAAACCCTCCCCCTAATAATAACTATTTGCTAAAAAAAATTATTACAGAACGTGGGCTCTCTCCAACTTGGTGCCCTCCAGGGCTTTCTGAACAACGATGCTCAGGTGGTAGAACTCCCATCAAAAGGAACCAAAGCTGGCCTTTCCTTGCTGTCTTTCTGCCAGCAGAGAGACCTTTCGGCAAGTGACCTTTTGCTAAGGAACAGGCTCTTAATGTGTGGGTCTTGTGTGTGTTTTTAGTAATATGTTTTCAATTTGTTTGAAATTCAACGGTGTAATTTTGAAGCCCTGCCTTGAATGGGCTTCCTATAGTAGTACTGTGGAATAATTAAGTTGTTTCCCTAGCACCACTGAGTCCCAGCAAACATATTCTCCATAAAGGTGTTTCAAAGAAATATTTCCAATATCCAAAAGTACATACAGTCACTCTGTGAAAATAAAAGCACCCAACAAACAATCACAGGGCATAAAGAGGAGCAGAGGAGCTTCAAAGAGGTTGACATTCCATCTAACTACAAGCAAGACGCAACAGTCCGTAAATGTGGTTGCCACAGGGACATGTCTCAACAACTTGGCAAACACGCCCTCACTGCAGAGAAGACCTGGCCCCACTCAGGTCACCACCAGCAGAGGTTGGGTAGTGGTGGCCCCATCAACGTCCTTGGATGCCTGAGAATGGCAGCATTCCGTAATGCTTCAAGGGCAAACTGTATCAGTTTTAATGACAAGCAAGAACCTGGGGAAGATGCTGCTTTACACCATACTCACCACCTCCCAGGATTCTGTGAAAGGAATGGTCTTCAGCCGTGTGCCGCGCTCATTACAGTGAAAATGAAGAAGAGCTGCTCCGTCCGATCCGACCTGAGTCACAGCCACAATGGACAGCAAATCCAGTTCGTCTTCATAATCTACAATCTTGAATGTCTTTTTTCAAGGGGAAAAAGGAATCTGGGTTAATCTGTGGTAAATATATTTGGACTTATTTTAAGGAATTTTCTGGCAAAAGTGCAGAAAAATGGGAAATAAGAGGAAGAGGACTGGCTGTGTAAAGGTGATGTAATTCATGGTTGCTGCTGCAGCCTCCCTCCCAGCACTGTTCAGCTGGGGCCCTAGATGGATGGGATAGTTCCAGTACCTCAGCTGATGTACAGGTGTGGAGGTCTACAGCATTGCTTTGGTTGCTCAAAATGTCCGCTCTTCATAACTGCCCCAACTGAGAGCTCTATATGTGCAAAGGATCATGGGTATGTGCATTGGCTTCACTTAAGTTTATCAGAAAAATCAAGGTTCAAGCACACATAAGCTTTATTAAAATTAATTGTCTAGGTTTGGACTCCCCAACTCATATGGGCTAATTAAACGGCAAAATTAGCTCCATGGGGATTTGGTCACATACACACTAAATCAGTGGTCTGGGAACAGGGGTAAATTACCACAAACTGGGTAAAAATGAAAATTCTGGGGGTAATGAGCAGAGCCTACCTTGTAGGATTTTGACCATAACCTTGCTAGCATGTGAAATGAGTGCAATTGTATGGTAGTTGGAGCATTCTTTGGCACTGCCCTTCTTTGGGATTGGGATGTAGACTGATCTTTTCGAATCCTCTGGCTACTGCTGAGTTTTCCATTGATGACGATTAAAAAAAATAGCGTACTGGTCTTTGATATTGGGCTGTGGCACCAGGGTGGGTGACATGACCTTTAGCCTGGTTTGTTCCTTTTTGTACAACACTCACAGAATGATTAAAGTGGTAGGAAAAGCCCCCTCCCAATTCTGTGTTGGCTGTCTCTAGCACGCATGTCATTGTTAGCACAACTCTGGTAGACACTGATGATGATTAAATCCTCTGCGAGCTAGCAAAAATTTAATGCAACTTGCTAGGCACGTTGGACACCTTACTGCTCCCTATACCACCCAATGGTTGGAGTGCAATGTGTTTCAGCAAAAATAGTGCACGTCTTTATTAAATTTGGTGCATCCTGCTAGTTCAGTACATAGCTTGGCAGCCATTGATACTGATGATATATCCTGCTAGTTTGGTACACAGCCTGTGTAGATTCAATAATATTTTGAATTCAAATAATGTATGATTTCCTTCCTTTCAAATCAAGGGGGTAATGTCAGCATATATACATTTTTTGGGGGGTAAAAGGTAAATATATATATACACACACACCCTAATAAATAGGGTATTTATAAATAGGGGTTAATACTTCGAGAATTTCCAAATTTTAAGTTTACTTTCATTTCAATATTGCATATTGGAACAAATATTTCAGTTCATGCGTCCCCAATAATAAAATAAAAGGACACATTTTAAACAAGCAAGTAGTTGTCATCTACTGTGAGACGTCATTTAGGCCGTAACACTGAACAGGAAACATATTATGGATAACGCTCTGCCTGCAAGTGTGTGTTTTCTCACTCTCTAAATTTGGTAGTTGAATATAAATGAATGACAGGCTTTAAAGGCCATGAAGGAACCCTTGCCATGTTTTCACCCAGATGATATTCATTTCCATGGAAACAAGACTGGAAATGGTTTCCAGAAGCCGGGGAATTAGAATTCTTGTGGCTGTGTCGTCTCAGCTACAGTTCCTGATGGAGGGTGAAAAATGGTTTCCAAAAATAGTTTTTTAATGATGCAGGGAGCACACTGCTGAAATCCGTAGTGTTCTTGCTGTGTGTCATTTACCATCTTTCTGTGAACTGCGTGCTCTCAAACAGCACAAAATTCATTGCAGGCAAAGTAGTCTGCAGTTAATTTGGACAGTCAAAATTTTCACCAGCCAATCCGATTCCATCTCCTCTCAGGACCCCCAAGATTACAGCCAGCCTTTATATCCACCCCCTCCTCCCATTTCCATATCCATTGTTTCCTGTTAGTACCGCATCTGCACCTTGGGGCAGAATGCTATGTTCGGAATTTGTGGAGAGATTCCTCAGGGACCATCAGCCAACTAGAGTCCCATTCAGAAATCCAAGATTAAAAAAAGTGAGAGGCATCTATATCTGAAACAAGGGGAGAGGGAGAATACTAATTCCTTCCACTCAGAAGTAAGATTCCCCTTGGAGCTTGTCCACATCACTAGGAAGCCAGCTTTTTTTGATGGCATGTGATGGGCCCCCCGCAGGTAATGGCAAAGGGTCTCCTTTTCAAACTGCTGCTCTCCACCTGTAGACAGTGGCAACTGAGGGGTAAGGGCTAGCCCTCTCCCCCCTTCCTCATATGTTCGGATTAATCGTCTCAATCTACTTTTTAACTTTAAGAAACAATGAGACTTACTCCACCCTCTGCCCCAAAAGAGGGAGGGGGGTGTCTGCAATGCTCACCTCTTCCTTCCCAAGTGAATTCCAGACATATCTTCTTGGGCATTTTAAATAAACAGGCTATTATGTACGTGGCTGCACACATCAGAAAGGAGTATTTCGTATTCACATGCAAGCAACGTGGATCATTTCACCGGTTGTCATTTTCAAGGCCGCTGCCTCAAAATTAAAGTTACCTCTTGTTCAGGATCATCATCCAGTATGTTATAACGTTTCTTCACTATTCGGCCAGAAGCGGTTACAGTTACAGCGTTGTTAACCTTTGAGATTAAAAATACGGGCACGGGGGTCGGGGGAGAGAAGACAAAGAGCGAATTGAGGACCTGTGCTAAGCAGAAACTTTCAATTTACTTTTATCTGAAATACAGATTCCAAATGGGGTTCTAACTACATAATTACCACTGCTATAGAAGAAATTGGTTGAGGTTTTTGAGGCACCTAAAAAGCTGAAAGCTGCACCTTGCGCCTCGAAAATAGCAGATACTATATTTTAGGCACCTTTACTGAGAAGCTGCAAAGCATAATCACAAAGCAGTCAAGAGACCAACTCAGTCAAGAAGTCTTTCTGAACTGGTGGAATGATGCCCTATTCCTTTTCTCACCACAATGTACTAATTTTCTAGAACAGTGGTGAGCAACTGTACACCTAACAGAGGCTACCTGGCCTGTAAGTCTCAGCACCTCTAGCCAGAAGAGATAATGGTGAGGAATTATGGCAGCTATAGGCCAAAAACTTCTTTGGCGCGGGAGGGGGGCACGTGGTGTGTCACAGTGGCCTGTCCCAGCATTAGAACATGGTCATTTGAAGTCACAGTGCGGTCAAATGTTATGTCCCAGATGCTCAATATTAGGTCCAGACAAACATCTCTAAGATAACAATCATATGTTCTCCAGAGCCTCACAGGCCAATTCCATTCCAGACAGAAATGAATCGATGAAAAGTGGAAAGGAGGAGACAGAGAAAAGGAAAAAGTAGAGAAAAATAAAATAAGGTTATAAATTTCAGAATCTAAAGCCATCTTCTTGGCCACACTTACTCGTTTAGTGGTTCTTAAAATCCAATTGAAACACTTTCCTGACATGCTCTCAAATAAAAATAAAATACATTTCCCCCTCCAAGTTCCAGTTTTAGTTCTGCTTGATATTAGGGATGGGTCTTTTGTGTTTTCTGAAGGCAAATCCCATTCTTTTCTGGTATTAGTAACTTATTCTTGGCCAAATGTATGACCTTTTCTCCTCAAGCAGGGATTTCTCACGTAACATGGCAAACTTTTTGTCTTAAATTAACCTGCATATTAAAAAAAATCTGTCTCATGCACATGCTTGTGAACTGCATCTAAGCTACTATCTGTGTTCTTCTGGCCTTTTTTTTTATACAGCACCTTTTGTTGGGTCTGAATGCATTTCAAAGCATCTCCTGCTGCTCTACTGCTTCAGCAGAGTCTGCTTATTACTATGACCGCAAGGGGTTGATTTGCACTGTTTTTCATTTCAGCTCTGAGTTAGTGCCTGTACACCAAAGAGAATGCGAAAATCAAAAAGGTGGTGGTGCAGTTTATCCATTTTCCTTGTTATAGTCTCACACTGTTTTCCTGGTTGGTCTCTATGATAAAGTCTTCTGTAACTTCTTGCTGTCCTGCATGATTTTCAATTTCCTTCAGCTTCAAAACTCTGTTGAGGGAAAAAAAAAGACCAACATTCCTAAGAGAACATGATGCAGAAAACTGCAGTCCGTTCTGCAGCCACGGTGTGGTGCGACAGATGGAGATGTGGGTTGAAGATATGGATTTTCCAAAAATCACGGGAAAAGGGTCAGATGCCACCTCCTTTAAACAAGCATCTTTTCAAAATGGCAGCAACATGGGCATCATGTGTGGGACATTTTCTCCAGCTAGATTTCATAAACGGTTGATTGCAGTGATCATCAGCCCCCCCCCCGAAAAGGTGAATATATTTAATGGGGGTGTATGTTTTCTAGATGAGGAAGCAATGAAGGACCACCATGCCAAGCAAACAGGATAGATTTAATTCCTACACTTCCAAGCTGGAAAGAGCCAGGTTGTAGATAAAGGGAACTACCTCTGCCCGATATTTTATAGACCTGCTGCTAATCAAAACCAAATTCAACCTCCACCATCCCTCGCTAGCCCACGCAGCAGTGTGCTGGAAGGAGATGATGAGGGCTATAGACAAGTAGACTTGGACGGTACCAGGATGGAGAGGGCTGAACAATGTAGTAGTTTGGCCACAGGGTTGGATGTCTACAAACGCGGCAGTTTTGTAAAGCTCTATTGGTCCAGAAGAAGAATTCCAAACTCCAGTTAGGCAATTTCTATTAAGCCAAGATAAAACAGTGGCCAAAATCCTACTGCTGATTTTATGCTTGACTAAGAGACATTGTGTAAGTCTTGGCCTTTAACTGCCACTTATTAACAAGGTACTGGAGGTGTTCCTACGCACATACCTGATCACGTGATCGACACAAACCCAGAAACGCAACCAGCACTTTGTTAATCGGTGGCAATTTGCTGCCACGTCCAACTCGGCTTGCCTTATGCAATTTTACATCAGCAATAGGGTTCTGGCCAGTGTGTCACAAAATGGCATAATGTACACTGACAATTAATAAAGCTGCCACTTGGATCTTCAGGCTCATGCCAACCCACTGGACCAACAGGCACCCAAGAATCCAAGAGAGGACTCATCAATTAGCAGCAAGAAGCTCTTGCAAGTTCAAAACTAAGCAACAGATCTTTTGGCATCGTTCTTTTCAGCATCTGGTATGTGACCTTGGCAAACAGGGCTTCTATTCAGCTACGGTGCTAAAGGGCTAGCCTGTGAATTTGCCAACGAGTCCGTTTCAAAATATATTGGTAAGAAGCTTGAAATCTTGGCTATTTCAGCCCGTTCAGCTTACACCCTCAATGAAGACTGAAGAACTGTTAAATCACAGACTGGCAGAGGCTAGTTTTCAGCCAGCACTTACTTAACCAGATTTGGTCCCACGTGTAGTATCCTTCCAGAACTGTCTGGGTGGAAAGATATCCAGTCAGGTTCCAAGGAGCAACACTGCATATCCTGTATGCCGTTCTTTGCCTGAAACGATGGCATAGTAAATATGTCAAACAGTGCAAAGGAAACAGAAACATCATGTCTACGTGGAGAATTTCTATCATCTTTCTGTCTTGATCTTCCTACTGGAAGTTCTGGACATGCACTATAAATGGGGTTCTCCCATTTTAAGAATGTGAACACAGATTTTCCAAGTCCGCAGTGCTTCACTGTTTTGTCACTGCCAGGCAAACACTTTTTTCTTATTCATTCATCAACTGACTTTGGTTTCTGCACAAAGAGTTTTCAAGCACATGAAAGCTGCAATTTTTTTTTCTACTGATTAAGTTTTCAATCTTTGCCTTGTACTTGTTTTATGTTTTAATTGCTCCTGAAGTAGGGAGCAAGGGCAGATTTTTAGTAATTAAAAAGTTCCTGCTTCTGCCTCTCAGCTCGTATGGTTTGTGTGCAAAGACACCGATTGCACAAGTGTTAGACAAAATGTGGAACAGAAGCAGAAACTCTTCAATCACAGGAATTCTCCCCCTGCTAGAAATGTTATTGTCCTTACGCAGGCATGATTTTGGTTGCTATTTCCTAAATACTGAAGATTGGCATAAAGATGTAACAAGCCATAATGAGATTGTGGCACATGCATTTTTGTCTTTTTCACAGATTACCAGTTTTGTAATCAGCTCCAGTAATTACAAAGATGAAGACTGGATGGTGGTTGACTACTTTTTTTTAATGACCCCCCCCCCCAATACACAATGTAGTAACGCAAGGAAATCTATACAAAACTTTCTGACAGAAGGGACAATAAGGGTAAAGCAGCTTTTTGCTTCTCCTTTTCTCTAGCAAAATCGACAGTAAGGAAAACTCGGGTGAACAGCCAGGTATGTCTCGTTCCCCTCCTATCTTTCTGGAATGATGAGCAGAAGATCAGCCAAACACGTTACCAAAGTGTGGTCTCTCAAAGAGCAAATGTGAAAGATCCCCTTTTGACTCTTCTTGTTGGGAGTGAAGATGTAATGCCAAGGGTATCCTCCGATCTGAAATGTGCTTTCCAGGGAAGACACTTCAAAAAGCAGATCTGGAGTATCTAGGGAGAACATCAGAGGCTAAGAACCCTCCTAAGAAGAACAGCTTCATCATTCTATTGTTCTCGAGTAAAACTTTGAAAACAGATCACACAGGGTGTGAGTTTCTAGCCAATGTAGAAGGACACACCGGTCTATGACCATGATCCAGTGGGGTCATTCTGATGACAGAACTGCTTCCATGAACTGAAGTAGAAGCAGGGTTGGGTTCTACCCCCCGGTGCACCTTCAACATTTCCAGTGGAGGGCTAGGGAACTATCTCAAGCATCCTTTTAGGCCACTAAAGGCACACCTCCTCTTCTCTCCTCCAACAACCCTCTTGCACTAGGGGGTTCCTCCTACCTCGAGATTAGATTTAGGCCATTATTGAAAGGGTGATAATGGGAATCCATGCCACTTTTCATTTAATTAGCAGCATGCAAAACAGATGTCTGGACGATTTAATTAATGGCACACTTTTTTTTTCTTAGCCTTAGGCATTTTAGAACGATATTGCAAATCACCCAGTAGTAGACCTTTGATATTATTAAGAGACCATCTGGACATTTCTGAACTATAGACAGAAATGGATTGGTTTAACCATAATTCATTCTTTCCAGGGAACCTTAGTTCCATGAGGAGCAGGGAAGTTCTCTTTTCAGCCCTTCATATAACAAGTCCAAGACATCTTGAGGGAAGCCGAGTGAGCTAAACTGGCATAAAACTGAAACACATTTGAATGCGGGCCAGCCCTTCTGTGCATTGACTCTAATACCTGTTATTTTAATGTTACATGGGATGCCAAAAGGGTATCTCCCCACAATTCCAACTTTGCCATTCCAGTTGTACTCCTGTCCCAGATCCACCTGGTGCTGCATGAACTAAAAATAATACAGAATAAAATTAATTCTTTTGACATATATATGAGGTTACTACAATAAATCCCACCAAGATCAGGAAAAAACTACCAACAGGCAAGCGTGTATAATAGCCTCAAACAAGTTTATTTATGTTGAAGTCCCACCTTGTTTCTTAATCTGGATTCCAGCAGAACACAGCAGTAACCAGAAATAAAGGCCAGTGAAGAGAAAGAGCAGTATAAAGAACGGAAGATATTACTTGGCACTTTTGGCATACTGAGCTAGATCCCTCTTTCACTCACAGAAGAACTACTACTCATAGAGAACGCCTCCTGAGTGGACACATGCTGGATGAGAAAAGTGACGCCAAATCCAGATATTTTGTTGGCGAGGGGCTACTGTTATCACAAACTCCTTTTTAAGACTTCCTATTAGCTCAGAACAGGTGCCTCTTCCAGCTTGGCACCTGCCAGGTGTGTCAGACCTCCATTCCCATCATCCACAGCAAAGACGGGAATCGTAACCCAACACATTCCAGGTGGTACAATTCATACACAGCCGGCCCCTTCCTTACTCACCACATTCTCCTCCTTCCATTCTCCCAGATGCCCACACGCTTTCGGAACTCCACTCAAAAGTCCTAGGCTACTGTATAGCTTCATGGGGCTACATTTCTCTATCCCCTCAGCCTAATGGCCATTTGGATGCAAGCCTACATTATAAAGAGCAATCCAGCAACATTTATAGGCCAACACTTGAAGGAGCGACACTATGAGTGTCTTTAACGTTTGAGACTGTGAGGAGATCAGTCGGTCCAAATATGCGCTTCTCAAAGAGGAGGCCTTCAAGAGGACAAGCCTGTTTATTTATTTATTTATTGGATTTCTATCCCGCCCATCTAGACCAAAGGCCTACTCTGTTAAATTGTGTTTAATTTTGAGACTTTGCACAGAGCCCTATATCATATAAACAGAAGACTCGTCTAGAAGTCACCTCAAAGTCTTCGGGGTAGGGTAGGAATAACTCCTCACTCAGATCCACGGACAGATTTAAGTTTCATCAGTGGAACAAAGACCAACAGGACAAGATGCTTCAAGCAAACAGGGTTCCAAGCCCTGACATTATATTGTTGTTCTCACATGTGCCTTGTCGCGTTTTATAATGCTTTGTCTAGGACCACCAAGTTGGCTGAAAGCTGATCTTCCCATGTATATGGCTCAGGAACCAAATGTGTGTCAGCGCTGAGGACTGATGCATTTCTTCAGAGCTCATATTAATCCTCCGTACTCTTGCCTCTCTCCCTTTCCTCTACTTGTCCCCTACCATCTGTCTGGAGCTGGTAGATCATGTTACCCTAAAATACTGGGCACACTGATGATGCTACTGGACTACTACGAAATAATTGCATTCCCTTACCTGCTCGGAGATGGTTTGGAAGCTATACAGCCTGACAAGACCTGAGCTATGTGTCACAATGAGCATGCCATGGGACATGGCAACATCTGTCATGGTGTTCCCAAAGACCTGGTTGGAAGAAAGAAAAATATCTCATGACCAGAAAGATCAGCAGAACAACCCTCCCTCCTTTGAGAAAAAATTGCCACTGAGAGAAATACCACCTTAAAAAGTTTTCTGGTGTGAGGAAGACACAAGGTAGCTTTACAACATGTCAGGCTAACTGGCCATCAAACCCAGTATGGTTTGCTCTGACTGGCAAACAGCCTGTTCTGAGCAGACCTCGGACTTTAGTTTCTTCCAGAGTAGAACTCTCAGAATTTGCCCAGAATTCCAGCCCCCTGCCGCCCGGGCAGAATTCTGAGAGATACAGCCAAAAGCAGAAGTTTACAAAGGATGTTTTCTTATCCGTAGTTGGGCTTCTCGCCCATTATTTGACTGTCAAGAAGGAGGAGGAAAGTGCCTCAGTGTTGTCTGGGAGTAACAAATCTGCATGGGAGTCTTTGAAAGGTGCCTTTTATAGACACTAATGGGCAGCAAGAGTAATTAATTTACTGTTCCCATACAGCCTTGCCACTCCCAGACTGCACCAGGGCAAGCTTAAAGGTAAAGGTTCCCCTTGACATTTAGTCCAGTCGTGTACGACTCTAGGGCACGGTGCTCATCCCAATCTCCAAGCCATAGAGCCAGAGTTTGTCCATAGACAGTTTCTGTGGTCACGTGGCCAGTGCAATTAGACATGTAACGCCATTACCTTCCCACCATGGTGGTACCTATTTATCTACTCGCATTTGCATGCTTTCGAACTGCTAGGTTGGCAGGAGCTGGGACAAGCGATGAGCGTTCACTCCGTCAGGTGGATTCAATCTTACGACTGCAGGTCTTCTGACCTTGCAGCACAGAGGCTTCTGCGGTTTAGCCCGCAGCGCCACCACATCCCGATTAGGGCAAGCTTACCCCTTCTTAAAAGCTGAATAATGGACAAGAAGCTCATTGTTGGTAGCAAGACCTCCTCTGTAAACTGCTGGATTTGGTTGTATCTCCTAGAATTCTACCTGGGGAAATTCCAGGTGAATTCTGGGATTTCCAGCCCCCCAGAATATGAAAGTCACATGCCTAATTCAGAGTCTCTGGTAGAGCTTTCTAAGGCCAACGCTATGCTAACGATTACATTGTGTCAGACAAGGTTCGAATCCCCATTCGGCCATGGAACTCACTGGCTGATGAAGAGCCAGTGATGCTCTTTTTCAGCCTAATCCACCGAACAAGGTTGTTATGAGGATAAAGTAGGGATCAAAGCCATGTTTGCTGCCTCAAGCTTAATGCTGGAATAGCAAGATATAAATGTAATAAATCAAGAAGGAGAAGGAGAAGAAGGACTAACAAAGTACAGAGACCTGGCAATCAAAACCTCCTTCTTCTGGAAGAAACACATTTCAGTGGTCCCCACTGTCACTGGGGCTTTGGGAACAATAATAAAGAATTTCACACAGTACTATAAGCTGTTGCAGATCTCAGAAATCACACCACCACCAGAGCGACAAAAAACCAGCAATATTAGGAACAGTATACATACTGCACCAATATTTAACAGACACTTAGGTTTTTGGTTAAAACTTGTATCTGTTCTATAATACCAGTCAATGTTTTTATAATTTTGACTGGCTGTGCCTGTTGGTTAACAACAACAACACTGTTCATATCACTTGCTCCACAAGGTCTGTTTCACTGGTCATGAAAATGGGTAAACCTGGCCATGGTGGCTGGGAAATGTAGTTCAAAACATTTATTTATTCCCATTGGAGAAAAAAAGGAAGAAAGTACATGAGAACGTGGATTAGACTGGAACTAATTTACAGGATAGGAGAGATTTCTTCTCCCTTAATAGAAACCTTCGAAAAGACATTGCTTATATATTTCCAGGTTTACAGCTGAAACCACATCCATGACTAGATCACCCATCTTTTGTGTGTGTGTGTGTGTGTGTGTGTGTGTGTGTGTGTGTGTGTGTGTGTGTGTGTGTGTGTGTGTGTGTGTGTGTGTGTGTCTGTCTGTCTGTCTGTCTGTCTGTCTGTCTGTCTGTCTGTCTGTCTGTCTGTCTGTCTGTCTGTCTGTCTGTCTGTCTGTCTTTTGGACTGAAGTATTGGAAAAGTAGGATTTTATTTCCCTCTTCCTTATTTCCAAACTGGTATTTGCCTCATTATGGCAAACCTACATGCAAATAAAATATACATAAGTAAGGGAACACATAGTAGTTTTGGAGAGAGGAAGCAGTGAAGAATGGCAGAGTGAAAAGTTAATTCCACTTGCCCTGTGCCAGAGTCTTAATCAAAATATAGCTTACAATAAAGATGCAATAAAGCTGTATCTGGGCAAGGTGACAGTGCTGTTCCTTGCAGGCTAAATACACATTTACTAAAGCTTCGAAAAAGTGGCTTTATTGCATGGGACGGTGGGCAAAATCAAACATCAAACGCGGTGGCCTTTTGGAACAGGTCTAGCATGACCTGGGGAAAAGGAGTTGAGCTTTCTCAGGGTTTACTCCCCAGCTCCCAAACCCCTCAAACGATGATTGGGATTTCTACAGATCCACTTTCTGGTACCACAGAAGAAAGCACTAAGAGAAAAGTAAGGCTGGAAACTTACCTTTTTATCAATCTCTAGCATTCCAATAAATGTAAGTGGCAGAACACTGAAGATACCAAGGAAGAAAAGCACAGACGGTTGGCTGCCTGCCTGGGAAGAAGCACACGACAAATCACTTGCTCCACAATATAAATTCTCTCTCATTTTAAACACATATAAATGTTCACAAACACACACTCTCGCATGCACACCATCCCTTCTCATGACATAACACCCATGGGCAGAATGCTGGACTGGGCAGGTCTCTGATCTGACCCACAACGTGACTATTCTTGTGTGTGTTTAGTCGTTTAGTCGTGTCCGACTCTTCGTGACCCCATGGACCAGAGCACGCCAGGCCCTCCTGTCTTCTACTGCCTCCCGGAGTTGTGTCAGGTTCATGTTGGTTGCTTCGCAGACACTGTCCAGCCATCTCATCCTCGGTCGTCCCCTTCTCCTCTTGCCATCACACTTTCCCAACATCAGGGTCTTTTCCAGGGAGTCTTTTCTTCTCATTAGATGGCCAAAGTACTGGAGCCTCAGCTTCAGGATCTGTCCTTCCAGTGAGCACTCAGGGTTGATTTCCTTTAGAACTGATAGGTTTGTTCTCCTTGCAGTCCAGGGGATTCTCAAGAGCCTCCTCCAGCACCACAATTCAAAGGCATCAATTCTTCGGCGGTCTGCTTTCTTTATGGTCCAGCTCTCACTTCCATACATCACGACAGGAAAAACCATAGCTTTGACTATTCGGACTTTTGTTGGCAAGGTGATGTCTCTGCTTTTCAAGATGCTGTCCAGATTTGTCATCGCTTTCCTCCCAAGAAGAAGGCGCCTTTTAATTTCAGGGCTGCTGTCTCCATCTGCAGTGATCATGGAGCCCAGGAAGATAAAATTTGACACTGCCTCCATATCTTCCCCTTCTATTTCCCAGGAGGTGATGGGACCACTGGCCATGATCTTAGTTTTTTTGATGTTGAGTTTCAGACCGTTTTTTGCACTCTCCTCTTTCACTCTCATTACAAGGTTCTTTAATTCCTCCTCACTTTCTGCCATCAGAGTGGTATCATCTGCATATCGGAGGTTGTTGATATTTCTTCCGGCAATCTTAATTCCGGCTTGGGTTTCTTCCAGTCCAGCCTTCCGCATGATGTATTCTGCATATAAGTTAAATAAGCTGGGGGACAATATACAGCCTTGCCGTACTCCTTTCCCAATTTTGAACCACTCAGTTGTTCCATGACCAGTTCTAACTGTTGCTTCCTGTCCCACATATAGGTTTCTCAGGAGACAGATAAAGTGGTCAGGCACTCCCATTTCTTTAAGAACTTGCCATAGTTTGCTGTGGTCCACACAGTCAAAGGCTTTCGCATAGTCAATGAAGCAGAAGTAGATATTTTTCTGGAACTCTCTGGCTTTCTCCATAATCCAGCGCAAGTTAGCAATTTGGTCTCGAGTTCCTCTGCCTCTTCGGAATCCAGCTTGTACTTCTGGGAGTTCTCGGTCCACATACTGCTGAAGCCTACCTTGTAGGATTTTGAGCATAACCTTGCTAGCGTGCGAAATGAGTGCAATTGTACGGTAGTTGGAGCATTCTTTGGCACTGCCTTTCTTTGGGATTGGGATGTAGACTGATCTTTTCCAATCCTCTGGCCACTGTTGAGTTTTCCAAACTTGCTGGCATATTGAATGTAGCACCTTAACAGCATCATCTTTCAAGATTTTAAATAGTTCAACTGGAATGCCATCACCTCCACTGGCCTTGTTGTTAGCCAGGCTTTCTAAGGCCCACTTGACTTCGCTCTCCAGGATGTCTGGCTCAAGGTCAGCAACTACATTGTCTGGGTTGTCCGGGATATCCACATCTTTCTGATATAATTCCTCTGTGTATTCTTGCCACCTCTTCTTGACGTCTTCTGCTTCTGTTAGGTCCCTCCCATTTTTGTCTTTTATCATGTTCATCTTTGTGCAAAATGTTCCTCTAATATGTCCAATTTTCCTGAACAGATCTCTGGTCTTTCCTTTTCTGTTATCTTCCTCTATTTCTTTGCATTGTTCATTTAAGAAGGCCCTCTTGTCTCTCCTTGCTATTCTTTGGAAGTCTGAATACAAGTTTCTGTAACTTTCCCTATCTCCCTTGCATTTTGCTTCCCTTCTCCTCTCTGCTATTTCTAAGGCCTCGTTGGACAGCCACTTTGCTTTCTTGCATTTCCTTTTCTTTGGGATGGTTTTCGTTGCTGCCTCCTGGACAATGTTACGAGCCTCTATCCAAAGTTCTTCAGGCACTCTGTCCACCAAATCTAGTTCCTTAAATCTGTTCTTTACTTCCACTGTGTATTCATAAGGGATTTGGTTTAGATTATACCTGAGTGGCCCCGTGGTTTTTCCTAATCTCTTCAGTCTAAGCTTGAATTTTGCTATGAGAAGCTGATGATCAGAACCGCAGTCAGCTCCAGGTCTTGTTTTTGCTGACTGTATAGAGCTTCTCCATCTTTGGCTGCAGAGAATATAATCAATCTGATTTCGATATTGCCCATCTGGTGATTTCCATGTATAGAGTCGCCTCTTGTGTTGTTGGAAAAGAGTGTTTGTGATGACCAGCTTATTCTCTTGACAAAACTCTATTAGCCTTTGTCCTGCTTCGTTCTGAACTCCAAGGCCAAACTTCCCTGTTGTTCCTTTTATCTCTTGGCTCCCTGCTTTAGCATTCCAGTCCCCTAGAATGAGAAGAACATCTTTCTTTGGTGTCAGTTCTAGAAGGTGTTGTAAATCTTCATAGAATTGTTCAATTTCAGTCTCCTCAGCAATGCTGGTTGGTGCATAAACTTGGATTATTGTGATGTTGAATGGTCTGCCTTGGATTCGTATTGACATCATTCTATCATTTTTGAGATTGTATCCCATTACAGCTTTTCCCACTCTTTTGTTGACTATGAGGGCTACTCCATTCCTTCTACGGGATTCTTGTCCACAATAGTAGATATGATAATCATCTGAGCTGAATTCGCCCATTCCTGTCCATTTTAGTTCACTGATGCCCAGGATGTCGATGTTTATTCTTGCCATCTCCTGTTTGACCACCTCCAGCTTCCCAAGGTTCATAGATCTTACATTCCAGGTTCCTATGCAGTATTTTTCTTTGCAGCATTGGATTTTCCTTTCACTTCCAGGCACGTCCACAGCTGAGCGTCCTTTCGGCTTTGGCCCAACCACTTCATTAGCTCTGGAGCTACTTGTACTTGTCCTCCGCTCTTCCTCAGTAGCATGTTGGACGCCTTCCGACCTGAGGGGCCCATCTTCCAGCGTCATATCTTTTAGCCTTTTGTTTCTGATCATGGGGTGTTCTTGGCAAAGATACTGGAGTGGCTTGCCATTTCCTACTCCAGGTGGATTGCGTTTAGTCGGAACTCTCCACTATGTCCTGTCCGTCTTGGGTGTCCCTGCACGGCATAGCCCATAGTTTCTCTGAGTTACACAAGCCCCTTCGCCACGACAAGGCAGCAATCCATGAAGAGTGACTATTCTTAGATTTCCTATTTTCACCTCAACGTACCTGCCGTGAAGCTACTGGGGGTTTCTGCTGAGATGACTTGACAGTCATGACTTCTTGAGGACTGTCCCAGCTCAGGTACCTATTGGAAATGAGGGGTTCAATTGAACAGACCACACATAAAAAGAAACACAATCTATATTTTAGAGAGTCTTACCATTACATTTTTGAAGTTCTTTGGAATTAAAAGGCCCCTGGACCCGAAATACGGGGCAAAATGTCAATGAGGTTAAATTCACTGCGCAGTTATGGGTGCCCGACTATCCCAGATCCTCCGTTCTAAGGGTGAGGTGGAGAACCTTTGCCACCCAAAAGTTCTGGAGGGCAACTCACACTGGCCCTTTTCACGGACCCTGTTGGTTGCAGTCAGAGACCAAACCAGCATAAGGACCAGACGTTTCCTGCTTCTGACAAAAAAACAAAACAAAACCTCACAACATTCTGAGATAGGCACACAAAATAGACTGACATAGCTGGATGGAAGGAACAAGCCTCATCATTAATGAAATGATGGCACTAGTTTGTTAGTCATTACCAGAGAGGAAGAAGATTGTTGTTGGAGATCACACATTGCAACCCAAGGGCCAAAATTCTGTTGCTTAGCGTAAGGCAAAGTGTCTCCTCAGTAACCCAAGTGTCCCCAGCAAGATGCTGTGGGGCACACATGCACACACCGACCTGGTGTGCGGAGACAAGCCCCCAAGAATCGCAGTGGAGACAAAGTTACAATTTATCTTACGCTAAGCAGAAGGACTGCAGCTTGTATTTTTCAAGTCTGCCACGGCTGGTTGTCTCCACTGACACTAGTTGTCTGAACTGACCAAGTCTTACTGCAGAAAAGAAACTATTCATTTGTGCCAGGTACAATTGCTCTCCAACCCTCTGGATGCTTTAGTTTTGTTATACAAAATCAAAGAGAGCCCCAATGCTCACTCTTGGATAAAAGCAGGATGTTCTTCGTGTAGGATGTGATTTCTGTCCATGATTTGTGGAAATCTATAAGCAGAATACATTGTCTCACTAGATTAATAGGTTTCTTCTTCTTGCATTGCTAGAAACTGAAGTGAGAATCTAACTTTAGCTATCCCACTTTGAACTGATTTCATCTGTGGGCTAGCCGGGATACCCAACAATGCCAGCACAAACAGGTCTTGGTCCTTTCCAGAAGACAGTTTAATCCCATTTGCTACCATCCACATGACCTATTACTCCTGCCTGAGAGTCTTGAAGTGCAGGCTGAATTAGGTGGCCGGCTTTAATATACAGTGGTGCCTCGTTAGATGATGTTAATCCATTCCACTGAAATCTCTGTCTTGTGAAAACATTGTCTAGCGAAAAGCGTTTCCCCATTGGAATGCATTTTTAATGATGTAAGCCACCTTGGATCCCCTTTTTTTTTTTTTAGGAGAAAGACGGGGGTAAAAATATTTTATATAAAAAATTAAATAAGGCTGCCTGAGTTGAACAGGCTGCAAATCCTAGTCAGGGCCCACAGGACTGTGGCCCAAAACAATCGCACTACTGAATGTACACAGAATTTTGTTCATCCTTATACACTAATCCAAGCAGTCTTCCAGTAAGCCTACCTTTATTACCTGAATTTGCAATGGGAAGCAAGGTACACCTTTTCAAGTATTTCTCCTGTATTAACAGAGACACGAAGAAGCCAGTTGTGAGCTGTCAAAACTGCCAAGGAAGGTTTGTAGTCTGACAGGCTGGGCAACACTTCACCCTGTGTCGAAAAGGATTTAGCTATATATAAAATGTAGAGGAAAGTCAAATGTACATGCTTCAGAGTAAAAAAATGAAACAGACATATACTTCCCAAAGCATCTTAAGAGCACATGTAAATGAAATTAATCAATTATTTTAAAATAAATAACCATTAATTCCATACACAGAACTGTCACTTAGCAGGGCAAGCGATTCCACAGCGTCACCATGACGACTCGATGCAAAAAGCCTGGGGCTTCTGCACCTTTCACATGACAAACGCAATGAGCTGAAAATCCCTCCTATACAACTAAGAAGCTGGCTGGGTAGCTCAGTGGTTTAGGTACCCACATATAGGGCCAGAGTTTGGGGGTTCTAATTCCCCACCGTGGCTCCTGGGAGAAGAGCCAGCCTGTGTGGCCTTGGGCAAGCTGCACAGTCCCAGGGTGCCCCCTAGAGGAAGGGAATGGTAAATCACTTTTGAGTAGTCTCTACCTGGAAAGCCCTGAAAACAGTTACCGTAAGTCAGAATTGACTTGAATAATAACAACGACTAACAAACTACAGAGATCTGGCAATTGAAACATCTCGCTTCTGGATGAAACACACTTCAGTGGTCCCCACAGTCATCGGGGCTTTGAGAACAACATCAAGAAAATTCAGATAGTATTATAAGCAGTAACGGATCTCAGAAATAACATCATCAGAGCTACAAAAAACCAGCAATTATGGGAACAGCATACAAACTGCACCAATATCTAACAGATATTTAGCTTTTTGGTTAATATTTGTATCTGTTATATAACACCAGTCAATGCTTTTATAATGTTTGCTGACTATGCTTGGTATTTTTTTTAACAAGAAGATTAAGAATACAGTACATAGTAGAGAAGCCTCAGTCCCTTTCGCATCTGGCCACTAGGGGCAGCATGCTATTTCATGTTTTTGGGATGGCAATTTTTCCTGAATTCTCAAAAAACTACTCAGGCAGAATTCTGGGAAATGCATCCCACAAACACAAATGTGCAGATGCCTAGAATCCACGCCCACAGATAAAAAGCTTTCAGGTTATTTATGTCCGATACTGGCTTTATTTCTCCCAACTTCCTCTTCCTGCTGCAGTGTTCCCTGAGAGTCTTAACTTTTTGGTAGGCATCCTCTCTCTCTAGAATCTATGGGCAGTGAGCCTACGACTCCCGATATGCCCCACACCCTGGAGGTCCTGATGGGGAAGGGGGGTGTTGACTGACCAGGCATGAAGGACCTTGAGAGCTGTGTTTAGATTTGTGTTTATGGGGTGCAGCACTCGGAATTCTCCCTGGGGAATTACTGGAGAATTCTGGGAGTTCCAGCCCAAAAAATATGAAAGAGTGCACCCCTACTGGCCACCCAAGTGCAGCTTCAATGACACAGTCATCAAATTATTTTTTATCCAGTATTTGACTATAACACCTGGTACACCAACGCTCGAGATACCAGACTGGTATCGAAGATACGTAGCCCAAAGCACTGTGCATGGACTTTGGATCCAAAAGAGTATCTTATCCACTCATGTACAGAGTGCTACTATCCATCAGTCATTGCCCCTTAAGCGAAATAGGAATTACAACCTCAAAGGGTTGTCATAAGAATGGACAAGATAGGAGTTCCAATTCACAGAATCACTTTAGAAGCAAGTGTGATTATTATTATTATTATTATTATTATTATTATTATTATTATTATTATTATTATTATTATTATTATTATTATTATTATTATTATTATTATTATTATTATTATTATTATTATTATTATTATTATTATTATTATTTCTTCCTTCAGCATAATGCCAGATGACAAACTGCTTCTCAACTCCCGCAGAGGATGGAATGGCATGTGCAGGCAAATATCTGCCCAGTTCACATATAAAATGGGATGGGAGTGACATTTTTTTACAGAGAAGGAATATCTCCCATGCCATGTTCTTTGCTTTCCTCTACTGCCTTTGACATGCTGGCTGGGGATGATGGGAGTTGCAGTCCACCAACATTTTAAACATAAACGTGGCAGATTGCTCTATGTATCTCACCGGTGGTTGAGACTAAAAGTCTGCACTTGGGGCAATAATGAGAGTTTGCTCTTTATTTCAAGTATTGAGCATCTCAGCCTCCACAGATGGAGGTCCTGCAGGGTCAGGGGTGGACTTCCTTTGGGTCTCGAATTCCATTGGCCTATAACTCCCCATCAGTTGCATGGCGCATGGCCAATCATAAGGGAAAGTGGGAACTATAATCCAAAACATATGGAAGACCAAACGTTTCCCAGCCACAGGCTAGGTGGTGCAAAATGTCAGTGTATGCAGAAGACACAGCTTGGAGAAGGTTTGCTTGTTTGTTTCTTTGCTGGATCAGCTCCCAGAATGCTCCAGCCAACAGGGCCAGTGGGGGACTCTGCGAGATGCCAGTCAAAGCAGGAACATTTCCAAGCTCAGAGAGAAAGAAACACACAGACAACCCTACTAAAGACTTTGCGATATACAACCCTTGCCACTCTCTTGCCATAATGGTAAGGGATGCTTTTCCACGGCAATTAAAAATATAAATTAAAGCATCAGGAATGCAGTATAATAAACCAGTTGTCATTTGCTGCCACCTCTATTCTGGATTATAAAGCATCGGATTTGGCTTTGTAAACTATAAACAGTTTGTTTTACAATATACAATATTGTATGTATTCAGCCTTCACAATACTGGCAGGAAGGACACACAATCATTTTTTCCCTCCCCATCCATAGTGCACTAGAGTTAGATGCAGCAACAGATCCTTCTAAAAAGGTAAATAACTGAAGAAGCAGATGCTGTCCACGCAGCCTTTGCTTTCAAAAACGCTGCTTACTAGACTCCCCAAGGGCACTCCCCAGAGATGATGGCATTTGTTGGACTTCTAATTAAAAGGAAGGAAGGAAAAATGTTACACTGAACATGACACCAGGGAGGCTGATCCTCCCTCTGCCAAGCCAAGTTGTTTTGTTCACAAAAGAATCTTACCACTGGGCATTCCAGTAATAAAGCATCCTCTATTTTTTGTGATTTAGGGCATGCTGGTATTTGGTAAATAATCCTCGGCTCTTGTGTGATGCTGAGAGAGAGAGAGAGAGAGAAAAGAATTCAGTTGTATCACTTCCTATGCTATCATAAACCACTTCCAAGTCTCCCTGCATCCTGCCTTCAGGTCCTTCCCCACACTTGGTGGTGATTTGTCCTCACCTGTCTCTCCCATCCTTCTAGCAAAAGGTCCAGCTGTAGCCTGGCCATTTGCCATCACATATAAAGAGACTGGGCTGCAGAGCCAGGGGTTGGGGGTTCCAATTCCCCAATGTGGCTCCTGGGAGAAGAGCCACCCTATGTAGCCTTGGGCAAGCTGCACAGTCCCAGGGCGCCCAAGAAGAAGGGAATGGGGAACCACGTGTGTATTCTTTTCTTGGAAAACTCTGAAATAGGGTCACCATAAAGCAGAACTGAGTTGGCAGCATGCAACTATTATTATATAAAGATTGCTACCTAATATAATCACTGTTAATACTTGTTGGACAGTTGAGATATGAGAGTATATATACCCTGTTTCCCCAAAAATAAGACCTAACTTGAAAATATGCCCTAGTATGATTTTTCAGGATGCTTGTAATATAAGCCCTACCCCAAAAATAAGCCCTAGTGAAGTGAAACCCCGCCCTCCACCATTGTGCAGCAAACAGAAGAAAATGACAGGACTGTATTTGAATATATGTAGATGATTGTACATAAAAAAAAAACATCCCCTGAAAATAAGCCCTAATGTGTTTTTTGGAGTAAAAATTAATATAAGACCCTGTCTTATTTTTAGGGAAACACGGTATACAGTGGTGCCTCGCTTAACGAGCGCACCGCATAACGACGAAATCGCATAGCGATCTGTTTTTTCGGATCGCTAATGCGATCGCTCAACGTTTTTCTAATAGGGCAAAATTCGCTTTGCGAAGACCGGTAAGCGTTTCGCTTACCGATCTTCGCAAAACGAAGCCCGACGATCAGCTGTTCGGCGGCCAAAATGGCCGCCGGAAGCCCGGAAATGGCCCAAAATGGCCGCACGCAGCGTTTTCGTGCCCTCGTTAAGCGAGGCGAGGGCGCGAAAATGGCTGCCAGCCATTAAGAAGCTTCGCTGAACGGTGAGTATTTGGCCCATTTGGAACGCATTAAACCATGTTTAATGCGTTCCAATGGAAATCCCTGCCCCGTTCAACAATGCTTCAGCATAGCGAAGGTTAATCCGGAACGGATTAACCTCGCTATGCGAGGCACCACTGTATATATATATTCTGTCATATATATTTTCTCATCTCTCTCTCTCTCAACTGTTCAACAAGCATTAACAATGATTAGGACAGAAGAAGTGTCCAAAACATAACGGAAGGGGTATGGCTGTCAGCCATTTGTGTCTCTGCCACCACTCCCTTTTCATGTGAAAGGCTCAAACTGTTTCAGCTTTTCCATGAAAAGGAGATGTTCCCAATTCGTTTGCTTAGGAAGGAGCATTCTGCAGCATTCCAATCTCTTGTGGTGCTGCAGAGAATTTATCCGATCCTGTGGCTGTAATCCCAGGCATAACTACTTGGAATGAAGTCATCTAGTGAGAATGGGGAATGCCCCATAGCCAGCAGAGCCACTGATGAGGAAAAATGGGATCTGCATTTCAACAATATCCAATGGGATCTGCACTGCTACATTAAAAGAAGAAGGTGGTACTTTACGTAAATGGAGCAACTATAAATTTGGCACCAGCTGTTTAGACTTTCTGACTGTTCATACAGAAGTTCTAAGGTGCTTTTTTGAGCTAGCCATTCTCCACTGCTTTTGAAGACTCCATTTTACCAATATGTCTGCATGAGACAACTTTATAAGAAGTGAAAGAATAAATACCGATTTGTTTAAAAAAATCATAACATTACCTGCTCACACAGCAGCGATAATTGTCAAAATAAACCTTTCCACTTTGATAAACTATTGGAGATGTAGAATGAGTTGTCCAAACTTTCTTGAATGTTGTACTTTCCTGAAATAAATCACAGGGTTGTGTAAAATCCTCTGGCTTAAAAAGATAGAACTAAAATGACAGTATCAGTCAATTATTTCTATTGTTTTGCTGTGAATGCAAAAGATACTCCCATTTTACCTAAAGGTTCCTAGAAACGCAGATTCATTTACATGATTTTAAATAACCATAAATGATCATAAACATGTGTTATTTTTTCCCTAACATTAACTATATATATATATTGCAACAATTAGCTGTCTCTATAAATGCTAATGTTAATGAACAGGAGTTTGACCTTTAAATGTAATGTCATAATTCTTAACTGTGATAAGAAGGGGAAAAAAGGAAATGCAGAAATCAACAATTCAGAGAAGCATTTCTCCAGGATGTATATTGAGGGCTGGGAATAACTAATACCAAACCATTAGCAGGGCTAATGATAGGACATTTGGGAGTCACCCATTTATTGGGCTGCTGTAGGTTGGAGGCAACTTATGGCACATCAAGAACAGCAAAAAGGGACCTTTGGCACAGCTTTGCAGCCAATGAGTCTGCAGTCTTGAACTTGTATTCCCAAGACTGTGACT
This sequence comes from Pogona vitticeps, assembly GCF_051106095.1. NCBI lineage: Eukaryota > Metazoa > Chordata > Lepidosauria > Squamata > Agamidae > Pogona > Pogona vitticeps. The sequence goes on from NC_135783.1 coordinate 203,044,273, forward strand.
CCCACCAACTTCACATACTAAACATTTTTGACCTAGAAGGCATTTCAGGGTTGGAAACAGTGCTAAGTCCATGCATGGATGATTAGAAAACATGGTCCACATGTGGATTTCCATTTGAGTTCCTACATAACAAACTGAACTGTGGACTTCGGTAGCAGTTACCTGACATATCAGCTTCCTCAGGATTCCCATGTTTTTCCTGTAAACAACGCCAGCATCTTTGGTGTAAAATCCCTGTGACCTTCTGGTGAGCAGGCAGCAGACACTGTGGATTTGAAAGGAGTGCCGTCTTGCTGTGGCAGATGAGGAAGAGGAGCTGGAAAACATCGTGATGAAACATCCAACTTGTGCTTTGGTTATGGCTCATTCAGAGGGTGCCCTTCAGCGTTCAGTTCCCTCAGTTAAAAACAGAAGAGTTGTCACATAAGTTAAGTCTTTGTACAAGAACACACACGTTTGGTGAAAACTCAGTCCTATTTTGCTCCAGAGCGACTATGCTCTCAGAAGCTACAATCCTACCATCCCTTACTCGAGTGTAAGTCCCACTGAATGCCGTGATGGTTCCGATGGAAGTGATGGGAGTCTTGGAGAACAATTATAACATGTTGAGTCCACTTTCACTGCCACTTCTCATCTCTTGCAGAAACGTTTTTCTGTCCATCCCTGAAATAAAGCATAAAATTCACCAAACTACTGTACATGCCTATCCCCAGATTCTTCAGGATGGAGCCACAACTATTAAAGTGCAATCAAACTGCTAGAACAGCATAGTGCAGATGATCTGAACCTGATTAGAAGACTCCACACCCTTTGGTTATTGAAAGGGTGGCTCAGAGGCAGAGCAGAGAGGGTGACCTCCCTCCCCAAAAGTGATCTGCTGAGTCTTCTAATCAGACCACGTTGTTTTGACACTTTCATCAACCCAAAACGTTTCTCTCTCCCGTCTTCACCCCATCCATTGACCTACTTTTAACCTTGCCAGTGGGATCTGGTACAAAATCTGCCATTTTCCGATGCACTTACTTGGGGGGGGGGGACCTGAACAGATTGAGACTAACTTCAGAGGAAGCACGCATAAGGTAGGGCACGCATTTCACTCGCCATGAGCATTTATTACATCTGTGATGAAGGACAGGGTGGCTTTGAGAAACACCCCAACAGTGCAACTCTGACCTCGTGGCGCAGTGGTTTAAACGCTGTACTGCAGCTAAAACTGTGCTCACGACCTGGGGTTCAAATCCCAGGTAGCCGGCTCAAGGTTGACTCAGCCTTCCATCCTTCTGAGGTCGGTAAAATGAGTACCCAGCTTGCTGGGGGGGCAATGTGTAGCCTGTATAATTAAAAATTGTAAACCGCCCGGAGAGTGCTTGTAGCACTATGGGGCGGTATATAAGTCCAATAAATAAATAAAATAAATAAATATTTGCTCAGAATTATGCCATATTCAGCCTCAAGGGGTACGATCCACTCAATCTAGCAAAACTTTTGAGTTAAAAGGCACAAGCGATGCTGCCTTTTGAAAGGAGGGAGGCTTAAACACCCCATTCCAGACTGCACATTTGTTTCTTGTTTAGTCGCTAAGTCTAAGTCGTGTCCGACTCTTCGTGACCCCATGGACCAGAGCATGCCAGGCCCTCCAGTCTTCCACTGCCTCCCGGAGTTGGGTCAGATTCATGTTGGTCCTTTTGATGACACTATCCAGCCATCTCATCCTCTGTCATCCCCTTCTCCTCTTGCCTTCAAACTTTCTCAACATCAGGGTCTTTTCCAGGGAGTCTTTTCTTCTCATGAGATGGGACTCTCAAGAGTCTCCTCCAGAACCACAATTCAAAAGCATCAGTTCTTCTTTATGGTCCAGCTCTCACTTCCATACATTGCTATTGGAAAAACCATAGCTCTGACTATGTGGACCTTGGTTGGCAAGGTGATGTCTCTGCTTTTTAAGATGCTGTGGAGGTTTGGCATCATTTTCCTCCCGGGAAGCAAGTGTCATTTAATTTCGTGGCTGCTATCGCCCTCTGCAGTGATCATGGAGCCCAAGAAAGTAAAATCTGTCACTGTCTTCATATTTTCCCCTTCTATTTCCCAGGAGGTGATGGGACCAGTGGCCATGATCTTAGCTTTTTTGATGTTGAGCTTCAGACCATTTTTTGCACTCTCCTGTTTCACTCTCATTAAGAGGTCCTTTAATTCCTCCTCACTTTCTGCCATCAGAGTGGTATCATCTGCACACCTGAGGTTGTTGATATTTCTTCCAGCAATCTTAATTCTGGTTTGGGATTCATCCAGTCTTGCCTTTCGCATGATGTATTCTGCATGTAAGTTAAACAAGCAGGCAGACAGTATACAGCCCTGTTGTACTCCTTTCCCAATTTTGAAATAATCATTTGTTCCATATCCAGTTCTAACTGTTGCTTCCTGTCCCACATAGAGATTTCTCAGATTTCTGTGGGACTTGCCATAGTTTGTTGTGGTCCACACAGTCAAAGGCTTTTGTGTAGTTAAGGAAGCAGAAGATGTTTTTCTGGAACTCTCTGGCTTTCTCTATAATTCAGCACATGTTAGCAATTTGGTCTCTGGTTCCCCTGCCCCTTCAAATTCCAGCTTGTACTTCTGGGAGCTGTCAGTCCAGATACTGATGAAGCCTACCTTGTAGGATTTTGAGCATAACCTTGCAAGTGTGAAATGAGTGCAATTGTATGGTAGTTGGAGCATTCTTTAGCACTGCCCTTTTTGTGATTGGAATGTAGACTGATCTTTTCCAGTCCTCTGGCCACTATTGGGTTTTCCAAACTTGCTGGCATATTGAGTGTAGCACCTTAACAGCGTCATCTTTTAAGATTTTAAATAGTTCAACAGGAATGCCATCACTTCCACTGGCCTTGTTGTTAGCCAGGCTTTCTAAGGCCCACTTGACTTCACTCTCCAGGATGTCTGGCTCAAGGTCAGCAACCACACTAAATCTGGGTTGTCTGGGACATCCAGATTTCTCTGGTTTAATTCCTCTGTGTATTCTTGCCACCGCTTCTTGAGGTCTTCTGCTTCTGTGAGGTCCCTGCCATTTTTGTCCTTTATCATGTCAATCTTGGCACAAATGTTCCTTTAACATCTCCAATTTTCTTGAACAGATCTCTCCTTTTTCCCTTTCTATTATTTTCCTCTATTTCTTTGCACTGTTCATTTAAGAAGGCCCTCTTGTCTCTCCTTGCTATTCTTTGGAAGTCTATATTCCATTTTCTGTAACTTTCCCTATCTCCCTTGCATTTTGTTTCCCTTCTCTTCTCTGCTATTTGTAAGGCCTTGTTGAACATCCACTTTGCTTTCTTGCATTTCCTTTTCTTTGGGATGGTTTTTGTTGCTGCCTCCTATACAACATTACGTGCCTCCATCCATAGTTCTTCAGGCACTCAGTCCACCAAATCGAGTTCCTTAAATCTGTTCTTCACTTCCACTGTGTATTCAAAAGGGATTTGGTTTACATTATATCTGACTAGCCCAGTGGTTGTTCTTACCTTCTTCAGTTTAAGCTTGAGTTTTGCTATAAGAAGCTGATGATCAGAGCCACAATCAGCTCCAGGTCTTGTTTTTGATGACTGCATAGAGCTTCTCCAACTCCAGAGAAAATAATCAATCTGATTTCGGTATTGCCCATCTCGTGATGTCCATGTGTAGAGTCGCCTCTTGTGTTGTTGGAAAAGAGTGTTTGTGATAACCAGCTTGTTCCCTTGACAAAACTCTATTAGCCTTTGCCCTGCTTCATTCTGAATTCCAAGGCCAAACTTACCTGCGTTCCTTTTATCTCTTGACTCCCTACTTTAGCATTCCAGTCCCCTATAATGAGAAGAACATCTTTCTTTGGTGTCAGTTCTAGAAGGTGTTGCAAGTCTTCATAGAAGTGGTCAATTTCAGCCTCTTCAGCATCGGTGGTTGGTGCATAAACTTGGATTACAGTGATGTTGAAAGGTCTGCCTTGGACTCGCATTGAAATCATTCTCTCATTTTTGAGATTGTATCCCATTAACAGCTTTTCCCACTCGTTTTTTGACGGGATTCTTGCCCACAATACTAGATATGATAATCGTCTGAATTGAATTCACCCATTCCCGTCCATTTCAGTTCACTGATGCCCAGGATGTCAATGTTTATTCTTGCCATCTCCTGTTTGACCACCTCCAGCTTCCCAAGGTTCATAGATCTTACATTCCAGGTTCCTATGCATTTTTTTCTTTGCAGCATCGGACTTTCCTTTCACTTCCAGGCACGTCCACAGCTGAGTGTCCTTTCGGCTTTGGCCCAACCACTTCATTAGCTCTGGAGCTACTTGTACTTGTCCTCCGCTCTTCCTCAGTAGCATGTTGGGCGCCTTTCGACCTGAGTCATATCTTTTAGCCTTTTAGATATTACTCTTCCAGAGTCATATCTTTTAGCCTTTTCTTTCTGTTCATGGGATTTTCATGGCAAAGATACTGGAGTGGCATTGCCAATTCCTACTCCAGGTAGATTGTGTTTAGTCGGAACTCTGCACTATGTCCTGTCCGTCTTGGGTGTCCCTGCACGGCATAGCCCATAGCTTCTCTGAGTTACACAAGCCCCTTTGCCACGACAAGGCAGCAATCTGTGAAGCACTACACATTAGGCCACTATAAACAACCACAGGCGTATTTCTCTCCCCTCATCTTTGTCTCCCGTAGCCAGCATGTGCATAGAAGCAACCCACAACAACAGCAAAGACGCGCGATTACAAACCTGGCTCCTTTCTCGCGCTCCCTCCTCCTCCTCCTCCATAGACACATCTTTCCGCCGGTGCTCCACAATGCTCCCTGGGAAAAGTAGTTTCCATTTAGAGGCCCGTAACGGGGCCCTAGGCCGCTTAAAACTACAACTCCCAGAAGGAACCGCTCTTCCCTTCGCTTTCCGCCCATACACGTGTTCCTTTGGTTTCGCAAGGGCCGTCAGTGAGGAAGGGGGGGGGAGGTCGTCCGAAGAGGGCACGGGGGAGTTGCAGGGACGGTTCCCCGGCACGTTGCACGGGCGACCCTCCCTGGCCTGTTTTTCGAAAAGACGAGGCCATTTAACTTTTCTTTTTCTTACTCATCCAATTCGTTAATGCTATGATTTGAGAAGGAAGTTTTAGACTCTCTGAAAATCCTTCCGTGTTAACGTGGTATTTGACGTTTCAAAGGTATGGCTTTCCCTCCTTGGACTCGACGTGGAAGGGATGGGTTTCGAATTACCCCGATGAAAGAGGAGTCCTTGGATTCACACGTTCAGTTTTGGGTTTGTAAGCGAGTTAGGCTAGGATATCATCCAACTTTATTGTAGTCCCCTGTCTCTGTTCTACCATCCCCCTCTACCCGCCGCTTTCTCCCACTCAGCTTCAGGCACCCACCACGCGCGTGGCTTTCTTCCTTTACACTTGATCCTCACGACAGCCTGGTGAGGTAGGTCGGTCAGACTGTGAAGGAAAGGAAAGAAAGTGGCCCCAGGTGAGTCAGTGGTTGCTTGGCATGAGCTGAGACAGGTTCTCAGAATCCCAGGTGCAAAAGGAGAGCCAAAGGGAACCTCTCTAGGAAGCAGTACACCTGTGCTCCTTTGCTTTCTGTTCTTAATGACCCATTAAAGGTATCACCTGTCCCTGTATTTTTAAGAGTAGAACCTCCTCCTAAACTGAATGGGGCTTGTTTCTCCATAAAATTCACAAATCTCAGGCTATAGCTTGAACTTTTGTCACGCATGAGACACACTGGGCATATGCCAGGTTCGGTGGTCTTGCCTCTTGAAAGGTTCTCATGAAGTATGGCTGAAGAAGGCTTCTGCCCCCAAGGGAGTAACTTCTTCACGAGATCAGAGCTTTCCTTTAGGTGGGATCTGGTTTTGATCTCCAAAATCCGAAGCTGTGTGAGTGAGGCCACAGTGTCTTGCAAGGGCCCAGTGCTGAAGCTAATTGGATTAAGTGTTAGTGCGGCTTACAGGTGAACCTGGGAGCAAATCCCATCATGTTCAACTGCGGGAGTTTGTGTAAAGTAGACACACATCAGTTTGCACATAAGGGGCTTTTATTCGTTGCAGCCTAATTATGGAATATCTATCTCAGGAAGATTTGCTTGGCACAAACATTGTTTTGTTTTAGGAGAGTTTAGTCATGTTTGTCTGGAAGTGGTCGTGCTGGTGTATTCAGTCATGCTGCTATTGTGTCTGTTTTATTTGTATTTATGGTTGCTTGACTGTTTTAGTCAGAGCCTGTTCACCACCTTGAAGCCAGTAAAGTAGAATGGAACCACAGACATATTTTAAATTACTGCTTTGCTCCATATTGTTTGAACCTAAATCCTGTTTTGGTCAAAATTTACATTTGACCTAAAGATTAATTTTGTTCTCTTGCCTTGCATTAAGACTCGGCAGTTGGGTGTTACCTAGTCAAAAAGATTTCGTCAATTGATCAGAAGAATTTGGCAAAGTTGATCAATTAACAAAATCCTTTTCAACCAAGCAGATGCCATATCTCAGCATTTAGTATAAGACTGACAGATGACAAACTTGGAAGAAACAGTGTAGCTCTAATAGCGAGGTGAGATGTACCAGAAGCAATTAGTGGATATAATTTATTCATTTATTTCAAATATTTATATATCGCCTGACTTAGTGCCAAGCAGTACTCCAGGCAGCTTACAATTAAAAGCAGGAAAAATGTAATTCTTAAACCCACCCCACAAACCCAAGATTAAGCTTTCAAATGCAAGTAATGAGCAAACTAATTAAAGCCAAACTGATGGTGTGGGATCAGGTCAGGAGAGGATATTGTATTCTTAAATGTTGTTCTACGGATTGGCTCAGGAAAGGATTCCTTAAATGTTTCTCTAAAAAAAAAGGAATGTTTTCAGCATCCTCTTGAAGTTTCGGAGGGAGGGGGGCCTGACACAGCTCCAGTGGGAACCCATTCCATAATGATGGGGCCACAGCTGAGGAGGTTCAGTTTCTAGCAGTGGTCTTCTGTACCTCCCTTGGTGTGGCCGCCCACAAGAGTAGAGCCTGCAAAGATCACGTGATGGGAGCCCAAGTTCTGAAGGAAAGATTCTCCAACAAGTCGTGAGGTCCTAAACCACTAAGGGCTTTGTAGATTAATTCAAAGTCTGACCGTATAATATCCACTAAATTTCTTGGAAAGCCTTCCCCACATGACCATTATCCCGGTCTGTATTCTAGCTGCAAATGCTGAAGAAGAAATTGAGAGCTTTTATGCAAATGCTCGGAGGGAAACTGATCACGCAACGAAACAGGATGTGCAGATAACCATAGCAAAAGCATTCCCTACAAAAAAGTAGGGAATAAAGCAGAACCAAATATTTTCAGAAAATCTGACCTAGGATTGAGAAACTAAACAGGAGAGCAGTTAGTAGAATCCCAAGAAACCAATGATTTGTTTATTGCAAACACATGCTTTTGGCAACTTAACAGGCAGTTGTACACTTCAGTGTCACCAGGTGCCCAATATAGCAGTATAGTCAAATATTGTAGACTATATAATTGGAAACAAGAAAAACCTTTATTTTTCCCCCTAAGGAACTATATGGTCTAGCTGCACTGGGGGGAAGGCTGATGCTTATAGTAAGTGGTTTTCTGTTCAAAAGAGGACTAGAAATTATTATGGAAAACATGCCAACTTAAAACCCAAGTGTCTGCCGCTTTTTAAAATAAAGTTCTCCCTCCTCTATGCTAAGCATGATCTTGACTATTCACTATTAGATGCTGCCTCCTCTCAGCCCAGTTGCTGGCACTGAGCACAGCACAGCCCTTCCACACACAGATTGATTCCTGGCATGCACACCCCAAGCAGCTCAACAATGGTGTGGTAGCGGTCAATGACTCTTTGTGATCTGGTATAAAGATCTATGAGTAGGTCCTGATCTGGAAGGTCACTCGTAATCTAGGTCAGTGGTTCTTAACGTGGGCGATAATGTCCCCCAGGGGGCGATTTCATTTTTCAGGGGGGCAGTAGAACGAAAAGGGGCGGTGTGGGGGCGCTGGAGCAGAAGGGGGCGGTAGGGGGGCGCTGGAGCAAGCCAAACCTGTGAAAATGGCTGCAGCCTTTTTACAGTGTGCATGAATATATATTTTCCTCCAATCTTAATTTAGTTTCAGAGTTTTTGTCTTGAAATTTTTAGTTCCTGCATTGCGGTTTGTTTTTATGCCCTTTTTATGCTGTATTTCTTTTTGCATCTTAAAATTCGCTTGCAACTAAATTATTAAATGTTACTTTTTGGGGGCATTTCATTTTCTTGGAATTGAATTTTGTTTTCAGGGGTCATTGGATTTAAGTGTCTTAAATAAATAAACAAACAAACAAACAAACAAACAAACAAACAAACAAACAAACAAACAAATATCATCACCATGGGGAGGGGGGGCGATGATAACTTCCTCAATGGCTCAAGGGGGCGTTTCTTTCAAAAAGGTTAAGAACCACTGATCTAGGTAGCCAGTTCCATGACCTAGAAGAAGGGCTGCTAAAGTTTGGCTGTATGTGTGTTCTGAGCCAGAGTGCTAGGAAATTGCAATATGAATCATAGAAGTGTTGGAGGTTGTGCTGATCATTTCAGGCATGCAATGTTCAAGTACTGTATGTAGCTTTTGTTTTTAAAAATCCATGATGCACTTTTGGAAATATCTCTGGGAGAAAGGGGGGGTGCAATGCATGCACACATGTGTACAAACACACACACAAACACACACACACACACACACACACTCCCCATCTTTCACTAGGTAGCCTTTGTATTAAAGCAAACAATTGAAACCAACAGATCTTGAATGTACTGTGTTTCACAGTCTTTGTCTGGCAGACACAGGGAAAGTTGCATTCTGCTTCTTTCGAGGCAAATGTCACCGCTTCAAAAAAGAAATTTGCTAACTAGAGCCATTCTTGGAGCTTTGTGAGTTCACTTATCTCTCCTGTATTTGGAGGGGGGAAAACTATCTCAGTCATCCAGTCTTAGGATCCTATAGGTTCATAGCTAATAACAGTTTAAGTCTAAGATGATCTGTTTTGTCAGATGGGACGGCAGTCTCAATTTAATGTGAAAGTTAATGTGGGTGACTTGTACATCTATAGGCCAGTTTTCCTTCATGCTTTTAGAGTACGGTAATTCAAACACTTGGTCAGGCAAGTCCTTGGGCAACCTGGTGGATATTGCCAGTTGTCTAGGAGCCTGTCTTCCCCGCCGGGTCATTGTGAGAATGGAAGAGGAGAGCCATGTGCACTACTTTGAGTTCATTGAAGACTATAAATGTAACAAACTTGTGTGTGAAAGAGGATGAAAATGGTGGCAGAGGAGTGGAACTGCCAGAATCCCCCTCCCTGCATGTTTTATTTCATCTGGCTTGATCAAGCCTAAATTGGGCTTGTGACTTAGGTTGGATGCCCCAGTCAGCCGGGGGGGAGGTATCATTTACATTGATCCCCATACGTCATCCCCTTTTACAGTGGGATGCCAATGCAGCTGGGAGTGAGTAACCCAACCAGCTTTGGGTGGTATGCTTGTCATGATGTCCAGACCCAGCACCCTGGTTCTTTTCTTACTCATCAGGCCAAAGAAATGAACTAACCACTGCCATGAGTTCTGGACGAAGAGCCAGGTAAAGAAGCTGTGTTGGGAGAACCCTAAACAGGAGGCCCATGGGCCAATCTGTTCATTCCCACTGCCACCAGCACTCCATTGTAGTGAGTTTGGGCAACGTGCACCACCAGCATGGCTGCTTTGTTTGTGATAAGTATGAATTCTCAAGGTCACTATAAGAATGGTTCCGACTTGAGAGTACAGAACACACACATGGCTTATCACGACTTTCGACCAGACCCAGTCTGCACTGAACATCCCTGCGAAAGAAAAACAAAAAACACAAACAACAACCCACAAATAAATTACATCAATTGAATCGGATATTATTGGCTGCAAGGACTGCTGTCTGTACTGTTGGCATTTCACTTCCCTTTGACCTCTCTCTTTCTAATCCCGACCCACACATCCAGGCCTGTGTATATAAATCTGTCAACCTGAGGTAACATTGTAAGGATGTGATGAAGTCAGCGATGTCAGCAGAAGCTTGTGCCACAATGAATTGCTTCATCTTTAAGGTACCACAAAGACCTTTCCTTTATGGCAGACCTCCCTGTCCACACTTCTAGAAGATGAAATTGTTGACTTGCAGGAAATCTGGACTTCTGTTTAATTTTATTTTCAGGAATTTCATTCAAATGCGGTTCATCAGAAGACTGTCTGCATGCTATTGGAAGAACAACAGGTTTTCCCAGAGGTTCCAAAGTAATGGGCGACCAACTGCTCCCTTGGGGTCTCGATTTTTGCTGGACCCAGATAAAGTTTTTGACCATAACATGTGGTAAGATTAATAGGCTCATTGTAGGCAAACATACAACCTTTAGAGTTTCGAGGCCAAGAACTCTAAAACTCAACAGCAGTTTTGCATGCCTTCCTGTTGTTCATAGTCCTATTCTGGCATTAAGCCTGAAAGCATATAGGGCCAAAACTGTGCTGGTGGCATGTGGATGCAGGTAAGTACTGGCCCTGTGTCCCCATCTAGAAATAAGGTTGTGTCCATTGTGAAGGTCTGCACTTGGGGGCATCTGATAAGGTGGAACTTCCAAGCACAAAAACTGTGAAAGGTCATTTTACCGAAAGAGCTAAGAAGCCCATTTGCAGACGTTCATGATGACTGTGGAGAAGCTTGCCTTTCTTCCATGTGGAGTAGTGAGCTGGGGGCAGTAGTGCTCACAAGGGCATGCCCCTCACCCACCCATGTGCAATAAGCTTAGTGCCTGAAGAGATTTAGTTTGTTGCTTCCAGAGCAGTGAAGTTTGTTTTGAGATTCATGAGGTAATCTCAGTAGCAGTTGAACCTAGTTTGGAATGTATTTACAGCTTATTGTGAGTGACCAGTTAGAGAGAGAACCTGAGATACAAATGAAACGTGTTGCTTCATTCTTTTTCGGTTTATTTAGGGCACATCTGGGAGTCACCGAGGGAACAGGTCGTATGTGGCCTCAAGGCTTTTAGGGTCCCCGTGTGCCCCATTTTTAGGCAAAAAAGAAAGAGTTGCACCTGTCAAATCTGTAGGCAATGCAGTTCTCCTTGAAAATAGTGAACTCTCACTACTCCTATTAGATTAGATTAGGCATCCTTCAGTCTCGAGAGACTGTGGTATCGTGCTCTGAATGGAGAACTTGGAACAGCGTCTGGTGGTGGCTGAGGAGGCCAATTCGAGAGTGACAATCCCTTCTACGCTGAAGACAAATACAATCTGTCCCCTGTCCAGCTCCCTGGTTTTGCTGGTTTCGGGACTGCTCCTATAACAGCTTAAAAATAACCTAGAAATTCCTTGGGAAGGGCTGGTGCAGCCAATGGTGGTGTGGCTTGGATGAAAGTGGATCTTGAACTCTGTTGTTGTCCATCCCATTGTAGAGAGACCACCCATTGCTATCCAGGTGTCTGTCAAACCAAAGGCCATCTTTTAGTATTAGATGCCATGCACGATTTTTCTCTGATCTGTCGTGCATGTTTAAAAGGACCATGAGTGCCATTTCTTTCAGCCTTAAAAGCCACATAATAGACAACATTGCAGACTGGAATCCATTATAATCAGCATTTTCAACTACCTAAACAGAGAGCACCAGGGGGTTGAAACTAGGAAATGGCAGAATCCAAGGGAGGTGATTTTAAGTAATTTGAGTGGATGCCTTTTTTCACCATTATGAAGATGTCAGTGATGGATCTTCTGTTACTGTATTTTAAGAATCTAGAGCACAGAGAATTTGAACATGTCTACGTTGAAACCACCGATGGATGTAATGATGGGAGGGAGTTCACTTCATTCAGAATAGGTTGGGAGTAAGCCCTTGTGGGCTTCTTCCCACACCCAGAAAGGACAAGTGAAGCATTGGCAGTGAAGCAGTGCTCCACTACAATCTTGTGGGCTGTGGCTACAAATGTTCTGGTGGCATGGAAGGGGCAACTGTGAGCAGGCCTGTGGGTGGTGGATGAGTTACCACTTGAGACAATGGCTCACTGAGGCTTATAACAGGGCCAGACCCATCAGCGGCTCATCATTTCACACCTCTGGCAAGCGCAGTCACTCAGCTGCCTGTGGTATTGAGGGTGAGAGACCAGGGGTTCCCCTAATCCTTTTTCTCCTTTGGCTGTGGCTCCACTCAGCGCTGTTGTGTGCACCTCCCCCCCCCCATAAATTTCTTGAGAGGAGATGCAGTCCATGATAGAAGGATGTCACCACCTCCCCAACCGATTAAGCCATGCGGAATTAAGGAGATTATTCTCATTTATTAGTGGGCCATGACGTGTGGCACAAAATGATTAATGGAGGTCAGAATTGTTTCTCTTTTTATTTCTTCACAGACAGAGTTCTTGCTGTACGGAATAAAGGGAATTCTTAATCCCAAGCACTGCCGTCCTTGATAAGGAGCCCTTGGGGTTCTCCTGACGCTGTTGCTCTACTTACTTCTGGAGTCCTTTTTGCAGGGCAAGGGTCGAATGCCCCTCTTTTTAATACAAGTGCCTATATTCCAGATTTTCCATGAATACGGAATATAACTATGCCATTTGAAGTGGTTTGTTATGACCATGTTCCACCTCAGTTTGGATGCAGAGAGTTAAGGGTGTGAATGTTGTGAACTGCCTTGTCGCTTTCCCCTTGAAACATAACCGCTTTTATAGAAGAGCATAGCCTCCACCCAAACCTCCATCACTCTTGCTCCCTCTCATCCTCGCCACTTTCCTCTCTGTGTCTGTCCCTCCCACTACCAAGGCGTGAATTTTTGACTGTGGTTTTTATTGGGGAATGCTGACTGGGCCAGGGATCTCCACCTGAAAACTTAGATGGTTCAGTTCCACTAGGGAACTGAATCATCTTGGAAAATATATGCTGCACCTGAAACTTTTAAGGTATAACATTCCATGATAAGGCACTGTGAAATTGAACTTGACGTATATATTCCTTCAATACGCATTATTATCTTAGCTTTGGTGGAGGTGTGTCATCATAGCAACCCCCTTCCCGCCATGCTGATTGGCTTCTTTGGCGAACCTTAAGGCAAAGCTGTTGTATTGTTGGCTTCTTTGAATTGAAACCTTTGGTGAGTTTAGCACTTTCTCCTTTGTTTTACGAAGCCCGCTACTGTGGTCTGGAATTGGCTTCCATAATCTTTTATTCCAGCCTGGCTGACATGTGAGCGCCATTACTGGGCTAGAGAGATTTAAATCTTTATCCTACTCAAATCCATCTGTTGCATTGTGTAATTAAAGGCTCTATCCAGCCCATCTCTGGATGGTGTGTTTGGTTGCATTTAGCAGCCGACTAACACATGGGAGTGATCATCAAGAGCTCCTAAAAATAAAAAACAGCCGCATCATTCATTTCTCATATTACTCCGTAAGCCTGTTAGGTACATATCTGTACAGCAGGCTTTGACTTACTAAGAGAGTGGAACTTTATAACTATAAATCCGTGGTGAAACGGTGGGCACATCGGGTAACTGGTACGTAATGGGCCAGTGTATCATGTCAACATAATGAATCACTGATCAGATGACACCGAAAAATTATACATTTACCAGCTTGTTTTATATGTATTCAGAAAGAGAAACTATAAAACAGAAGCAGCTCTGCCCTTTGCCATCATTCCACACCAAAGAACGGGTAGAGAGGAAGGCTGTGAAATGTCCCACGGAGAAGGCAATGAAAAGGCAAAGTACCGCAGAGAGATCCAAATGCTCACGTCGTATAGCGGGCACTTAGGAAGGGGCATTATGAGGTATTGGCAGCCGGAGCTGCTGGAATGCTTGATGGAGCCAAAAAGAATATAAGAATGGTGGGAGATCGGGGTGCATCAAGACCTACTTTAAAACCAAGGGGTGCATGTCATGGAATCTAAAATATACAGCGCGGTTTATTGTATGTGGTGCTTAAGGGGGTGGGGAGGGAAAAGGTTATGGAAGCTTTTAAAAATGAGAAGTATTTTTTTTCCTCCTACAATTCCCCTGCCCCCATTTCCCAAGTGTTGTTTCTCTCCCTCCTCCTTTTATTTTTGTTAGGGACCACATCCAATGGTCTCAGGAAGATGAAGAAAGAGCTGCAGAAAAAGCCATAGAAAATTCACTTGTCAGAATCCAGCCAGAGTTACAAGGTAAAACTTCCTTTGAAAAAGTGATTGCTATCATGCAGCCGTTCTTTTGTTTCCACACTGATTTCTAACGCTACCATATCATAATTCCTACTTTCGCATCAACCATGATGAATATTACCTTAATCACCTTTGTTTGCAGTTCTAAGACCTCACTTGGTTCTGTCCTCCAGGCCCTGAGATACTGAACTTGTTGCTCATTGGCCTTTAGTATTATAGGCTGTAATGTTACTGTGTGAATTTAATATAAGCTTTTTATTTAGATTGGATTTTGTAGAAGGCTTTTGGTGGCGTGCCTTTCCTAGAATTAATGACTTTGATCTGAAAAATAGACATTCCGGTTAAAATGAGCCAATCTTTTTAAAAAAATCTTTATCTCAAATAATGCATCCTGGTGTCATGGCCGGATGCACTATGGTAGAAGAGCCATAGAATCAAGGGTGACTGAGAGAATGGAAAAATCAGCAAATGGTAAAGCAAGAAGGGGGAACTTTTTGCAGCCAGGGACTGAATTTCAATCCGGGAAGTGTCTTAGGGGCTGCATTTTGGCATTGGGGTGGTGGTGGATTGAGGGCACCCTTGGGTAAGTGGATCAAATATAAATCTGAACTAGAGGTGGGGGTATTCGTATATGACTATCCCTGCACAGGTGGCATTAACGAGGGCCTGGCCCCACAGGGCCAGACAGTCCACTCACTGATCCACCGCAGATGTGGACTGCGCGATTCTACCAATGGATTCGCAGCTTGTGATCCGCTCCCCACTCCTGGCGGGAGGTGGAAGGACAAGCCTTGTTGCAAGGTCAAGGAGTGGTGAGCGGATCACGCACTGCGGATCCATTGGTAGAATTGCGCGGTCCATGTCTGCGGTGGATTGGTGAATGGACCGTCTGGCCTCATGGTGCTGGATCCTCATTAATGCCACCTGTGCAGGGATATTCGTATACCAATACCCCCATCACTAATCTGTACAGTTTTGCTCAGTGCACCAGGTTTCAGATACTCAGTGTTTAGTTGAATCTTCAGCTGTCTTTTCAAGAATAATTTTCGGTATAAAAACTTCCCAGTTGCTGAACCAAAATCTGTGTTCCACGCAAAGCCTTCCAGGCTACAAACTAGATGTTATTTCTATGCAAAACCTTCCCAGTGTGGAAACCAGCACCCCTCCTGCATTGTATAGCAGAACGATCCTGATAAACAAAGCTCTACTTTTGAGCTATAATTCTTCCCCATGGTCATCAGGAAAGTTCAGGTAGTTCAAAATATGGTGGGTTAGCTTTAGTTCCAGGACCATGTGTGGGAACAGGCCTATTCAACTCAATAGAATATTTGAGTAGGCCACTGTTGCTAAGAGCCACTTTGGGTCCCTTGTTGGGAGAAATGCAGCATATAAATAAAGCTGCTGCTGCTGCTGCTGCTGCTGCTGCTGCTGCTGCTGCTCCTCCTCCTCCTCCTCCTCCTCCTCCTCCTCCTCCTCATAATAATAATAATAATAATAATAATAATAATAATAATAATAATAATAATAATAATAATAATAATAATAATAATAATAATAATAATAATAGAAAAATAGGCCCATTTTTAAAAAAGGAAATGGATAGATTAAAAACAGCACATTTTCAGTAAATGGAAACCCCAGATTTGGAGAAGTTGACCCTGTTGTTGGCTATGAAATAAATTTCTTAATTCTTTTTCAGCAGAGGGTTCAGTACTTGGAATTTTAAATAAGCCTTCAAGAATACAATTTTAAATAATTTGGCCAGTCACAGAGGATGGATATGGAGGGGAAATGCACAAATCTTTGAGGGAAGTGGGTTTTATTTTGCATAATGCCTTACTATGTGCCAGCTTGCTTCATTAACGAAATAGTAATGGAGAAGTGAAGGCTTAAAATCTGAAGAATAATTGAGCTCTCTGTGATGAACTATATATTTTCCTAGACTATCTTTTCAGAGAGATTTCACTGTGTCTGTTTCATTATTTTTTGAGCAATAATTATCTGTATATTGTGGGATTGAATTAGATCTTACATTAATTTGTGTGGCTCCTGCCAAGAATGGCAGCTGCATATTTAGTCCCTCCCTCCAAATCTGGAAGCAATGAATTATAAGCAAGTTAAAAGCAACAGAAGAGCTTGTCACACCTTGAAGACTCACCAGTTTTATTTCCCTTAACCTTTTGGAGCATGCAGATGATGAAAACATAATAATGTAGCCATGACACAAGACTCTCTTTTGGATTTTACTAAAACAGATTAACACTGCTGCCCCCTGCAAATTTTGGAATTACTTGTAGATCATTTGTTTTTGTTGAAGTTGTAACAAGGGTGTGAGGAAGGTACATTTCAGAAGTAACATAAGAAATTATGACAAAGTTAACTCTTAGCTAGTTACACCAGCATAATGCAAACAGTGTGGTTTCTGGAAGCAGATTGTCTCAGGTAAAGAAATGACTGCAGACATATGTTGAAAACTGAGTTGTGTTTCTAGCTTGTAACACATTCTGTCTATCGTGATTTCATTACGAGTAGGGTTGCCAGACGTCAGGCAAAAAGGAGGACATAGCCTAATGTCCTCCGTCCGGCAGGCAAAGATAAAAAATTTTAATGTGTCAGGCTTTTGTATATTTTATGTTATAATTTTGGATGGGAGGGGAAGAGGTGGAAGGACCCCCCTCCCCCTATCTTCCCCACCCCCATTACCTTCCACCACTGCTGGAGCGCAGCCCTCGTCCCCTCCCGCTGCCGCCGCGGCTGCTTGGTGCTCCGCCATGCCCGCCCAGCCCACGTGGAGCCCAGAAAGGCAGCGCAAGCAAAGCGCCACCCGCCAAGCCAGGCAGGAGCAAGCAGTGCCTGAGCGCATCGGTGGGAAGGCGAGTGCCCGGACTCTGTGTGTTCAAAGTCCCTTTCGGGGACTCCAACTCCCACACTCCCCAGCCTTGAACTTATGACTCTCGGGGGAGGGGAGGCTGGCTCATTCGGTTTTGCCCAGTGCCACTTTCCCCCTGTCTGATCTGGAGCCTTGTTTGGGCATCCAGATTAGCAAGGTTGCTTCTGAGCCTGTGCAGAGTGCGAGCAGCCGGGGGATCCCACAGCTGGGCCTGGGTGGGTTCAGGTATAATTGGCTGTTTAAATAATGTTTTTTGGGATTTTGAAAAGAAGCCTCTGTTGAATTTATTTTTATTTTATAACATGACTGTTTCTTGGTCGGTTCACTAAGAGACATTTATCAGCAGATATTGTAATAAAATTGTATTGATTGCGGGTCTAATCCGGAACGATTCAAATGAAACATTCAATAGTCCTCCTCTGTCCTCTTTTTTTGTCTTTCTATGTCCTCCTTTTGGTGCCCATGTATCTGGCAACCCTATTTACGAGGCAGTTTGTTTCCAGAAGTTACAGCATGTGGCTTTGCTACGCCAGAAGGTTTCGGCCAATATTTTCTTCTTACTTTTTTCTGAGTTTGGAAATTGTATGTTAGAATTAATTAACAATCATTAAGTGCAAAAAACTCACCTTTAAATTAATATTAGTGTTTCAAAATTAATATTTGACAACAATTTTGCTTTTGACAAGTAGTATTATACTTGTAGTACAGTGGTGCCTCGCATAACGAGCGCCCCGTTTAATGAAGAATCCACATAGCGATTCGTTTTTTGCGATCGCAAAAGCGATCGCATTGCAATGTTTCCTATGGGGAAAAATCGCTTTACAATTTTTCCCCATAGGCTCCCGGCGGGCACGTCACAGCAGCCGCGGGCGAGGTCTCTTCCGTGGCTGCTCTGAAGCGCTGGCCGGCCGGCATTTTTCAGCGGGCGCGTCGGAGTTGCTGCAGGAGAGGGCTGGCCAGGGAGGAATCGTCTCTCTCCTTGCAAGCAACACTGGGTCCTCCTCGCGCTGGGCTGAACTCAGCCAGCGCGAAGGGGACTCACCGGCAGCTGGAAGGAGGGAGACGATTCCTCCCTGGCTGCTAGCTTGCTTCTCCTTTGGAAAAACAAGCCAGCCATGCAGGGAGGAATTGTCTCCCTCCTTGCAAGCAACGCTGGGTCCTCCTTGCGCTGGGCTGAGGTCAGCCGGCATGAGGAGGACCCAGCGTTGCTTGCAAGGAGGGAGACGATTCCTCCCTGGCCGCCGGCTTGCTTCCGAAGCCAAAAAGGCAGTGAGAAAGTGCAGGAAGTTTGAACTTCCCGCATTTTCTCACTGCCTTTTTGGCTTCAGAGAGCTCCGAAGCTGCCCATCGCGGTGGTGGGGACCCCCAGGGAGGTCTCCCAGGGCTTGCACGACACCATGGGAGACCTCCCTGGGGGTCCTCGCCGCCACGATTGGTGCCTTCAGAGGTTTCAAAGGGCTTTCCCCGACATTGGAGGAAGCCCTTTCAAAGCTCCAAAGGCAGCGGAGCGCTGGGCAGCTAGAGCAGGCCGGGGCCCTGGCTGCTCGCCCCCGGCCGCGCGGAGCCAGCAGAGCACCAGGAGGCTTCGGACTGGTAAATCCTTTTTTTAAAAAAAAAATTCTGTGTGGGTTTTGGAGGGTGGGTTTGGACTGGGAGGGTTATGTTTGTGGTTTGTATGTGTGTGTGTGTTTTTTTTTCCACTGCATTTTCGCCGCGGGTGCTTTGGCTGTATGAAAATGGGGGCTTTGGTCCTCCCAAAGACCTCATTTTCACACAGCTGATCAGCGGTTCCAAAATGGCCACCGCAACCATTTTCGCGCTGCCCTCGCTTACCGAGGCGGCGAAAATGGCGGCCAGATGGAGGATTCCCGCTTAGTGGTAAGTTTACCCCCCATAGGAACGCATTAAACGAAGTTTAATGCATTCCTATGGGGTTTTTCCATCCGTATAGCGATGTTTCCGGATAGCGACGCTTAATCTGGAACGTATTAACATCGCTATGCGGGGCACCACTTATTTATACAAATAGTATAAGGAGCCTCATGACTCAGTGGTTAAACTGCTATACTGCAGCCAAAACTGTGCTCACCACCTGGGATTCAATCCCAGGTAGCTGGCTCAAGGTTGATTCAACCTTCCATCCTTCTGAGGTCAGTAAAATGAGTACCTATGCTGGGGGTGTGTGTGGCACTGTATAGCCTGCATAATTAACTTACAAATTGCCCAGAGATTGATTTAAGGGTTATGGGGTGGTATATAAGCATCACATTTTTGTTTTTTTGTTTAGTATTTGGCCATTTATTTTCCAGAGGGCACTCCCATTTTCATAACAAAGGGTGCCCTGTACCTCTTGGTCAAAACTAAATTAATACTGGGTAGCCCACTGTTGAAGGAACTCAGTATCTTCTGATGGATAGAGTAATGGACCAAGACTCAGGAAACCTGGGTTTGAATCCCTCATCAGCCAAGGAAACTCACTGGGTGTGTATGTGTGAAACTAGTAAAACCACTCTTTAAATACCTCATTTACCTTGAAAACCTTATGAGGGTTGCTATATGTCAGTTCTTACTTAATGGCACATAACGACTGGACCTTAGCCTTATAAATATACAGTGGAACCTTGACTTACGAACGTCCCTACTTGCGAACATTACAATTTATGAACCGCTCCGTCCGCAAAATGTTGCTTCGACTTGCGAACAGAGCGTTGACTTATAAACAAAAAAGTGTTCTGTTTAAAAGGTGTTCCCTCCCCCCTCCCTCCTTTCCTGCCCTTTTTTTGACCTAAGTTCATTTTAGGTCAAAAGAATAAAAAATAAAAAAATTCACCCCTAGTGGTAGAGTACGGATTAACCAGCTTTGCATTAGTTCCTGTGGGATAGAATGCCTCTACTAGCGAATGGCGCCTCGACATAAGAACGAAAAACAGCTGGAATGGATTAAATGGTTTTCAGTGCATTCCTATGTGGAATTTTGCTTCGCCCTACAAACGTTTCGACTTATGGACGCCGTTCCAATATGGATTAAGTTCGTAAATCGAGGTTCCACTGTATGTGGATTATATAAACTAGGAGAGCAAAATCAACGATATTTGTTAGTACCTGACAAGGTGATAGATCAAGGCCATCAAGAATCCCAAGAGTGAGAACTACTCTTGTATAAAGCAGAGGTCCCCAACCCCCGGTCTGTGGCCTGTTGCTGGTCCGTGGTCTGAGCTGGACTGGGCTGTGAAGACAGACCTCCTGCCCCACCCCCCACATGCACCCACCCCTGCACAGCCTTTTTTCACCTGCGCACATGCTCCAGTGTGCCCGTGCAAACACCATGCCACCGTTTGCACATGTACACAAGCATTGCACCACCATTTGCGCATGCGAGCAAGCACCCACACAACCTCCACACCACTCTTTGTGCATGAGCACAAAAGCACTCATTCACACATGCGCACAAGCACAGGGGGTGCCCCACCTTCCCCAGGGTGAAAAAGGTTGGGGACCCCTGGTATAAAGAACAGACTGGGAACCTCCTCTTATAGGTCTTTGGAATAACATTATAAGGAGGTCTGGTCTGAGTTAAACATTTCCTTAAAATCAGACTTCCTGCCCCATCTCAGGCAGCTTCTGGAGTTGTAGTGACCACTTCCTGATACACCCAAATCAGTTCAGAAGAATTGTTCACAAGTGAAAAGAAACACTGGCTTCAGTCTCCCAGGCATAGTGCTTGAAAAATAATTTTATTAGAGCAAAAGAACAACCCAGCGGCTTTTTTGCAAGATGAAGCTGGCCTGATTTGCATGCCCCTGTCTCTAAACTTTAGAAAAAAGATCACACTGAAGGTCCAGTTGATCTGGCTATGCTGTGGGGGGCTGCAAACTTGCCTTTTTTTGAATAAAACAAGCACAAAATGAAATGATGGATGAAACGGGGGAAAAGGGGGAAAAAGAAGGCTGCATTTCTCATTGCAAAACTAATTCTGGTCTACTGCTGAACCGGCGGCCACAGTTAAGTTGCTGTTTTTTTTTAATCCAGTTCTTTTAGGCCAGTTCAACAGCAGAGCTTGTACCATAAGGAGAAAGGGCTGCAAATCTTGCTCGTGGACGCGGTGGAGTCAGGACCTGCAGGGTCAAAACATCGGCTCCTTTGATCAGCATGGACCATGATAACATTTTCTACCCCTTTCCATTGAAGGAAACTATTCCCCAGTTTCCTTCAATCTTAGCTGCAGTTCAAGGAGAGATGTTTTTTTTCCCAGCAACAGAAGATTGTTGTGAGCTATGTTGAGGTGGGTTGATCTGACATGACTCGTCAGAACCTCAGATTTATTCCTCCTGGAGATGAGAATGGCTAAAAGTAGCTACTTCTTATAGGCTGGTGTCCTGCAGTCTGCATGTTTGGATTCTCTTTTGAAAGATGGCTTACAGGGAGTGTCGTCTGCTCTCTAGAATGTACCACCTCGCCTTGTTCCTTTTCTTCATGCGTCGTACAAACTCTGTTTTCTATGCGGGCGCACTCTTGACTCCCACATTTTCCATCTGCAACTGAATCCAACATGGATTCAAAGATTGTTTTTTTTTTGTTCCGCCTTTCTGCTTAAGTTCTAAATTGGGAATAAACACATCCCCCCCAAATGACATTCTTCCTAGACTTTCATAAGATTAATTGAAACATAGATAATGCTCACTGCAAATAAAATAAACAAGACACAAGGGAGTAGGTTTTTGCTGACATACATTTAACTCAGAGAATCCTTCTTTTCTTGGTGAGTGCCTGTAAGTTTGAAGTGGGAATGAATGAGCATTGCCAATGTTTCTCTGAAAGCATCTTCATCTTTCTGCATGTGCCAGGCACATTTTGACCTATTAATTGTTAACAATGAACCAGGCTGAAACTAATGAGCACGTTATTGTAGGCCCTTGGAAATCACTGTAAATCGCAAAAAAAATATAAAAGGCCAAATTTTCTGGCAGGCCACAGTATTGCCAAAAAGGAGTACTGTGAAGCACTTTGGTAGAAAAAAAGGACAAACAAGAATGAATTAAACCGCTTGACATCGAAGCACACTGTGTCCTTGTTAACGTGGTCAGTGGCTTCTCCGGCATGCTTATTAGGCCGAGGGGAGACTTTGCATTTTGAAAACAAAAGAAGGCGGTGGCTTCCGTGACAAGCCTGCAGGCTGCTCGGTCTTGATCATTGTTCTTTCAGAGAATAGTGCACACAGGTAGTGCTCTGAATGACACAAACAATAGTTGCCAACAGCAACTGCAGCCCAGCGGCCACACCTGATGATTCAGATAAGAGAGAAATCATTAACAGGGGAGAGTTGAATCTCACGTGGAGGAGGAGAGAGGGGCCTAACTCAGCGCTAGAACACTCGTTTCATATATTGAAAGCCCCAAGCTGAGTTCTCGGGATCTTCAGCTCAGTCTGAGGAAGGCCTGTCTCTGAAACACAGCAAAACGGGTCCCAAACAGGGCAGACCGAGGAATGGAATCCACCCCTCTGGACCTACGTCTGGCTCACTGGGCATCCATCATGCCCGAGGACATACACAAGTCACCTTTCCCAAAAGATCTACCCTCTCAGAAGGGGA
Organism: Pogona vitticeps; assembly: GCF_051106095.1. Taxonomy (NCBI): domain Eukaryota; kingdom Metazoa; phylum Chordata; class Lepidosauria; order Squamata; family Agamidae; genus Pogona; species Pogona vitticeps. The sequence goes on from NC_135783.1 coordinate 203,066,957, forward strand.
AAAAGGCACAGAAGCTGCCTCAGGTTTCACTCTTCAGGAGGAGAAAGCAAGAAGGGATAAAAGCTGCGTTCCAAGAACCAGGTGAACGGTGACTTTCGGACTCATCTGGCTCTAAGAGGGCAGGCTGAGTGCTCCTGGCTTTCTTGGCCAGTTGTCTTCCCCTGCACGGATAAGGCAAGACAGTGGGAAAGGTAGCTTTTCAACCAAAGCACCAGCTAGAAAAGCTCCAGCCGCTGATTGGATGGAAGAGCCAGTGATATTGGTCATGTGACCAGAGCTCCTGTCATCATGTGAGCTGTGGCGGGGGCTGACCTGACAAACCAGTTCCCTACTCCAGTGTAGATGATAGTACTGTACTGAGTTAGCTGGGGACTGATAGGGCATGGTGTAGAGTTTTAAACAGATGACACAGTTGCGCGGTGCATTGCTGTAAGTTCAGAAATCTCCATTAGGATTTTCTGCTGCATGGGGACTTGTGTCACTGTGCGCCAGATAATGCATATGGACATTCCTTAACTTACGGCAATTTGCCACTAAAAGTTAATGCATTCTGTGTAACAGTGCAACAGGATTGTATCCATTAAGTGTGACCTCAGGCACCTCCCATTTGCTACTAGATTCCAGCACTGTGGCCAGAATTTAACTGCCACTTGACATTTGCTTAAGGGACATGGTGTCAGTTGTGCTGGCAGATTGCCACTAATGAATGAAGTGCTGGTTGCATTCCAGGAGTATGCCCAGAAATACAAGCAAGGGCCTCATTAATTAGTGGCAATTTGCTTTTGCAATCTATGCCATTTCAGTTATACAAGTGTAAATCGGTTGTTAAACTTTGACCTATACATTGGTGTGTGGACAAGAATAATGTAAGTGCAGAAGAGACCAAGCAGCAGTTCTTAATCTCAGATAACAGAGAACAGTTGTGTTTAAAATAAGTGGACATGACAGTGTCTCAGATACCAATGGGACTGTGGAACTCCTTGCCACAAGATGTGATGATTGCATATGGCCTAGAGGCCTTTAAAAGGGGATTGGATAGATTTCTGGAGGGAAAGTCCATCACAGATCAAGCCATGATGGGGATGTATAATCTCTAGGCTTAAAAGGAAGGTACTTCAAAATGCCAGATGCAGGGGAGTGGTTGTCAGGAGACAGGCATCTAGTTGTCTCTTGTGCTCCCAGAGGCATCTGGCAGGGTGACTGTGAGATACAGGAAGCTGGAGTAGATGGGTCCTTGGCCTGATCCAGTAGGGCTCTTCTGATGATCTTATGACATTAGTATTGACTCTACTATAGTATAAATTGTAGGACCTGTGTTGCTTGCACTTGGGATTCTTATGCTACGGCTTTTTACAGCCTACTGAATAGGCTCCTCTGATTCACTGATAAATTTCGAACCAAAACTGCTGGATCCTTAGCAGTGTTAGAGCTCTCATTCAATTATTTAAAACAGTGCTGATTTAAGTGCTTGTCTTATTAGCTAATGTCATTCCTGTCCAAAATACAGAGTTTGTTGTTTAAGCTGCAAATTGCACAGCAGAAGACCAAGTATACTGTGGCTTGTCTTCCACATTGCTGGTTTGTTTTTGACTCCCCATTTGTGGCATGGCTACTGATGTGGCATGGACAGGTAGGAAAACAAAACAGTAGCCTTCCATAGTTAGAGGTGGAGATATCACAACAGGCCATGGTTCAGACAAACCAGTTTTTAAGCCAGCAATAACCATGGGTGAAGATTCGGGTTTTTGGTTGGTTAATAAGCCATGGCTTGCTAGGAGAGGCAAGTTCTCGTGGCACAGTAAGCCCGATTTCAGTAAGCAACATCATTGCTCGTTGTGATATGTAAATGTGATCATAGACATTCTGTTTTGACAGGAGTTTTAACTTAATGGTCTTTTCGGTTTTTAAAAAAGTGAAATTAAGAGCCAATTGGCACATGGCTCCATTTTGTGTTCTACCTGCATTAAGCCATGGGTCTAAAGTGTGTGGTTGTAGGTCATCTAACGTAAATTGGGATTTATGAACATGCATTTAAAAGCAGATGGGTGGTATTCATGAAGAAACGTTTTGAGGTAGCATGTCAGCAATATTCAGGCATAGGGATCCAGCATATTTCTGCATCTCTTGCCGTTGCCTTCTAGTTTTGCTTCTTCAAGCTTACTCATCGATGACTAAGTTGTTGACATTTTGAAATCAGTAGCTTTCAAATAGAAAGATATGGCTTTGTTTGAAACTGATCTGCTTATACTTGAGTATTCACACTTGGGATTCTTCTGCCGTGACTTCTTAGAGCCTACCTCCCGATCTGATTCGCTGAAGAGTCTAGATCGGGAATTGTCGCTTCCTTGGCAATATTGGGACTGTCAGTCACCCTCCTGCTATTTGTGGGTCTTGTTAGGGGTCGCTGCCTCTCATTTTTATAAAGGAAACAAGTGTGTGCCTATAATGGTAAAACTAAGGATAACAATGTGTGGTTGTGTAGCAGTTACGAGCAAGAGTCAATTGTAGGTCTACTGGACATTTCAGCATTCATAATCACCAGGTCTGGAAATCAAGATGCCACAAAAACTGAGGGAGGCAGTGGGAACAATCTTTGCATATGGATATTTCAGAATAATAGTTGGGTTTCACACATACCCCAGCCCCCTTGCCACTAGCATGGCCAGTGATATTCAATGGATTCTGGAAGTTACAGTCCAAAGCATTTGGAGTTCATCAAAGATGGAGAACTGCTGCACTCTTGTTTTTTCTCACATTGACCTTTAAGGTTATACAATCATTTAGTTCTTCTCCTTGTAGGGTTTGGGTTGGTTGATCGGTTTGCTCTTTTACTCTCTTTTTCCCCCCCAGTGATGCGCCTATGTTTATTTGTACATGTGTGTGTTTCAAATCTAGACAAGTACGAGAGAGAAGCCAGTAAACATTGGAATGAATTTTACAAGACCCATCAAAACAACTTTTTCAAAGATCGCAACTGGTTGTTCATGGAATTTCCCGAAATTCTGCCAGAAGAAGAGCGTGAGCACTGTATGAAAATAGACACAAGGTTATGTGAAGATGACCATCTTTGTGAAAATAATCCTGCTGTAAAAACTTCTTCTGTCCATAATTTTGGCTCGTGCAGTGATGACTCTGCTGTGAATCTTCAGAGTGTGAAGCAGTCTGGAAAAGAATTTCCTGGCAGTGATGCAACTTACAGAATATTAGAGGTATGGTAGGATAGAGCGGCCACATATGATAGTTGCGCATGTATGTTTGCACACAAACATATATGTTCTTCCTCCCACCATCTCTTGGTATATGAGGATGAGGAAATTTAAACCATCCCTGCCCGCCTGTTGAGATCAGAGTGTGATACCAAACATCTTCCCCCTTCTCCAGACATGTGATCCTGGTCTGAATGGCCATTTCCCCCACATCTGTTAGCAGGCATTGCGTAGGGAATATGTGTAGGATTAAACCCCCTGTTTCTGCCTGCCTAGTGATCCTGAGCCACTTTGCTGGCCACCTAAAAGATTTCAGTTTGTTGTTCAACTGAGTTGTACAGTTCATAGGTCTCATTAAAGGTGGAAAAAGTTCTGAAATGATTTTATCTTTGACTCATTTTTCTTACATCACGAACACTTAACATTTTAACAGAGGTGGATAAACTTTTTATATCCACTGTATAAAATGCTCCCCACTTTTCTAAATCAACATATCTTTCTCTACAAGAAAGTGGAGGGGAAAAAGCTCCTGCTTTCCCCCTACATTTTCGTTGCAAAAAGCAGCTTCCCCCCTCCATATTTTGCAAAAAAAAAAAAAAAAATGCAGGGGGGAAGCGATTTCTGCTTTCCCCCTACATTTTCGTTGCAAACGTTTTGCAATGAAAATGTAGGGGTAAAGCAGAAATCGCTTTTCCCCTCTATTTTCTTTGCAAAATGTGGAGAGGGAAACGGATCAAAGCACTTTGATCCCTCCCCCCCTTCCGAGTATAAAACGACCCTCAATTTTTCCTTCAATTATTTTAGGAAAAAGTGTCATTTTATACACGGAAAAATACGGTACTCAAGAACATGCCCTCTTGAACTCGACTACTTTTAAAAAACTGAGCAGCATGAATATCTTATCTTCTCCCAGGCGTAGCTGAGGCTCTGAAGTGATAATGTGTTTGTTCTGTACCAGATACTTGGGATGTAGTAAAATTGTCGCCTTTTTCTGAGATTTTAGTTTATTATCTCTTCAAGGATACATTTCTTTCATAGCTTATTTCATGATTTGTTTTTACAGCTAAAGCTGGTTATAGTTTTTCTATCTCATTTTGTGTGTACATTTAGTTTTACGCAGTGAAAAAATAAAGATAACGCAGCATAGGAGGAAAAAACACATCCTTTTTGTGCAGCCACTATTGTAAAGTAACTTCTTGATGCATGCCACTGGCCAGAGCCCCTTCCCCTCAAATGTTGCCCTTAGGTGACGGCTCATTGGAATATCTCATTTTACCCTTTTCTGCATTTTGAGAAGAGATTGGAAGAAAAAGAAAAATATGCATTATACTTCAATTGATGTCTTTCGTTTTAATTCTAGGTTGGTTGTGGAGCTGGAAACAGTGTCTTTCCTATTTTGAGAGCTCTGTGGTAAGCCATCTCTGTGGTAAGCAGACGTGAGATGCTATAAAAAATACTGTGTGAGAGCAGCTTGTTTTACCATAGTCTTGCACTGAAAAGTTTCGCTTGTTAGGATAGTGGTTTCCTTCTAAATTGCTTAGCTCATCATCTAGCCACCAAAGGTCATCCCCATTAGTAATAGGAAGAAATGATTTGGATTAATCAGGCACAATTATTCTGGTAGTGTCTGTCACTAATTAAGATGTAATTGTTAAAATGTCTTTTAATCTTATATAGCAGCACTAAGCCAGGCTTCCCCAACTAAATGTCTTAGCCAGCGATGATGGGCATTGCAGTCCACAGTCTCTGTGGCATAGGCAGGCTGGGAATGACTTGTCTAAAAACAAAAGTCTGCATTCTTCAAGCGATCCCATCTTCCCTTTGTAGTTTAACACAAAAATCTGGTGCTTGGGAGTCTCTTATTTGGGGTCAGACCTGTTGCAGCATACTTTCACACCTTCCTCTGCAAAAATATTTTACCTTTATTTTAAAAAGGCATTGTTTTTGCTTGAGTGAAGTGAGGCACTGGCAAGTCTGCCTTTTGGTCTCTCCATTCACTTTGATAAGGAATGGAATCTGTCAACAAAACCTGTTTCTCCATTGAAAGGCCCTGTGTGAGCTGCCTTGGGTCCCCTATGGGGAGAAAGGTGGCATATAATTAATTTAAGTAAGCAAGCAAGCAAACAAGCATACATCTGCTTATGAAAGAAAGCTCTCATTCCTGCTAAGTGCATATACAAGTGGTGCCCCGCTTGACGAGGATAATCCGTTCTGTTAAAATCGCTGTTAAGCGATATCGTTGTCAAGCGAAAGAAAAAAAACCCATTGAAATGCATTGAAAACTGGTTCAGTGCGTTCCAATGGGCAAAATACCTCATCGTCCAGCGAAGATCCTCCATAGGTGGAGCCATTTTCTGTCGCTGTCTTCTGGAAATAGGTCCGGAAAACAGCAGGCGGCCATTTTGAAACCCGACGATCAGCTGTTTTTAATCGTCGTAATGCGAAGAACCGGTTCCTGAAGCAGGGAACCAATCATCGTAAAGCGGATTTTCCCCATTTAATAATAAGTGTTTTGCAGTCGCAATAGCGATCGCAAAAACCTCATCGTGAAGCAATTTCGTCGTGAACTGGGGTAATCGTTAAGCGGGGCACCACTGTATCTGGCTGGGCTTCTTTTGTTAATGCTTCTCAATGTTTACTTCTACTTTTCAATAATCTGTACTCATGACTTCCTGGTTAATATTATCTGTCTGTCTCAGCAACACATGGCTTCTCAGACACAATGTGATTAAAGTATTTAGCACTCATTCACTCTGGCATATTTATTGGTTAGTTTAGAGAGGAGTCATAACCCAGTGGTGCAGCACCAGCTTTGCATGTGAAAAGTCCTGGACGGAAAGAATCAGTTTGCAAATGACATGGAAAAGACCTCTTTCTGAGTTCTTGGAAAGCTGAAATGAATCAGAATTAACAATATTTGAAAGATACTTCCATGAGGTGACTTGTACAAAGCACCTCATCGTGTTCAAATGGCAGTTTGTTTCTGTATTGTTCATACATCTAGCTGTGTTCATGTTTGAGTCATTGTTTGTTGCTGGGGCCATAAATTGTTCATGGAGAACAAACAAACAACATCCCCCATCCCCTGTTTTGGATCTGTTTCTTTCCTGCCCCTTTTGTCAACTCCCGTTTCAAGGTATGGGCAGCTGAGTTCAAGCCACGATCCCAAGTCAGACATAACAGCAAGCCATGGTTTGAACAAGCCTGAGTTTGTAATCTAATAACAAACCATGACTTCCCACTGTGTTTTTTGGCTGGCCAATAAAGCATAGTTTGTTTTCAAGGATAGGCTAAGATATAAGAATGATGCAGATGCATCATCATGTTTTTTCTGACTCAAAGGATTTTCTTAGTATAAAACACTCAGAATCGTTTTATCAGTTCTTATACTTAAAAATACTGTTTTTTCCCATGCCCAACTGGTACCGGATACCAAATGTATTAATTGAAGCTGGCAGTGCAGCCTAATGTTACTGATCTATGGTGATCAAAGTAAGAAAATTCGGAGGGTGTAGATGACAAGAACTTACCCTCCTATCCAAGCCAGCCTTGATGCTTTACTATTGGATACAGCTGCAGTGACAAAATATACAGAGGGGCTGTCTGCCGATTCACATTCCATTGAGGTGCAAATATGAGAATTCAAAAGTTTCTTCTGCCACATTAATTTTTTTTCCATGTTACTTTCTGGCCAGAAAATACGGGACAATGCCATGATTATTAAGTGCAGTTTTTAAAAGACGTTACGTGTAACATAGCAGATCAGCAGTAACAAAGAAACTCTTGTTTCCTAAGCCACAATATATTTACCAACTCCATCCTTCGCTCTTTCTTCAGTTTTGTTACTGTAGCTTCAAACTTTCCCCCAAAACTGGTTCATGTAATTGATTAAACCTGCAGAATTGTTATCAGTAAAAATCACTTTACAAAAGCAATTAGGCAAGTGATGTTTATTTCATTCTCTCTTTATCTCCAGCAATATTCCTAGAGTCTTTTTGTACTGCTGTGATTTTGCTTCAAAAGCCGTGGAGCTGGTCAAGGTATGTTACGTGTAGTATTTTGGAGAACATGTATTCAGAAGCTAGCAAAGTCAGCATGTTTAAAGAGAAAGAGAGTTTCAGTACTGCAACAGCTTAGAATTAATTTCCTTTTCTCCTCCACCATCACTGCTGTGTGGGGAAAAATATAAAGGTTATATGATAGTACTTCTGGGGCTCGTCCATGCAGTCTCTCACACTGAGAGGTTGCTGTACAAAGTTTTGTCCAGACCTGCAGGTCCTTCTCTCTGTTTCCTCCACTAAGTAAACTGTTCCTCTTGACCAGAAAAGGCAGGACCTTTCTGTCATAGTACTGACCTTCTCAAGTCTCCTCCTCCGTGGGGAATCACACCTGGTCTCATGGCTTAAGCAGCTTCTGTTACTTGACCAAAACATGGCCTTTTTTTTTTAAGATTAGTGATAAGCACAGCACTGGTTATTTTTCCTTCATGCTTGCTCTTTTTGCTGCTCTAGTGAGGCCATGTTCCATTTTTGCATTATCTGTACAGTATATGCATTGCATCCGCATGCCTAGCGAGCAGTAATAGCTGTACTTCAGCCTTTCACTTGGGAGCGTACGGTAGTGGGCTTGCTTCTTTGGCTCACATGCAATGAGCAAAGTGCGCGATTGAGACCCGTTCTCATGTCCTTAACCCAGCAGCCGACACAAACTGTTCTTGATCAGAACAAAATTCTAGATCAAGGCCGGGTGATGTCTTTGCTCTCATCGTACAGGAAGGAATAGGTCAGGCCTTGACTTGCGTAGGGCAGCTCTTTTCGGAAGCCTTGCCCTGGGGAAGGCTCATAAGTCAGTGACAGCACAAATTCTTTGTAAGCAAAAAGCTGCAGGTGGCTCAGTCCCTGGCAGCTCCGGGTGAGGCTGGGAGAGACCCTTGCCCGAACCCCTGGGGAACTGCTGCGAGTTAAAGAGCACATAGTATTGAGCCTGCTAGGCTAACCGTCTGACTCAGACCGTGCCTCTCACTACACTGTTATAGCCATCTGATACCACGTTGGGTGTCATGGCTCCATCCTATAGAATCTGGGCACCTGTCGTTTGGTGAAAGACTGAGAGTTCTGTGCTGTTGTTCAGAATTATCCACCAGAAAGCTCTCAGTTATTGTTCTGGGCCTTAATTCTATGTGTTACATACAGCAGTGATGATACCTGTCTGTCATGGGTTGGAGGGAAAGTTCCATCCTATGGGGAGTGGAAGGCGGGACATCAGGAGGAGGGGCTGTACTGTATATATATGTGGAGTTTGTGTGGAGAAGTTAGGAGAGCTGGGGGAGAGCTGAAGGAGAAGCTGAAGAGAAGAAGCTGGTGTGGGAGTCTGTGTGTCAGACAGGGTACTACTGTGTGTCAGTCAGTACCAACCTGATAGGTTCAGGTGTCTTTATGGGTAGCCAGAACTGATAGGTTCAGGGTCTGTGCTTTATTTAAAGGTGTTCTGAGTGAACCAAACTGGTGTATGTATGATTGAGACTAAGCCACGTTACTGTATCTTATTCACTTGATCATTTTATTTTCCCTGTGTGTTAATTAAATAAACCTTATTCCTTTATTTGTTAAAAATCCATCCCTGGTCTGTGTGACTCCTTACAGGGAATGGTTGGTGGCAGCTTAGTGAAACTGTGGCACATCCCAGTAGGTCTGGGGTTGTCACATTGATTGGTGTCCAGCGTGTGGGATACGACTGGTCCAGTTGTCCAGTGGTCCAGCAAAGCCTTGGCAAGTGTGCCCAGAGCAAGGGGGGTCTAGTCAGGGACAATCTGAGAGCGCGTAGGTAATCTTCTAGGCTTACCTCACGGGGAGGTATGCTAGTGGAAGAACGTGTGACCTCAGATTGGTGGGACTAGATTAGGGAGCTCTGAGGCAACCTGTTTTGGCGGGAAAAGGCTGAGGCAAAGCTGAGTGAAGTAGCAGTGATCTAGCTTGTCTGCTGAGAGGCCTAGCAGAGGGGGGTGGACTCTGGCTGGCAACAGTTGCAAGTTAGGGCTGAAAGAACAGCAGCAATCTATAGAAGACTGGTTCTGAGGCAAAAGAGAGAAAAAAAAGTGGTCGCTTTATTCTGAGGCTTGACTTTTGAAAGCAGCCTGTTCTGGGGGGGGATTATGCCCTTGACTCGAAGCCAAATGGCAGAAATGGGTGAAGCGAGGGAACCCCAGGTGGACCAAGGTTCTGAGGATGAATTTGGCTCAGTGCAGGATGAGAGCACGGGAGAACAGAACCCAGAACTCAGGAAAATGCTCATAGCCCAACAGCATGAACTGAGGATGAGGCAATTGGAAAGAGAATGGAAATGGCATTGGAGAGAGAGAAGATGGCGTTTGAGTTAAGAAAATTGGAACTGATGAACCAGAACAATAATAACAATAGGGATTCTGAGGGAGGCCAATTGTCTAAAACTGACCTGAAGAAATTCCCTGTATACCACAAGGGAGATTGCCCTGAGGTGTTCTTTTCCCTAGTGGAAAGAGCGTTTGTGGACTTCTCAGTAAGGGAAACTGAGAAGATGACCATTATGCGATCTTTAATCAGTGGCAGCCTGGCAGAAGTCTATGCAGAGATGCCAGAGGGACTGTTAAAAGATTTCGCAGAGTTTAAAAAACTGGTGTTTGCCAGACATGGGATAAATGCGGAACAGCTGAGGCAAAGATTCAGGTCACTCACCAAGAAACCAGAGCAGACTTTTACCCAAGTGGGGGCCCAACTGGTGAGGCTGCTAGAGAAATGGCTATCTCAGGAGGGAACAGAGACCTTCCAGCAGCTCAAAGACCTGATAGCGCTGGAACAGTTTTATTCAGTCCTGCATGGGGAACTGAAGTTCCAGGTGAGGGAAAGGAAACCGAAATCTGTGGCCGAGGCGGCCGAGATCGCAGATTTTATTTATCAAATAAGAAAACCCTTAGGTGCTGAGTGGAAATCTGTAGATAAACCCAAGAAACCTACAGCAAGTACTCTCAGGGACCAGGGAAAAGCCAGCAAGGGGGAGGGGCCCATGGTGAAGGGAAGCCCTCAGACATGAAACCAAGACCTCAGATTTTGGAAGGAAAACCAAAACAAGATGAGAAAGACTCAAAATATAGCAGAAAATGTTATTTCTGTCAGGGAAAGGGCCATCTAATCTCTGAGTGTGAGAAATTAAAGCAGCTAAAAGAAATTGTGCCTCAGGATTCGAGTGGAACCAAGCCAAAAGCTGTGTTCTGTGTCCAGAAAGAGCAAAGCTCCTTGTCACTGAGGGAGCCTGTTGCCATGGCTACTCAATCTGGAACAGTTACATCTGCTGATCAGGCTGGGGAAAATGGTCCTCTTGTGGAGGTCAAGCGCTGCTTACTCGTGAGAACAGATTCGCAGTTGTTTGAAACCGCAGGGGTGGACGTAGGAATACTTGACCATCAGTATCGAGGGCTGAGGGACACTTGTTCCCAGGTGACCCTGTGCCATCCAGATATTATTCCTAGGGAATATATAATCCCAAATGAGAGCATGAAGGTGGCAGGGATTGAGGGGCAGGTGATCTCACTGCCAGTAGCGGAGGTACCTGTGAACTTTCAAGGCTGGAGGGGAGTTTGGCGGCTAGCGATTTCATCGACTCTGCCAGCAGCCGTGCTCGTGGGAAATGACCTGGCTGAACATGTGAAACGGGTGCTAGTGATTACACGTTCACAAGCCACCACGGGGACAGTTCAGGGGGGTACTGATGAGCCCGAGACGGAAGCAGAGGGGAGTTCAGAAGCTGTGGTGGAAACCTTAACCACAGACAGCCGATTTGGCCAAGAGCAAAAGGCAGACGCCACTCTCCAAAAGTGTTTTGAACAGGTGACTGACGCCCAGCTAACACCTGAAACCCCAGTGAGATTTCTAGAGAAAAAGGGGATTTTATATAGAGAGACCCTGAGGAATATCTCAAAAGGGGGAGATGGGATCAGAAGTCAGCTAGTGGTACCTGAAAAGTATCGCCCCATGATCTTACAAAGGGGGCACTCTGACATGTTTGCTGCGCACTTAGGGGTGAACAAAACACAGCAGAGAATCACACAGAATTTTTACTGGCCTGAAATAGGAAAGCAGATCAAGGAGTTCTGTAAACAATGTGATGTGTGTCAGAGGCAGGGAAATAACCGTGACAGGACCAAAGCGAAGTTGTGCCATTTGCCTGTGATTGACACTCCATTCAAATGCATAGGGGTGGATATTGTGGGACCTTTGCCCAAGGCCACAAAGAGGGGGAACCGGTTCATTCTCACCATTGTGGACCATGCCACGAGGTACCCTGAAGCCATTCCCTTGACTAACATTGAAACTAACACAGGGGCAGATGCCTTGGTGGGGTATATGTCCAGGATGGGATTTGCCTCAGAAATAATCACAGATTTGGGCGCATCGTTTACATCGAAGCTCATGAAACGGTTATGGCAAATCTGTGGAATTAAACACAAGGAAACCACTGCCTATCACCCTGAAAGTAATGGGTTAACGGAGAAGTTCAATGGGACTCTGATGCGCATGATTAGGGCTTACTTGGCAGAGAATCCAAACAATTGGGACCAGAAGCTGCAATCCCTTTTGTTTGCTTATCGATCAGTGCCACAAGCCAGTACCGGGTTCAGTCCGTTTGAACTCTTGTTTGGGAGAAGGGTGAAAGGGCCCCTTGATTTAATCAAACAAAATTGGGAACAGATCACCCAGGATGACCCACAAGACGTTGTGACATACATAGACACCTTGATGAATGACCTAAAGAGAAACCTAGAGCTAGCAGCAGAGACCCTGCAAGCTCAAAAGGTCAGAAAGAAAGCTTGGGATGACCAGGAAGGCAGGGAGAGGCACTTTAACCCAGGGGAGGGAGTGCTTTGGCCTAGGCTCTGCAGAGAGAACAAACTGCAGCTGGGTAGCCCAGAAATAAAATACTTGGGTCACATAGTAGGGGGAGGAGTGATCAAACCCCTAGAGGCCAAGATAGAAGCTGTTCGTGATTGGCCTAGACCCAACACCAAGAAAAAAGTCAAATCATTTCTTGGGTTGGTGGGCTACTACAGAAAGTTCATCCCGAGGTTTAGCGAGATTGCGACTCCGCTGACCGATCTGACGAGGAAGAAGACTGATGACCGCATCCCGTGGACCAGCGACTGTGAGGAGGCGTTCCAGAGGTTGAAGGAGGCCCTCATCAACTATCCAGTGCTGCGTGCTCCAGACTTCGACCGGGAGTTCATCATCTACACCGATGCGTCTAACAGCGGGGTAGGAGCAGTTCTTTGCCAGGAGGATGAAAATGGTGACCAGCATCCAGTGTCCTACCTGAGTAGGAAACTCCAGAAAGGTGAGAGACATTTGGCAACCGTGGAAAAGGAGTGCCTGGCCATAGTCTACGCGATCCAGAAGGCCAAGCCTTACATCTGGGGAAGACATTTTGTTCTGTGCACTGACCATTCACCACTGCAATGGTTAAAGACAATGAAAACCCACAATAGCAAACTTATGAGGTGGGCTTTAAACCTGCAAGACTATGACTTTGAAGTGAAGGTGGTCAGAGGGTCAGTGAACTGTGTTGCTGACGCCTTGTCAAGAAGACCCGAAGAATGAAGACGGCGAAAGAAACATGGACTATGTATATATTTTGGTGACCAAAGGTTAAATGTATTTGTTTATTAAACATGCCTGGTTTGTATGAATAAAGGTAACTGGATGTATTGTAAATGGTAAATATTTAAATGTCTAATTGATATGTTTATCCTAGAGTAAGTATAAGTAAGTATGGTATTGTATGTTATGTATAACTGTTTTTGTATGTTTTGGATCCAGGTTGTTTTTTGGAGAAAAGCACTTTAGCTTTCCCCCTACAAAACAACTTATAAAGAGGGGAGGTGTTACATACAGCACTGATGTTACCTGTCTGTCATGGGTTGGAGGGAAAGTTCCATCCTATGGGGAGTGGAAGGCGGGACATCAGGAGGAGGGGCTGTACTGTATATATATGTGGAGTTTGTGTGGAGAAGTTAGGAGAGCTGGGGGAGAGCTGAAGGAGAAGCTGAAGAGAAGAAGCTGGTGTGGGAGTCTGTGTGTCAGACAGGGTACTACTGTGTGTCAGTCAGTACCAACCTGATAGGTTCAGGTGTCTTTATGGGTAGCCAGAACTGATAGGTTCAGGGTCTGTGCTTTATTTAAAGGTGTTCTGAGTGAACCAAACTGGTGTATGTATGATTGAGACTAAGCCACGTTACTGTATCTTATTCACTTGATCATTTTATTTTCCCTGTGTGTTAATTAAATAAACCTTATTCCTTTATTTGTTAAAAATCCATCCCTGGTCTGTGTGACTCCTTACAGGGAATGGTTGGTGGCAGCTTAGTGAAACTGTGGCACATCCCAGTAGGTCTGGGGTTGTCACACTATGTACCTCACCAGACTACAAACTCCAGAACTCCCTAAGGTGGAGCTATAGTAGTTAACAGTTTTGGGAAAAACTGTAGCTTGCTATGGTTCTCCTGTAGTATTAGGGGATGAGAGTGACTATAGCGGCCAGGAACAGCAGCTCAACTACATTCGCCACCTTTTCTCCAGCTCTGCTGTAGATAATTATCTTATTGTGGGAGGGGATTCAATATCTCACCTTGAGTGGTCTGCAGGAATTCAGGCCCAGCTTTATACTTCATTCCCCTGGTTTTTAAGAGACAATAAGTGATTGGAAACAGCAATAAAATAAATTATTCGGTGGGGGAAGAGCGTCTGATTTTTTCTTTCTGTATAATGTTAGGAAATAATTCTAATCAGTTTAATCTCTCTTTGTTTGTTTTTCAATGGGCCTGTAACAGTCACACCCGTTTTTCGATCCCTCCCGGTGTTTGGCCTTCGTTCACGATGTGTGTGATGATACCTCTCCCTACCCCTTTCCAGAGGAAAGCCTGGACGTTATTCTCCTCATCTTTGTCTTGGCTTCTGTTCATCCTGACAGGTATGTGAAGACTAAAAGGATGGAGTAGGTGAAATGCAGTAGATGTGCCCTCTCTCTCTCTCTCTCTGTGACTTGTGAGTCAAATTCAAGGATATCTAAGCGATTTGCTGAACTGTCTTAACTTTTCTTATGCCCAGAACATTTTAAATTTCAGGGTTTCCTGTCCATAGTGTGAGTAGGCCAAAACTGTGTTTCATTTTTCCTTGTTCAGTCTCTCTCTCCACCCTGCATTAATTTATCTTGTACCAATGTTGAAAACACATTAGGCTCATGCCTCCCAAACTCAGTGATTGTTCTCTCTTTCTGTCTTTTTCTCTCCTTGCTTCCTCCCCTCTCCTTGTTCCCCTGCCCCAATGCTGGTCCTGCTTCTCCCTACATCCCAGTACTCAGCCATGTATTCCCCGGATAGAAATGTATTGGTTCTAGACTACCCATATCCCCCAGTTGTCATGGCTCATTGAGATACAGGCTGTCCAGCAATTCAAACAGGGATGTTGGTAGTAGCTATGCAGACTTTTGTGTTTCTGGTTCTTGTTGTTTCAGAGGTCTTCTGGGAGAAAGAAATGCAGAAACAGACTTCCAGTTTTAAATAATCAGCATTCCTAAATATCAATAAATTCTTGTGTAGGTTTTCTGCTCACTTTCTGCTGAATAATGGATGAAAATTTGAAATCTGACCAATGGAATGATCTGTTTTATCTGTTTGCATTATTTATATGCCACTTTTCTCCACGTAGGAGACCCTAGGCAGCTCACGACAATTAAAACTACAGTAGACAATATAAAAGGTTGCAAATATTATGCAAACCCTCATTTAAAAACAATTCAACTTTAAAGCACATTAAAAACAAGATTTAAAGCAATTTTCAAAGCAATTGGAAAAAACATTCAAAAATATCTAAATTGGGCAAATCCAGCATTCCCTATAAATTCCTTAAATGTCTCCCTGAAGAGCCCTTGCCTGGTAATAGAAGGACAAGAGGGAGGGGGTAACCTAGCTTCTTAGGGCAACACATTCCAAAGCCTGGGAGCAGCCACTGAGAAGGCCCTCTCTCATGAACTCACCAGACAAGTTTGGGAAGGTGGTGGAACTGAGAAAAGGGTCTCACTAGAAGATCTTAAAGTTGGGAAGGCTCCTACGATCCTTCAAATGGCCTGGACCCAAGCCGGGTGAATGTATAAGAATGTATTTAATACTTCCAGCCCCCCACCTGGTATTGGTGTATTAACTAAATGATATTGATCTTGGGAGTAGCTGTGGCAGAATCCGCTTAAAGGAAACACAGCGTACATCACCCTCAAGTGTCAAGTTGTGTAACCTGGAGATCCAGTTTTGTAACCTGGAGTTTACCTGCTGAAAGCAATGGGCTTTCTTCATGTGCAAACACTGAGGAAGAAACAGGCATGTGCACAACGCAGACAAAGAGGATTCTGCTCTGTATATTTATGAATAGCTGCTAAAATCTTATCTCAGCAGACTGATCTGCCGTTCGCAGGCATTCAGAAATATATGATGGAATTTGCAGCATAGTGGTTCTTTTGAAAATGACTCAGAATAAAAGATCATCTTAGAAACATGCAACATAATTGAAAACTTATGTGCAGTGTTTGAATTAACAGATATTGAGATACAAATCAGCTGTGTTGAAATAATCATTTCTCTCTCACTCTCATGCACAACCACAGACAGATACTTTGCCTCCTCTCTCTCATTTAAAAAACCCATTCATTTGTGTGTAGCTTTGATGGTAATTTGTCAAATGTTGTTTGTTTGGGGGCATAGTACTTTCACGCTGCTGAGCTCTATCTGCCTTGGATCTGGTTCCATTTCCCCTTCTTTGATAATCCTGTAAAGGCGCCAAAGGAGGCTACCAGCTTTGGGTGCCTGATAGCCATGCCTTTGTTAACATCATGGCTAGAATCCTGCAACACATGGGGGCGGGGGAGGGCTTGATTCCTTTTACCATTTGTCTTAATAAACATTTGTTATTTAATTTTAATTATTGACTGCAGTTTTAGGGCCCTGTTTATGTCTTTGCTTTTAGCTTTTGATAATCGTGTGCGGCTGATTGGTTACTGGTTTTCCTGTTTCTTATAATCTGCAAACTGTTTTGAGCAACTCTTATTTTGAGTGGGGAGACTGGGTAACCCATATTTTGCACATCAACAAATTAAATTAAGTTGGTAAGGATATCTGTGGTTTTCAGATCGTAGCCTAAGAGAGGCCACTTGCGGGTCCTGGATTTGAATTATTATCATCATCATCATCATCATCATCATCATCATCATCATCATCATCATCATCATCATCATCATCATCATCATCATCATCATCAGTAGTAGTAGTAGTAGTAGTAGTAGTGCTTTAGGCAATTGTTTTATGTTCTTCTGTGGGGCTGGGATGCTGTTCTTTCTTCACAGGACCCAAGGAATTATAAATAGGCTGGCCAGATTGTTGAAACCTGGAGGGATGATACTGTTCAGAGACCGTGGAAGATACGATGTTACTCAGCTACGTTTTAAAAAAGGTATGCTTGGGGAGAGGAGTGCTTTGTTTGTTTATTTGTGAATTATCAGTGAGAATGGAATCATCTTTCTTTGTCTCCCTGCACCCACCCACCCTTTTAGGCTTCTGCCTGTCAGAGAACTTCTACATGAGAAGAGATGGCACCAGAGTTTATTTTTTCACAAAAGGTAATCTGGACTGGCCCTCCGGTGAAACGAAGCAGGGTGGCTGAGCGTGGGGGACAGAACTCGATTGTAAAAGTCGTGGGGGAAGAAGGAGAAATTTATCACCAGCACCACTTTGGTGCAGGACCTCTTGCTGCTTAGAGTACTATGGTGTGCTAATGATTAGATCATGGCTAAATAAGGGTGTGCTTTTTTCATGATTTTGACTCTTAAAAATTCCAGGAAAACATGAGAAAACGCACCCCTGGCCCTATTTCCAAGAATCCCAAGAGCCCCCAAACATGCCCAAGCTTCCTGTTCCTGCCCAGGTGATAGCTGGGAACTTACTTTCTTGAACAGGAAGGGAAGCAAGAGCTAGGCCTCAGAGCCTTCCAGCTTAGGCCTTTCTTCCAGACGAGCAGAACTCCCAGCACAGAGAATTATGGGATTTGTCCCTTCAAATGCTGCAGGGCTCCAGTTACCATCTGGTCAGTATAGCCAGTGGTGGGTTGTTGTGGAAGTTGCAGTTTTCCAATGTCTGGACGGCCACAAGCTACCCACCCCTGCAGGGATCCAGACTTTGCAGTAATTTTGAATCCCTCACATTAAGTTTATCAATAGCCGGATGCTTTTTCTGTAAAAGCTTGCAAGCAGAGAAATTCTTTTGGTCCCTCTGTGTTAATTAAAACCAACATTTATCAACTCTTCGTGTATCACTTTGTTTTGAACATGTTTTTGCCCTCTCATCAAGGATTCAGGATGGGTTGCCATACCTCTGAAAAACACAGTGTAAAGAATTGTTATTTAACTGGCAACTGTACAGAACAGACTGGACTGAAATTTCCTGCTAAGATAAAGCAAAGCATTTATCCTTGGCCATTTAGTGCTTTCTTGTGTAATCATGGTTTGCATAATCACTTTAACCTAAATAAATGTGGGCTGTTGGCAGAGACATCTTTCTGCCTCGTGACAAGATGTGGTCCTGAAATAAAAAGTTTAGATAACACACACACCCTTTCTGTGGCCGTATCTCCTCCACCTCCCTGAATACAGATGGGGATTAGAGACTGCAATGTTGGTTTCCCCACTCTTGACTTAACTGGAATGAGTAGCATTAATGGAAACATGGGCCAATATTCCGTTGCCTTGGGTAGCAAATTGCACTAGAGCAGGCCCACTGAGTCGGTGGGAGACTCGGTGAGTCTGTCTCTCTCTAAGTTTCATTGATTCAAATGGGCCTGCTCTAACAATGACTTTAGTAGAGTAAGTCACAGAGTAGGCCCATTTGAATCAGTGGAATTGACAGAGGAATTTGCATACCAAATCCTCACTGATTCAATGGGTCTACTCTAGTGTAATTTGCTACACTAAGCAACAGGACTCTCCCCATTTTATACATTTGTGATGATTGTTTCAGCAGAATCCTTCGGTTGCATTTAAAGATGGTTTTGGACTGGACAGACCCAGCACACCACTGAGGCTGTTTTCTGTACTGAGTTTCCTCAGGTTACATTGAATCCTTTGGAAGCTTGTATGGGCATGCTGGCTTGGAAATTCAAAATATTGTAGTCTAAGGTAGGAATACGTTTCCAAACCCTGGTCCTTATGGCCCTGTGAACCCTCAGATCTCAGGGATGGCATGTGTATATATCAGCATTATCAGGAGGGCAGCTTCTGAATTGCGTGAGGCCCTTCTTCAGCGTCCTGTGGTTGATCATCTTTCTTGCTCATCGCTTGTTTGGGACTCTGAATTAGCTTTTTAGTTTCAGAAATAAATTAGGACTACAAAGGACTTTTATTTCTAATTATGAGATGTGACCAAATTCACATTTGCTTCCCATAATATTTGACATCAACTGTGACAGTGTTGGGAACGAGGGGGAAGCGGGTGTTCATGAGAGCGCTTTCAACTTCAGTGTGACTGATGCATTTTGTTCTACCACCAGGCATGAGATTCAGAAGTGAAGTTCATGTGGTATCATAAAAAGCGCCCCCCCCCCCCTTCTAGTGGGTTAGTTTTCACAACTTGGCTGTCAAGATACTTTGAAAAGGAACTTGCCCCATATGGCTAAGAGGATGGAATGGCTCCTTACACTACTCCTTAGAGCGGCCAGGCAGTCTTTTTAAGAGGTGCCATAGCTTCAAATTGCCACAGGATTTCCTTAATCATTTTCTATATAACTTGCCTTAGTTGATGATGTCTCAGTGCAGAATTAAGTTGATGCTCAGTCTTGAAGTGATATTCTGCTCTACGCAGTGAAGCACAACTATCAATTTTTGACCTGCTGGTCACTTCAGTATCTGAAAAGATGATGAGGTACCTATGGCCCTCCAGATGCTTTTGTTCCTCACCATGGCCAGGCTAGCTTAGAGTGCTAGAGTCCAACTACATCAGGAGGGCCAAAGGTTTCCTGGCACGAGCATGTACTGGCAAATCCTGGCACTAAAGCAAAGTTCCCAGATTTGCCAGTACACGCTTGTGCTGGATTTGAACATAGGCTTTCTCTGTGGGGCTGCAAATCTTGTCACGTAAGTGATGATGTAGCTCCCACCCCTTCAGTGGAAACTCTCTCTTGTTCAGCAGAGGGTCACTCCACAACATCGGTATCTTTGGTGCTGCCTTGAGAAGTCCGAATTAGAGCAGAGGGAACCTGCCATGAGGAAGAGCAAAACATTTCTGTTTCATTTTATTTTATTATCTTTATTTTTTTTCTTCCCCTTTCAAGACTGTTATCTTCTCAGTGTGGCTTATAATATAAAGCAATAAAACGTAGTATCGACTTACGTTCAACTTGCTTTGAAATAAGCCAGTTAAAATAAACAGCCATTCAAATATATAACAGCAGAAAACGTAGCAAAGCCTTTTCAGTTTGAAAGCCACAGAGACAAAACTGTTTTCAAAGCCCTTTAAAAAGCAGCCACTAAGGAAGCTTTATGGTCTGTCTCAGGAAGGATTCAGTACGGTAGGGGCCACTGATGAGAAGATCTGCGCTTTAATGCCTGCCCCACTCACCCGCATTGTGGGACCGATTAGCTGCTTTCGGTATAGACCTTGTGATCAGTGTATTGTTTAAGTGAGTGTGACTTCATTTTTTTGTTTTGCACGTACAGATGAAGTTCATAACTTGTTCTCATCTGCTGGCTTAATTGAAGTACAGAATGAGATGGTTCAACGTCTGCAAGTAAACAGGAAGAAAAGGGTGAAGATACATCGTGTCTGGATACAGAGCAAGTTCCAGAAACCTCTGTGGTTGACTCGGAGCAAGCAAGAATATGCTCTGCATAATCACAGTTCTTAGTCCAAAAATTCATTCTTCCTAACAATTCTGTGCAAATGATTGAAAAGTCAGGATGACTTTTAAACAGAAACCTCTCTCACACACACACTCCGTTTCTGACTTTTGATCATATGGTAGTGTAAACTGACCAAATAAAGGAGGAAAAATGTGGCTCCCTCTGCATACCCATCAGAGGGTGGTGTTTTTTTTTTTAACCTTTTTAACAGATCTGGGACGACATCGCAGTCCGAATAAGGGTGAGGGCAGTTACAATAAAACTGGTGCTATGAATGATATAAGAAAGACTGGAAGAAGTGCCTCTTCCCAAATCAGCTAATTCCTTCTTTGAGTTTTTGATGAAGCCCTCCTTCAGGGGCCTCCGTTTTTTGAAGGTAGTAGCATTTTTGTGTTGGATCCGAAGATCGTTACAGTGGTGCCTCCTCTAGAACATTATTTACAAAGAGGCCTGCCTGGATCCGGTGTTGCAACCCTTTTGGTGCTAGGCAAAAAAAAAAAAAGCATTTTTGTTTACCCAGGTTTATTGGACCTGTCTATTACACTTGTGCGCTACTTTTTCTCTGGAAAATAGTGTACAGTACAGTTAACAATAAAACAGATACCATGAAAACTCTGTAAAAACATGTGCATAGACACACAACTGGCCAAGAGTCCCTTGACACCTTTCCTAAAAGCAGTGGGAGTGGGGGCTGCACGCCTGTTGGGCACTACGTTCCCCCAACATGCTCCAAAGTGCAGGAAGCAGCCAGTTAGATAGAAAAGCTCCTTGATGCCATCCAGCCTGCAAGGGGCTTGTGAGGGAGTTGAAAATCCATCACCCCAAGATGATTCCCTACACCTGCATTAAGAGTTCTTGAACAAGCCATTGCATCCATTCCATTCTTGCATCTCCCTCTGCAGTCATATATATATTACACTGATGAAGTGACCTTGATAGGATGGAGCACTGGGTCGAAAGCAACGGAATGAAATTTAACAG
This sequence comes from Pogona vitticeps, assembly GCF_051106095.1. Taxonomy (NCBI): domain Eukaryota; kingdom Metazoa; phylum Chordata; class Lepidosauria; order Squamata; family Agamidae; genus Pogona; species Pogona vitticeps. Next base: position 203,088,100 of record NC_135783.1, read on the forward strand.
GGATAAGTACAAAGTACTGCACCTTGGGAAAAGAAACCAATTGCACAGTTATAAGAGGGAGGAATACCTGGCTCAGCAAAACGAGTGAGAAGGATCTTGGAATTGTCATAGATCGCAAGCTGAGTACAGTTGTGCCTTGCAAGATGAAAGTAATTTGTTTCGCTACTAACGTCGTATTGCAAAATTTTCATCTTGCGGAGGCGCCGTTTCCCTTAGCAATGCATTGCAATCCATTCCTATGGAAAACCTCGCAAGACAAATGAATTATTTTTGTCTTGCGAGGCATTGCTCTTGTGGGGGGAAAAACATCCTGCAAGATGGCCATAGAAAAAGCCATCTTGCGAGTCACCACAACAATCGCAAAACACTTTCGTCTTGCGAGTTTTTCGTCCGGCGAGGCATTTGTCTTGCAAGGCACCACTGTATGAGTGAACAGTGTGATGTGGCTACAAAAAAGGCAAATGTTATTTAGGCTGCATTAATAGAAGTATAGTTTCCAAGTCCCGCAAGGTGCTAGTCCCCCTCTATTCAGCACTGGTCAGGCCTCACCTTGAGTATTGTGTTCAGTTCTGGACACCACACTTCAAGAAGGATGTTGACAAACTGGAAGAAGTTCAGAGGAGGATGACAAGGATGATCAGGGGGCTGGAAACCAAGCCTTATAAGAAAAGACTGAAAGAATTGGGCATGTTTAGCCTTGAGAGAAGAAGAGAGAGGGGTGATATGATCAAACTTTTCAAATATTTGAAAGACTGGAAGAGGGGCAAAATCTGTTCTCGATCATCCCAGAGTGCAGGACATGCAACAGTGGGCTCAAGTTGAAGCCAGATTTCGGTTGAATTTCAGGAAAAACTTCCTGTTAGAGCAGTACAACAGTGGAACCAGTTACCTCGGGAGTTGGCAAATGCTCCAACACTGGAGGCATTCAAGAAAAACTTAGATAATCACCTGGCAGATACGCTTTGATTGTATTCCTGCATTGAGCAGGGGGTTGCACTTGATGGCCTTGTAGGCCCCTTCCAACTTCACTTTTCTATGACTTTTATGATTTCTAAGTGGACAGAATTGGTTTTGGGTGGGAAACTCACATTCATGCCTCACATGGGGGGAATCATGTGGCTATAAAATCTGATTCTTTGAGAAACCAGTTTCTGCACTTTCTCTCTTTGCAATGGTTGGATTCAGCTGCACTGCATTACTTTAACTCTTTCCATAAGCACACAAACTCGTTTTGCCTGTAATGTGGGGTTGGTGAGGTAAGCACAGCAAACAAAGAAAGGGTGGTGGGTGCAGCTTGGGGCCTGTGGTGGAGTGCTGTGCCTGATGTTCATGCAGGAAATGTGGTCAAAGCAGAGACATGGCATGGCATATCTTGCGGTAGTTATGGGTTTTGTATACATCCTCCTTTTGAGTGTCAACACACAAATACCCTGGCAAGATTTACAAGTATTCTTCTGTCTCTGGGACATTTTTACCTTCTGTCGGCAGTATGTAGACACATGCAGTTCAGCAGAAAAGATAGTTCCTTGAAAATAAGTATAATGCTGTCAATAGACTTTGAGGTGGACATTGTTCCTACCTCAGCTCTTCAAAGTAACCAGCCATAAATAACTACTGTATTTACCTGCAATTTGCAATCCTCCACAGACTAGGAAGTGTATAACTAAATTACATTATGATTCTGGTTTAACAAAAAGTAATATAACTTCTGTGGTTGAATTATAACTTTTAAAAGTTACTTCTGTAGGAAAAGTGGTGTGGCCTCATTAAATGATGGAGGAGGAATCTGTGGTTGACGTGCAAAGTTGTGCACTGTCACACAGTCTTGCCTTGTGCTTTGTTGTAGGTGTTAAGATGACAACAAGATAGACAAGTTGTTGTTTGGAGCTAAAGGTCGGCCACTAGTGTCATTCAGAATTATTTTAACAAGCATCTGTTGTTACTTTTGAGAGCAAGAAAAATGGAAAGTCATATACACGTATATTTTTAATGCAAATAAAATGGTAGGTAACCACTTTTGGCCATGCAATCACAGCTGTGGCTAATTTTAGAAGTAACATGCTAAGGTTGGGCGGGGGGAAGGCAGGGAAAAAGAGTAGGCTTTTGCTGTAGCAGTGAGTAGCTCAGACGAAGACATGGCTTCCTTCATAGCTCTTACGTTGACGGCTGAAATCCAGTAATAAGTCTCAATTAGATTTTGGTCTACTGAATCAGTGGAACACATGGAGGAGTTGAGTCCCCAAATCCTCACTGATTCAATGGGCCTCCTCTAATTGTGATTTACCACTAGATGTCAGCCAGTATTTGAGGTGTGGGATCCAAATACTAGCATTGTTTTTCAGGGAGTATTTTACACCATGCTTCTACATTTAATGAAACCATGATTCTTTGCTAAATGTGGTGCATTCTGTCTTGACTCTCAGAAGCACATTTGCAACACAGGGTGTGGGTTCTCCCGTGAGTACTCGGTGCTGTCATGCATACTAAGGCAAAATGGTTGGCATGAACACAGGCACACATTCAACACTGAAGTGGAATGTATTGTGCCAAAGATTTATATTAACAGAATATTTTTATTTCATTTGAAATGTTTACATGTCACCTTTTTTTCTTGTTAAAGGATCCAAGAAGGCTCGCAGTGTTAAAATAAACAATATCAAAAGTAAAAACAATAGCAAGAAAGAATTGAATATAATAACACTTATAAGTAAAAGCAGTATCAAAAACACATTAAAAACAGAAATACAACAGTCAATAAAAGCCAGCCTCTCAAGAAACAGGCGCATCTGGCGCACTAGCTTTAATTGTGCAAAGGTACTCCTGGCCACCACCAAAATCTGGGCATCCAGGCTTAGAGATGAATCCAGGAAGCATCCCCAAGCTGTGCACAAGTGTTTTCAGATGGAGTTTAATCCCATCCAGCCCAGGCTGAATGTGAAATTAAATTTATGTAAAACTCCACTCAAGTGGCCAGTCACTGAGGGAAATCCTGCATGAAGAGAAAAGTCTTTGCCTGCTTGCTGAAGGACAGCAAAGATGGGGCCAGTCCGGCCTCCTGTGGGAGGGAGTTCCAACGTCTGTGAGCAGCAACAGAGAAGGTCCTCTCCTGGCTCCCCAGCAGACACACCTGTGCAGGCGGTGGGTCCAAGAGAAAGGCTTCTCCTGCTGATCTTAGCACCTGAGCAGGGTCATAATGGGAGACACGGTCTTTGAAATAGCTGCTGTAATGGGGGTGGGGGTGGGTGGGATGTGATCCCTGTAACCAGCTGTAGTCAGCAATCTGGCTGCTACATTTTGGACCCACTGACATTTCCTGACACTTTCCATAGGCAGACCCACGTAGAGCACATTACAGTCGTCCACCTGGGATGTAACTAAGACACCACAGCCAGATCAGACCTCTCCAGGAACGGGTGCAGCTGGTGCACTAGTTTTAGCTGCGCAAACACACTCTGGACCACATCCCAAACCTAGACATCCAGACTCGGAGACGAATCCAGTCTGTCTACCCACAGACTGCACGCCTGGGTTTTCAGAGGGAATGTAACCACGTCTAACACAGGTGCATCCCTATTCCTTGATCTGCCTTTCGACTGACCAGGAGCACTTCTGTCTTGTCTAGAGTTAAGTTTTAGTTTATTCACCCTCATCCAGTCCGTTACTGACACCAGACACTAATCTAGAGGTGGGTATCAGGCTCATAAAAATGGCGGTGGTGTGAACTCGGAGTCCCTTTGAAACTAACAAAGATACTGTCAAATCTTATTTTTGTTTGCTGATATGTTGGAGGAAAGATTCAGGTCACCTAGAATGAAAAAGAGGGCTGTTGCAAGTGGGAAAACCTGGAATTGCATGGAGACGTTGCCTTTAACTTTTTAGGAACACTGGTTGCTGAAGAATGTATTCTGTAATTTTTAAAAATGGGGGGAATCTAATGATTTTTGAAAGAGAGGTTGCTGTTTCTATACATGCAAATGTAGCTCTAATTTGCATCAGCATAAAATTACTTTGTTTACCAAATTACTAGTAATCTTGGGGTAAGTTGGAGAACAGTGAGCAAAATGGTTTTCCTTTATTGTCTCCCCCCCCCCCTTTCCTTCCTTCCTTCCAGTTTCTGAATGTTTTATAACTTTAAATAAGCTAAGGGACTTACGGGCAGGTGGAAAGGAAGAGAAGCCAGACTAGTTCTAATCATGACTTTAGTCTACACAGAAATAAGCCAATCCTATTTTATATCCCGATAATGAGCATAGTCTGTTTATATGTGCACAAAAATTGGTGGATTGAAAGGATACCACGCTATAGTTACCAAAGTGTGAAATTATGTTTATTTTTAAACTGGAGCTCTTTCACACATGGGGGGGGAGAGCAAGTGTCACACTGGCAACAAAATATGCACTTGATTGTGTAAGAGTTGATTAGAAATCAATAGATGTTTTCAGCAAGAGCCTTTCCATGGCTTGTTATTTTTATCCTACTTCCTTTGAGAAGCAAACAGGAGCAGAAAAATAACAAGACTGAAGACAAGACACTATGGAAAAAGATGACAGTGTTTTGTATTTCAAGAGATGTGTGATAAATTAGCCTGTTTTACTGCACCTCGTTGCCGGCTGCTAGAGTAGGGATGGCTATACTTGATTCCCTACATGTTGGTGGCTTCACCTACCCAAAACCCCAACCAGCATGTTCAGGATTCGGGAAGTGGTAGACCAAGAGCATGTGGGAACCCAGTATTGGGAAGCCACTACTCTCATGCAGAGATCGGCCTTTCAGAGTGACCTTCCAGAGATATTTGAACTGCAACCTCCATAATCTTTTATCATTTCCTACGTGGATAATACTGCTGGGAGTCTTTTTCTACTAGCTGCAAACCCACTGCTTCACTTCAAATCTTCCTAAGGCATACCTTCCCCCACAAAATGTTCTATATTGAAATTTCAATTTTTCTCTTGATTCTTTTCAAAGGCATAGACAGATCTTTCTTGGCTCCCCCCCCCCCCCCGCCCTCCATTTTGTTCAGCAATTCTTCTTTCTGGGCTTTTGCCCCCTTTAGAGCATCTCTGGAGATTTCTGGATCAAAAAAACTCAATTTCAACCATCAATTTCTACGAAGAGATGTTCACCTACCGTGAGGCAGAGTGCGGTTGCTGTCACAGGTAAATGATCTGTTCTGGCATGAAAGGAGAGCTCATTTTTAGTGATTCATCATAAATAAATTATTCATAAAAAATAAACTATAATAAATTATTACACTTCTTCCAGAGGGAAAGCTGTTTGATTTCTTCTCTATCTCAGGTGCTGAAATAAGTTGGACACCTGGAACATTATGTGGAGAGTGAACAGCCTTTGGCCCTTCTGCTTTCAAGCAGCTAAAAAACTTGGGTTGACCCTGCTGGAGGAGTAAGAAACAAAAGCAGCCATTTAACATGACTTTCCCTTGACAAAGCATACAGCCAAAACATTACTGTATTCTTGCCCAAGGACTTGATTCGCAAATACAAGGTATTCTCCATTTATTTATACAGCTATAAAAGCAAAGCCACCCCAAGTCATTCTGCCCGGTGAAGCAAAGGACAAAATGGCACCCAGTCCTGCATCTTTACTTAACTGGCCATTGAAACTTACTTCAGCACAGAGGGATGGAGGAGTAAGTGCCCTCCGGCACTTGGCTGTTACCTGCTCTCCATCATCTACTTGCTGCCTTAGGTGGCCACTTCATTTTACCTAATGGTTGGACTGGGCCTGAGATAAGCACAGCCCTGAAGCAGTATGCTGATCATTCAAATCTGTCCAGTCTTGTTAGCTGGCAGTTGAGTTATCTGTTATTGTTAACTGCTAATAAGCAGTTGTGATTGATTTATTTATATACCTCTTCTTCCACAATACATTGTGCTCAAAGGTGTTCACAGAAACAGGTGAACTCCTTCAGCAGTACTGTAGTTGTAATACACCGGTAACTTGATTACAGTGACTATAATCAATTATTACAGTGGCCATTAAGTTCAGGACACCCACTCAAGCAATGGCTTGCTCTGTGAGTAGCTCAGTCTTCTCTGAGCTTGTGCAAGGAGGTATCCGTGTATGTGCAGGCAGAAGCCTTTCTCTTTACAGCAGAGTGATCTCCGCTTGCACTACAGCAAGTTAAGGACTGCTCAGAACTACATGGGTGGAGCGTCACACTCCACCTTCATTCAAACAGGATTCCAGCTGTTGTATTTTAAAGTTTCCAAAAGTTTAAACGACCACAACACATGCCAGTAGGTCCGTTAACAACCCTAAATACCACTAGGTTCTATGAATGTTATCGTTGCATCACAGAAATCACTGAACAGTTCAGATCCAGAGACCAAACAAAATTAGATTGCTTACCTCACACTCTCAGCAAAAAGGACAATAAGAAACAAAATTACTGCACAGAATTTCCAGTAGTCCACCCTGAAGCAACAGAAGGACACCCACCTCTCCTCAGGCGTTGTCTATTCTAAACAAAGAAAGGACATCCTTTTCCCCAGGGATACTTCCCTCCTGCCTGCCTCTAGAGATGGAGAACCCACAGAGAAACGCATCTCCCCACATTACAGGTCTTGATGCTCTGTAAGGTCATCTCTTCATTTGCAACAGAGATGGCAGAACTTTGTTTGCAACCAAACAGAGCCATGGTTTTGCTCCTATCGGTTTCTTCACAACAGTCTTGTAAATATTACAGGCATCCCAAACCAGCAGCAAGCCTGGTGCTTTGCTCCTGGAGATGGACAGCGCAGCTTACAGAATATGTCTAAGGCAACACATTTAGAGTAGCTTGATAACCACTTTTGGGTCCATCCACGTAGATTTGTCGTTTGTTGAGGTCCTTGGAGTTCTCTGCTAGACTTCTGTCACTCTCCTATTGAACCATAGTTGAAAATTACTACATAAACTGCAAACGACACACTCCAAGATGCCTCAGTAAGCTCTGGCTGCAGAGCCAGAGGTTGTGAGTTCAGTCCCTCGCTGTCCATCCCAGAAGAGCCAGCCGGTGTGATAGCCTTGGGGGCAAGCTGCACACTTCCGGGGGGGGGGCGCAGAAGAAGGGAATGGGAAACCACTTCTGAGTACGCACAACCTAGAAAACTCCAAAAAGAGGCGACATAAGCCAGGTCAGTTGAAATATTGAACCATTCTGACCATGTTGTGTGGATGCACTCTAACTGGTCTCTCTTTCACTGATGCACTGTGTTTCACAAATGTCTGGTTCAAAATACCTGCAGGTTAACTATCACTTGGTAAAATATACATTGCAGATAATTTGGCACAAATGTTACATTTCTGTGTTTGTGAAATTGTAACTACACAAGCAGTCAGCCAATGCAGGAATGTGACGTCTGTCTGTCTATCCTTTTCACCCTGCCTTCCTCCCAGAAGAGATCCAAGGCAGCTTACACAATTTACTTTACTTCACTTTCATGAGATTTTTACCCCACCCCCCCTAGACAAAGTCTACTTGGAGCGGCTTACACACATGATAAAAACATCATAATATAACAAATATCTTAAAAATCAATTTAAACATCGTAATTTTGACACTTATTTTAAATCATTACCAAGATGAAGTAATTTCAAAGACAAAGAATAGATTCGCGAAGGCTTTCATGGCCGGGATCTAATGGTTGTTGTGGGTTTTTCAGGCTCTTTGATTATGCCTCTTTTTTGCTGTGGTTGGTGGTTGGTGCTGTCCTCTGAAGATGCCGGCCACTGAAGATGAACGCCTCTACGGGGAGGAAACAGTCAGACAGACCCGGAGACTGGAAACACTCCGAAGCAAAAGAGCGGACCTACTATGTTCCTTAACATTTCTACTATGCTGCAGAGACACAAAAACCATACCAGCCTTCCTCACGACAAAAAGGAGCATCATTTCCCCACAGGCCAGCCGCATCTATGACCGCCTGAAACATGCCCTCCTACGGGAAAGAATCCACACAACCTGGAAAAAAACTGGACTCCACAGACAAAGAACTACAAGGCCTACACATCACTATCAGCCAAAAAATGAGAAGTCAAGATTGGGACAAGATCGATACCTCCCCAACAGAAAGATGGAAAAAGAAATGATGAACCACACAGCCAGACAAAAACAGAAATTCAACAAATGCCAAACAAGCCAACAGAAACCTACACTAGACACCACATGCATCATCATCAACTTATCGGGATGCCAACTCTCCCCAGAAGAAACCTCAGTCTTAAGCAAAGGAGGAAATTTTGCAATCACACCTAGTAAAATTCCTGTGGAAGACATAATTGCTAACGTGGAATCAGCATTATATCATCTTCCAGAAGAAAAAGCAGAGGAAATAAGAGGGGAAGTGACTAGGATCCTATGGAAAGCAAAAAACCCCAAAAGCAACATAACAAGAAAGGAGAGAAATGCCATCACGTCCCTGAACTCAGATCCGGACATCATCATCCTGCCAGCAGACAAAGGCAACGCTACAGTAATCATGGAAACAGAAGAATACAAGGACAAAATCAGAGATCTTCTAGAACCCACCACCTACAGAAAACTGAAACGGGACCCAACCAACAAAATCACAAAACAAACAAACATACTGCTCAAGAGTTCCTCCCTGCACCCCAACGTCCTTCAATGTATCTACAAGACAGAAGCTCTCCCACCAAGACTTCCCAAAATCCACAAGGACTCAATCCCACTCAGGCCCATTGTAAGTGCCATTGGCTCCCCAAAATATGAATTAGCCAAACACCTAGCGACCCTCCTACAGACCCTCATTGGACAAACCTCATCCTACATCAAAGACTCAGGACATTTCATAAGCAAGATCAGCACCCTAAAACTCAACCCTGGGGACAGACTGATCAGCTTTGATGTAGTATCCCTGTTCACTAAGGTACCGATAAAGGACACCCTGACACTCATCCAGCAGCTCTTTCCAGAAGACATCAAGGCCCTCTTCCAACACTGCCTAACGACCAGCTATTTCCAGTGGGATAATGAATTCTATGGACAGATGGAGTGGCCATGGGCAGCCCCCTCAGCCCGATTATAGCAAACTTCTACATGGAGCATTTTGAAAAACTGGCCCTGGCTTCAGCACCCTTCACGCCCACAGTCTGGTTCCGATATGTGGATGACACCTTTGCAATTTGGAGTCACGGTGAAGAAAAATTGGAAGAATTTCTCAACCATCTCAACAGCATCCACCCAAATATACAATTCACCATGGAAAAAGAAATAGAGGACCAACTCCCGTTCTTAGATGTCATGGTCCTACGCAAAACTGACCTCCAACTGGGACACAAGGTCTACAGAAAACCCACCCACACAGACGGGTACCTACACAAAAACTTCAACCACCACCCACAGCAAAAAAGAGGCATAATCAAAACACTGGTAGACTGTGCAAAACGGAACTGTGAAGCTCAATTTCACAGCACTGAATTCAACCATCTACAGGCAAATGGCTACTCCAAAAATGAAAACACAAGAGCCATCAAACCAAGAAAACAACACCAAACTGAAGAAGAAAAACAGCCACCCAAAAATAAAGTATTTCTGCCATACATCAAAGGGGTCACAGACCGCATGGGGAAACTTTTGAAAAAACACAACCTACAAACAGTATTCAAGCCTACCACAAAAATACAACAAATGTTACGGTCAGCAAAGGACAGAAGGGACCCCCTCACCACTGCAGGAGTATACCGGATAGCTTGCAGTTGTGGCCAGGTATATACTGGAACCAAAAAATGAAGCATCCACACCAGAATCAAAGAACATGAGAGACACTGCAGACTAAAACAAACAGAAAAATCTGCAGTAGCTGAACATGCCCTAAAACAAACTGGACATGAAATTCTATTTCAAAATACCGAAATACTGGACAACACCAGCAATCATTACATCAGACTGCACAGGGAAGCCATTGAAATCCACAAGCACCAGCAAAACTTCAGCAAAAAAGAGGAAAGTGTGAAGCTCAACAAAACTTGGCTCCCAGCTCTCAAAAATACAGCGTGCAAAACTCAACAAACTCTACCCACCCACAAGGACAGGGGATCACTACACGCAAAAGACCAGCTAATGACACCCATCAACCACAGGAACAGATAATCTCTTCTCCTTAGCACAACAATACACACTAATCACCCATCTACAGAAAAAGACAAAAGCCTATCTCACAGCCATAAATACTCCACTCCCAAAGCCAACTACACCAGAGCACAGAGTGCTGTCCTCTGAAGATGCCGGCCACAGAGACTGGCGAAACGTTAGGAAGAACAACCTTCAGAACACGGCCAAAGAGCCCGAAAAACCCACAATGACCAACAAAGAATAGAGATCAGTTATTGAAAACACAACATTAAAAGCTTAAAAACAGTAAGTTATTCAAATATTTTAACAGCATTAATGCTGTTATATTTAAAATGTTAGGTAAAAGCATTACTAAAATAGATTTAGAAGCAACAAACCATCCCAGACTGTCAGTCGCTAAGGCTAAGCCTGCCAGAAAAGAAAGGTCTTTGAAAGCTAGGAATGTGCCATTCATTTTTTTCCGACCTCAACTCCCAAAATTGTCCAAGAATTCCCAAAGTAGAATTCTGGAAGTTCCAGCCCATAGGCTCAAACTGTCCTTTCACTCACCTGGACCAGGGCTTATCTCAGAGGCCACATGGCTCCCGTGGGCCTTGCCTTCTGTTAGTAATATACAAGAAAGGGAGCTGCTGTGGTGCTTCCTGGGGGTTATAGTTCTTCAGGAGGTGCCTGTATAAAGCCTAAAGGGCCACAGTACTACAGCTCCTAGGAAACACCACAGTAGCGTCCTAATATTTATACCGACAGGAAGCAAGGCTCAAGACAGCTATGCAGCCTCAGTGACAGGTGCTGGTTGAGGTGAGCAAAATGCTGGTGCCTGTCAGTGTGGATCTGTGGGCTGGAATTCCCAAGATTCTGCCTCCTTGGAGAATTCTGAGAGTTGCAGTTGGAGTCCAAACGAAAAGAAAAGAAACAAGAACGGTACATCCCTTGTGACAACATTCCCTACATTTGGATGGAGCTTGCGTGTGCTCCCCTTGAGTATCTGGTCTATTTGGCATTTTGCAAGGCAGCCTAAACCAGATGCTTTCTTTTATTTTGCTGTAGACATTCAAAGCCTAATCCTTTTCGCACAACGGTTTGGCCAAGCAAACCGGCCAGCTCATTCGTCTTCCACATTTGGGGCCGTAAAGATGGTGGGTTCTGATCTGCTGGCTGGACTGCTAACATCTGCAGTGGAGAATATGGTGCGATTGGATTATAGCCTTCCCAAAGGGGCTGACATTTGCTGAACTCAGATTTTCATAAAAGTAAGAATTCACTAAACCTTGATGTTTCCCTAATAACATTTAATTGTAGGTCATGATGTTCTCTTTGAGACCATCCTCTCGGCGATGAACGGTGCATATTTTCCAAAGCTTAAGACACGACTCAGGTAGGTAATATGTAACTAGCGAAATTAGACTGATGATTTCAAAGCTAGCCGGATAGCTCAATGCGATGAAGGGAGTCCGATTTCGCTCTGTGCCTCCCAGGAGAAGAGCCAGCTTATGTAGCGTTAGGCAAACTGCACAGCCTACGTGTCCCCGGAAGACAACTTCTAAATATTCTATACCTAGAAAATCCCATAAAGGGTTGCCATGAGTTTGAATCAACCTGACACCATGTGATTACTATTTATTTATTTATTTGTTATTTTCTTTGATATTTTCTGCATGTTGTTATTACTTTCCCTTTCCCCATGCCCCCTCCCCCAATAAATTCCTCATTATATTTGGATATTTGACAGCATTGTTTTAAAAAGGGCATTTCTCACACCTCTTTGTAAAAAGCTGCAAGACTGGAAAGTTACCACTTACGTTCTCAGAATTCTCACAATGATCAGGTGTGTTTTCTGGGCATTGTACAAGAACATTAAATGTGCAATGCTTTCTGTTGTTTTGTAGCAAAGTCCAACAGGCTGCCAGGAGATGTTCTAACGATTATTGGCTTTAGCTCTGTTCTCAGATACAGATAGCAGCAGACACAGGTAACATCAAGGGAATATATGATGGTATCAAGCAGGCTTTAGGTCTAATACAGAAGAAATCTGCTCCCTTGAAGTCTGCTACAGGTGTGATCATCCAGGACTGAGCACAGCAGATGGAACGCTGGGTGCAGCACTACACTGAGCTATATTCCAGAGGGAACATAGTAACCAAAGAGGAATTAAGTAACATCGAGTGCCTGCTTATCTTGGAAGAGTTTGACAGCGAACAAACCTTAGCAAAAATAAAAGCAGCCTTGGATTCCCTTGCCTCTGGCAAGGCACCTGGGAAGGATAACATCCCTGTTGAAGTGCTGCAAAGAGATCATTACCACCTAGCTGTATGAAATGTTTTGTCTTTGCTGGAGGGAAGGTGGAGTACCACAGGACATGAAGGATGCAAACATTGTCACATTGTATAAGAACAAAGGAGACAGGGGTGCCTGCAATAACTACTGTGGCATCTCTCTTAGCGTTGTACGGAAGCTGTTTGCCTGTGTTCTGCTGAAGAGACTCCAGGTGCTTGCAGACAGAGTCTATCCAGAATCACAGTGTGGATTTCGAGCTAATAGATCCACTACTGACATGGTATTTTCCCTCAGACAGTTGCAGGAGAAATGTAGGGAACAACAACAGCCACTCTTTGTGGCCTTCATAGATCTTACAAAGGCCTTTGATTTGGTTAGCAGGGATGGCCTTTTTAAAATACTTCCCAAAATTGAATGTCCACCTTGACTCCTTAACATCATCAGGTCCTTTCATGAGGAAATGAAGAGCACTGTACTTTTTGATGGCTCAACATCAGATCCCTTTGACATCTGAGACAGAGTGAAACAGGACTATCATGCCGACCCTGTTTGGGATCTTCTTTGCTATCATGCTGAAGCAGGCCTTTGGAACTGCAACAGAAGGTGTCTATCTCCGGACTAGACCAGATGGAAGGGTCTTTAATCTCTCTAGATTGAGGATGAAGACCAAAGTCCAGCTGAAATGCATGCGGGAGTTCCTCTCCGCCGATGATGCAGCTGTTGTTGCCCATTCTGCTGAAGAGCTCCAACAACTTATGAATTGTTTTAGGAAGGTCTGCCAAGATTTTGGACTAACAATCAGCCTGAAGAAAACACAAGTCATGGGCCAGTGCGTGGACACAACTTCCCTCTATTAACATTTCTACACAAGAATTGGAGGTTTTTCATGATTTCATGTACCTTGCCTCAACAGTCTCTGACACTCTCTCCCTAGATGTCAAGCTGGATAAATGCATTGGCAAAGCAGCTACCATGTTCTCTAGACTCACAAAGAGAGTACTGTATGGCTTAATAAGAAGCCGACGGCATATACAGTGGTGCCTTGCTTAAGATAGGCTAAACATCGCATTGCGATCATTTCTGCACCCGGTGGCCATCTTGGGAACAGCTGATCGGCGGTTCCAAAATGGCCACTGGGTGCAGAAAATGACCGCCCCACACCATTTTCGCGCCCTGCCCTCACTTACCGAGGGCACGAAAATGGCGGTGCTATGGAGAAACTTCACAGAACGGTGAGTTTAAGAGCCATAGGAATGCATTAAACTAAGTTTAATGCGTTTCTATGGTGTTTTCCGTTCCATATAGCAATGTTTCCCCATAGCGACGGTTAATCCGGAACGGATTAACCTCGTTATACGGGGCACCACTGTACTAGGATACAGGTCTATAGAGACTGTGTCCTGAGCACACTCCTGTACTTCAGTGAGTCCTGGACCCTTTGTGCACGGCAGGAGAGGAACCAGAGAGGCAGCCCCCAAACCAGCAAAATCAGGGAGCTGGACAGGGGACAGACTGTATTTGTCTTCAGTGTGGAAGGGATTGTAACTCTCGAATTGGCCTCCTCAGCCACACTAGACGCTGCTCCAAGTCCTCCATACAGAGCATGTTACCATAATCTCTCAAGCTTGAAGGATTCCTAATCTAATCTGTTGTTCTGAAGAGAGTGAAGAAGGGAGAAATCTGTGGAAAGAATAACTAAAAAATTCACAAGCAACTGGAGAGATGAGAGATGAGTATAGAAAAGTTACTTTTTTCACTACAACTCCCAGGATTTGCTTGCCACCATGGATTGTGATGACAATTTATCAGTAATTCTTTGGGAGAGACACTTGTTAAAAATAAAGGGGGGGGGTCCACTAATAGGAAATATAATTCCCTGGTCCGGAACAGGGAATCAAGACTTCTGAGCCAGCTGCCAGGCTGTGCTTGAAATCCTGCTGATTCCTATGCCTCGTGGGATCACTTGAAGTGTTCAGCACTATGTAACCAATGGATCTCTACTTCTTTTCAGCCTTTGATGAGGCTGTAGAAATGACTCTTCTAAGCTGATAGTTTATTAACATTCATTACCCACTTGCTAGTGCAATGAATAAACAGCGGTTATATAAGAATGAGGCAGTTCAGCTCTTGGTTAAAACAAGCACTCCTGGAGGCCAATTTTTCTCTTGCTTAAGAGAGAGTAACAACATTAGTGGCACTAATTCGGTGACGATCCGTGTAGTACATTTCCTACTTATTTTTCCACAGAATATCCCTGTGTACACAATTCTGCTTCCATTCATATTTTCTCTTTAGACCTTGATGTCTATGGAGTCTATTTTTCTTCATATGCTTCTAACCTGTCATTAATTATCTGGACATTTATGTAATATAATGCTCTTTTTTAAGTAACATACATTTTTAATTGTTCAAAACTAAAGGAAAAAAAAAGAAAAAAAGAGTATTGGTTTATTATTTAGCTAGCAGTTACAATCTTTGTGTCCAACACTTTGCAGAATGTGAAACAACAGATGCCTGTCCCAAGATGCTTATTATTTTCCATCATCCTAGCAATTGAAACACAGCATATGCTGTTGTATTGATTATGACTTTTATAATTCCATGAGCATCCAAACAAGACTAATTTCTCACCAAAACCTCATCATTTTCATTTGTTTTCCTTGGTGCCTTGGTAAATAATCGGTTAATCACTGAGTTAATGTTCTTGGCTTTAAATAACAGGCCCATTATGTAACCACACTTGAGCTAAAGCCATTCTGGCTACATCGAAAAGGTGGATAATCATTTCTAAATTCTCAGCCTCCTACTCCTTCATGCAAATCTCCAGATAAGATGTTCTGCTAGTATGTCATGGCCTGCAATTTCTGTAAGATGTAGTAAATCTGAAAGCAAGTATAGAAAGAATTACAATACATGGAGAAATGCAAAATGCATGAGCTATATCTGTTTCCATGTGTTTTGGGTGTATATTATATATTCCAAAGTTGCTTGCTGCAGTTCCCCAAAGTGCATCAGGAATATCAAAATGCCAGATGCCCTACAAAGAAGATTGATTTTATGGTTCATAATAGGTGTGTTTGTGTGTGTGTGGGGGGGGGGGTTGTTTCCAGCTGTTATTCTTGCCCTCTCCTATTCTCATCAGGAGTCTAAAAATCTCCCCCCTCCTCCTGCTCCTCAAATCCTGAATTTTGCTGCAAAGGCTTTGGAACAAACTTTTCACCCCAGTGTCCAGTACCCAGTCCAAAATATTTGAGTTATATGATGTGGCAGCTAATTGGAATCCCTCTAGATTAGAAGCTGCTGCTCTTCAAAAATCCTTCCGGTAGTGTTCAGGCACTGCTCTGCCTTCATCTCTCCTGTCCTCATGGTGCCTCCTGAAGCACCTTGTATCACTGCTGCATGACAGCCAGCTTATCTTTGCCTTGCTACAGAAAAAGGCAATTTGGGGTCTTCTGCTTCTGGTGGGGTAGCCATGTCACAGTCTGTTGCTGGAAAAAAAGCCATGAGGAATGTAACACCAGAGATGACTGCAGGACATCTTGCTTATTTTACTTATTTTACTTGTTTACTTTATTTCTGTCTCACTTTTGTCCCAAAGGGGACCTAAGAAGGCACTTAGTCTATACTCTGTAATAATTATTTCAACTCTGGAGAGAACACCTAATTAATTTCTAGATTAGTGACACTATTATGGGTGTACAGTATACTAACAGCTTTGTGGCTCTTAAATTCATTCATCTTGCAAAGCCCCTTCTCTGCCAGTGATTTGTTGATGATTTTAAAAAAATTATCTGGGGTCATGCAAAAAAAGAGGCACAGATAGTGTTTTACCATTAATTCGATAAATTCCATCCTGCAGTTAGCATGAGTTTAAACCAGTCCACGCAACAGGTTTACTTTCCAGATGCAATTGTATAAGTATGGAATGGCCAAATAAACATTGCTGGAAACCTCAAGACAGCTACACATGCTGTATATACACACACCCATAATCTGGAATATACTGCAAAATTCATTGACTGGAATCTTGTTCATGTACCTGATAGCATAACGAGAATCACTAATTTCTGCCACTCCAGCTGGCTCGCTTTTGCACAAAGAGGCAAGGACTGTTGGGGAAATCAGTCTTCTTACCGGGTACACAAGTGATTTATTAAGGTGAGTGCACTGGGGGGGGGGGGAGACACCATGCTATGCATTTATGCATTTATAAATATATAAAACCTGAATATAAGTTTGGCCATTGTCTTCAGTGCAGTCTTATGATACAGCCACATCTGTGTGAATCTGTCAAACCAAGACACTAAATTTGATTATTTAAATAAGGCATTTCTCAGTTGTAATATTCCTGATTTTCTGTCTGGTTTAGCATGCTTTAAATTGGTTTAAAATTATCTGCCTACACAACATACAGCTAAGCATGTTTGTTTTGGTTGGAAAGCAACCATGAGGGGGTTGCTTATTTTTAATCAATTCTGATCGCAGTTTTTAAAAATCATGTTGGCACGTGTGCTCCTTTGTCAAAGCAGATTGTGTCTGTGGGGTTTGTCAAGATTTAGATGCCAAGATCATGAGTTTCAGCCTGCAGGGTACCCAACAGTCTTAACTGGGTCTGTCCCCCCCACATCTGTAACATCAATCTAGCACCATGCCACTTTGAAATACATTTAAAAAATCAAATATAAAAAAATAGATAACAAGAAGATTATTTTGTAACAATTCTCTCCCAAAGGAGACAAAAACACCACTGCAGAGGAAAATGGCTTTTTAGCATAACAAAGGACCTGGAAAAATTGGAAGTTGAAACAAGGTGCCAATAGAGTCCATGTAGCCCTCTTGACTACAACACAGCTTACAACCAGAAGAAAAGTTGTCCCAAGAGGGCATACATACTAACACAAAAACCACGCAACTTTAAACCAACTTCAAAACCCCCAATCCAGCTCCTGATTCATTTCAACAGTCTTCTAGTATGATAATGCCATCCTTTGCCAACAGTGACTCACAGGATTATATATATGACAAATATGCCAGGAGAAATAATAAATGATAGTAAAATCACTAATAATAAAAAACAACAGCAAAGTGGGAGATCACATCCGTGTTCCCCAATGCTCTGTCTTTTACCTCAAGGTGTCCATAATTAAATAAAGTAACTTCAAAGATATATTTCCGTGCTTAAACTCCATTAAGAAGTTTAGCTATCTAGGGCCAAAGACTGATTTTAAAAATATATATACTGCATGCTTTAATTAGCTCTTCTATGCAGGGAAATCCTTATTACCACTCAACTTCTGTTTGTTTTTGTTCTCTTTTTCTGGAATATTTGTATTTTCCCTCTTTCTGGCCTTTCTGATTTCAGTCCCTCAATGAGTGGAGTCTTAAATTCTCCTCATACTTAAATACCCTGTATAGAACAAGGCTGTCCTTTGCAATAATTAAAAATATTGTGTCACACTAAACTGTGTTGTGGCTTACAAAGATGGTTCACCATATATATTTTAACCTGCTTATCTTTGATAGGCTGTACATATCATCTGCCAATGACTGTTAAACAATTCCTGTTGAGATCACCACTCGGCTGGTACCTTTTGCACATTTATTCCTCCACATTTACTATCACCCCTCACTCTATTATGTGTATCTACAAGCATGCCAGGCCACTAGACTTTCTGTCAGTTTTGGTATCCTCTAGATGTTATTGGATTACAGCTCTCATCTTGACTGCTAGATATATTGGCTTGTAATTATGGGAAATCTGGTTCAAAATACCACATTCCCTACTCTTGCTTAGTAACTGTACTAAAATAATAACGCATTCTCCCCACAAAATATCCTGCCTTTATCTCCCCTTCTTTTCTTCCTGGTGTCTTCTTCTTGTCCAGATCAAGGTAGGCAATTAAGGTATGGCTCTTTGGTGCTCTTGAAATGAATTCTCATCAATTCCAGAGAGCATAACTAAAAGTGAGGGAAGATGCAAGTTGGCGTCCACCAACTCCTGGAGGGCCATAGGTTGCCCACACTTATCTAGATCATACAAGAGTCCTTTGGGGCAGAGACCTGCTATTGCAAAGCTTATAAAGCATTATGTATACCGAGTCCTGTAAATCAGTACAAAGAACGGTAATGATGTTTCTAGCAAGTTGTGGAGCTGAGCTTGATTCCCAATTGTAGTCCAGACAAGTAACTTTTATTAGCTTTATGTTCTACAGATCAGCAGAAGGTGCCAATTTGACTTTCAAACCAATTAAAAATTCCTCACCCACTGCAATATATATAGATTCTAAATTAATTGCTGCCTTAGACTCTGAAGTCCTAACACATATCAATTATATCATTAGCACTGGTCAGTCAGACCCACATAGCCTGAAAGCAGGCTGTGGAAGCCTACACAGTCTGCAGTGTTCATGCAGAAATATTGTGCACAGGATGAAGCCCCTGTCTCCTCCAGGACCCACTCAGAAGGGGTCATTGGTGGTGCACTGGCTTCTTATATCAAGCCGTCCTTTCCTTGTCACAATCCTCCATTGCTAAAGAAAGCCCTCCACAGCTTGTAAAACCGCAGCTGACAAAAATCTGGAAGAATATAGCAACAGCAGGTGGATAAACACAGAACGACAACCTCCCCCTCAAAACAGTGCTTATTCTATGTCCCCTTTGATTAGACAGCAAAAGAGAAAAAAGAAAGAAAGAGGAACTTAGAACATTGTTTAAGGGATTCAAATCGTGGCAGAATAATTAGCATTTAGACAGTGAAGTCCCTTCTGTTTAATTGGGTTTACAGAATCCATTTGAGATTTCGCCGCGGACTGCTGCCTGGGTTGAGCATCCGCAGCACTTTCTCTCAAATGAAAGAGTAACCCTTGGAAACCTGTTGGCATGTAGTACATTTCTCTGTAGTATAATAGGGTAGTCGTGCAGGACTTTGAACTGAACACGACACATTTTCTTAGTCATTCACCAGTGGCTGTAATGACCAGCTGGTTTAACCAGGATTCCTGGCAGGCTAGAAACTATATAAAGATATTCATACACCTCTATTCAAGATAAGAGGAGGTCTGGTTTCATTTGTTCAACATTTAAAATACAAGAACAATTTTAAATTCTGCAGCTAAATGAAATAGGAGAAAGAAGGGAAGACCTTTATTTTTCTGTATATGGAGAGATCTTATTTAATTAGGACCCCGGTCAGCATCTGCCATGCTGATCGGATTAATTAGGACCCTAGATGTTACTGCAGTCCAATAACATCAAAAGGGCACTGATGTGCCTATCTTAGATAATGTGCCCTAGTCAGGAAGCTGGGGGTGGGGGGACATTGTTTCTCTGCAACAAGAACAGAACAGATACAAGGCACTCTTGAATCTTTCCTGGTACAATTGTGCCCAGAGTCACCTAATGATCAAACCATATAACAACAAGATTAGTGGTATCTTCTTCCTGGCTTAAGTGAGTATGGAGTGCTGTGTAGTGACCTTCCAACTTGCCTGTTCTAAGGCCATGAGGGAACAGAAGTCAGGAGGTCTTCAAGAAACTTATTTTCACTAGAACAAAAGGCACAGGCTCACCCAATGCAATGGCTTAAGCCAAAGCTGGAAGACATTTTGTAGACCTGGGGCCAAGTCACAATCCGAGAAGAGCCTCAGGGGTGGCATTCTAGCAGTGGGCAGACCGAAGAGGCTAAGCAATGGCGAGACTGGCCAAGTTCAATTCTTACCAATCTGGACATTCCCCAATGAGTATAGTTCAATATCTGCTCAAGAGTAAGTGACTAATAAGCCAACACGTTGCTCCTGCTTTTTATCTATACTCGATGATTAATTCAGCCACTGATCTCTGTCATTGTTTACAGAACAATGCTTCCTGAATGCCAGAGGTCTTAAAGGTCAATGCCAGGTGTGAAATGCACAACCATCAACAACCTGTGTCCAGGAAACAGTCTCTTTGTTTTTGGGGCTATAGATAATAGATACCTTTATTGGCATAATAAATACATACAAGCATACAAGGGGTACACAGTACAGCTTATGGAAACAGCCCCTAAAACACTAAAACTTTAAATTGGGATCTCGGGCTGTATTAGTTTTAATTATATCCAACAGAAATTTGCCGAGTATATTAAGAGAATTCTCATCGGTTCGCTGTAAAATAGAACTAAAATAGGCTTCATTGGTAAGCCAGGGCTTTCGTTGTGGTAGAGAAGCAAAGAATTGGTCCCTCTCAGCCAAATGAAATGGGCAGTCGAAAAAGATGTGGGGTAACGTCTCTACTACATTCATCGCACAGGGACATAGTCTGTTATTGAAGGGAGTATTGTTAAATCGGCCCGTTAGCACCGCCGAGGGGATTGAATTACAGCAGGCCAAAGAAATCGCCCTTCTAATTTCGGGATTATACAGTGTAGAAATATAAATCGGTAGGCTGCCTACTACCAAGGGGAGATTCCAGAACAAAGGTGAATAAGATCTATTAGCGGCTCTTAATAAGTCTTGTGAGTTGATGTTGGCCAATCTTTGTTTGACAGTTCTTAGGGCAGCCTGGAACGAGAGAGATCCTAAGATGTCCGGGTCTAAACTGATCTGTTTGATCTTCCTTAGCCAACCATCAACGGGGGGGCAGCTATCTTTTTTCAGGTGATAAAGTAGGGTTGTTTGAGAGGTGTCAAAATACATTCTTAGCCAGTATTTGCAAGTTCTATGCCAAGCAACATCCTTGACTGGAAGTTGTCCCATTTCGAGACATAAAGCCTCATAGGGGACGCAGTTTGGCATAGCCATGATTCTTCTCAAAAAAGCTGATTGGAAACTTTCTAGTGATTTATGATAAGCATTGATCCAAATAGGAATACCGTAAAGAGCTTGAGAAATAGATTTAGCATTGAATATTTTGAGGGCTGCCGGAATTAGGCGGCCCCCTTTATTGTAGAAGAATTAAGTTATTAGTTTTTTCTTTCCCCTTTTCTTTTTATTTCTCTTCTCGTCATGGAATGGGGTGCCTGCCCTCCCAGCGAGGGGCCACAAAACATCACCGTGATTACGGGTAGAGGGCGATATGGCGTTGGCTCCGTCCCTACTCATGTCAGAAGAACTATGAACAGATGTTTACAGGCTGTTCCTTGTTCTGAGACGGAGACCAACCCCCAATATCGAGGTAGCCAGACCAGTCGGCCCTCTACTCTACGCCTGGTGTTGTTGAACGCCAGGTCTGTATCTAATAAAACCCAACTGATTTATGATCTTATCTTGGAGGAAGATGCAGACCTGGCCTGCATAACGGAAACATGGATTGGCGGAGAGGGGGGTCCCCCCCTAGCTCTTATCTGTCCGCCTGGTTATGCTGTCCAACACCAGGGTAGACTGGAGGGACGGGGAGGGGGAGTAGCCATCCTCTATAAGTCCACCTTGGAGGTAGTTAGGCGCTCCTCGGTGGTAAAGCCGGGTCTTGAGGCTCTCCACGTGTGGATTGGGGCCAGGGACGGTATTGGGATCTTGCTGGGTTACCGTGCTCCCCGCGACCCAGCCATTTCCCTACCGGAGCTGGTGGACTTTGTCTCCATGGCACTGCTGGGTTCCCCGAGGCTACTAGTCCTGGGGGACTTCAACGTGCATGCGGGGGCAGAAACGTCCGGACCAGCTCTTGAGTTCTTGGAGACCATGGCCTTCTTGAACATGTCCCAGCATGTCAACGGCCCTACACACGTGGGCGGCCACACCTTAGACCTGGTCTTTTCCACCAATGGGAGTGAGAGTGGTCCGATGGTGACTGACCTCGAGTCGGTCCCCTTGTCATGGTCGGATCACCATCTAATAAAGTGTACCATCAAGATGGCTCTCCCCCCTCGCAGGGAGCAGGGACCTATTGTTATGGTCCGCCCTCGAAGGCTACTGGATCCGATTGGATTCCAGGATGCCATGAGAGGGGTTACGGCTGACCTGGCTGGCGCTCCTGTCGAGGCTCTGGTCGACGCCTGGTTCACAGCCGCGGCTAGTGCCGTAGACACGATCGCGCCTAAACGCCCTCTCAGCCGCAGAGATCGCCCGGCGCCCTGGTTTAACCAGGATCTCCGGACGTCGAAGCGGGTCAGGAGACGGCTAGAGCGCAAATGGAGAAAGGACCCGACGGTTTTTAATCGCATAGCTGTTAAGGTCGCTACTAACCTTTACCAGGCCAAGGTAAAGGCTGCCAGTCGAACATACCTCGCTAACCGGATAAGCGAGGCGTCTAATCAGCAGGCGGAATTATTCCGTATAGTACGTGACCTATCCGGAATTGGCCCGGGTGATAGGCCTCCCCCTAGTTTTACACCGGACCAATTTGCAGCATTTTTTAAATCTAAAGTGGAGGCCATCCGCCGGGACCTCTCCCTTTTTTTGAATACAGTGAGTCAAGCTGAGATGTCCAGCGCTCCGTCTTGTCCGGTGATTTTTGACTCCTTTCAGCCTGTTTCGCCCGACACTGTGGCCAGGACGCTTGATCGCTGCCGTGCCTCCACCTCCTCTTTGGACCCTTGCCCGGCCTGGCTAATCAAGGCAGCCAGGCCTTCAACAACGGAATGGGCTACTGTAATAATTAATGGGTCTTTCCTTGAGGGCAGATTTCCCTCTGCCCTCAAGGATACACTCATTAGGCCCATAAGAAAGAAACCTAGTTTGGCGGCAGACGAAATTGGCAATTATAGGCCCGTCGCCAATGTTTCTTTCTTAAGCAAGGTAGTCGAGAGGGTGGTGGCCGATCAGCTTCAGGCGTTCCTGGATGACACAGATGCCCTGGATCCATTCCAATCGGGCTTCAGGCCGCGCCATGGAACAGAGACGGCATTGGTCGCCCTGTGTGATGACCTGTTGAGGGAGGCCGACAGAGGCAAAATGTCTCTGCTGGTCCTCCTCGATATCTCAGCGGCCTTCGATACCATTGACCACGGTATCCTACTGGGGAGGCTCACCGAGTTGGGAATAGGTGGCTGGGCATTTGCCTGGCTCCGTTCCTTCTTGGAGGACCGTCCCCAGAGAGTACAGCTTGGGGAGAATGTCTCGGCCCCGTGGAGCCTCAATTGTGGGGTTCCACAGGGGTCGATCATCTCCCCAATGCTGTTTAACATCTATATGAGGCCGCTGGGGGGGGTCATCAGGGGGTGTGGAGCCCTGTGCCATCAATATGCGGATGACACACAGCTCTACATCTCCTTTTCTCCAACTACAGGAGATGCTGTTCTGTCCCTTCAGTGCTGCCTGGAGACCGTTCGGGAATGGATGCAGGAGAATGGGCTGAGGCTGAACCCGGACAAGACGGAGGTACTGAGGGTGGGCGCTCCCACAGTTGGGGATTTGGGAAACTCACTCATTTTTGGGGGAGTGACCCTGCCTGCCAGGGATGGGGTTCGCAGCTTGGGGATTCATCTGGACCCAGCGCTCACTATGGAAACCCAGGTGGCGTCCGTGGTCCGCACCGCATTTTTCCATCTTCGGCGGATAGCCCAGCTGCAACCCTACCTTGATGTGGGGGCTCTCAACACTTTGGTACATGCGCTTGTAATCTCAAGATTAGACCACTGCAATGCGCTCTATGTGGGGCTACCTTTGAGGCTGCTGCGGAAACTACAGGTGGTGCAGAATGCTGCGGCCAGATTACTCAGTGGAGTGAGAAGATACCAACATATCTCGCCCACTCTGGCCGCATTGCATTGGCTGCCCATCCGATTCCGCATCGACTTCAAAGTGTTGATGCTTACTTACAAAGCCCTAAACGGTTTAGGACCTCAATATTTGGTGGAACGCCTTCTCCCACCTAGATCTACCCGTGTCACCCGTGCGAGCCAGGAGGTGAGGCTGAGGAGCCTGACGCCGAGAGAGGCCCGGAAGGAAAAGACCAGAAATCGGGCCTTCTCGGCAGTGGCTCCTCGCCTCTGGAACAACTTACCTCCTGAGATTCGCGCGGCTCCCTCGCTGGGCATTTTTAAGAAACAATTGAAAACACTGATGTATAGGCAGGCTTTCCCAACAGATAATCCCTGACGATTTTTCTTTTATATTCTTTGATTTCCATTTTTGTCTATTTGTAATGTTTTTAATAATTTTATTGTTGCTCCAATTGTAAGCCGCCTAGAGTGGTCTAGTATGACCAGATAGGCGGGATAGAAATAAAATAAATAAATAAATAAATAAATAAATAAATAAATAAATAAATAAATAAATAAATAAATAAATAAATAAATAAATAAATAAATAAATAAATAAATAAATAAATAAATCTGGAAATTGCCATTGAGGATGTTTTGGCTGTCGCTTGTGCCATATTGCGATGACCCACCCAGGCACTGTCGGCTGAGAATAATAATCCCAAATATTTAAAGGTCCTCACCTGTTCAATTGAGTGTCGTTTAAAGATCCATTTGTATATTTTACGGGACTTAGAAAAGACTAAAATTTTCGATTTCAGGTAGTTTAGTTGAAGTTTGTTGATGGATAAATAGTCCAGACATTTGTTTATTAGTCTTTTTAAGCCCAGCCGAGAGCGCGAAATAAGTACAGCATCATCGGCATATAAAAGGATTGGAATCTTATGATCACCAAGAGTTGGAAAATGGCCATCAACAGTTAATAATTCTGGAGCCAGGTCATTTAAAAACAGGTTAAATAAGGTCAGAGCCAGTGGGCATCCTTGCTTGACTCCCTTATTTGTAGGGATCTCTTCAGTAAGAAGGCCATCCCAAGAACATCTTATTCTGCAAGAGGTGTTAGAGTACAGTTGCCTGATGGGGTTAATCAGATTAGAAGGAATTCCGGTTCTCTCCAGCTTGGACCAGAGTAACTGCCTGTCAACACTGTCAAAGGCAGCTTTTAAGTCAAGAAAAGCTACAAATAATTTTGAGTTGACTTTTATGGAATACATATAAGCAAGATGGGACAGGACAGTACAGTGATCCAAGGTGGAGTGGCCTGGTCTGAACCCAATCTGTTCAATGCCTAGGATGTTATTCTGGGTGATCCAAGTATTAAGATGGACCAAGAGATAGTTGGCATACAACTTGCCTACTATTGAAAGAAGGCTAATTGGCCTGTAATCCTCCGGGAGACAAGGGTCCCCTTTTTTGTATATAGGGGCAACGATGGCTTGCCTCCAGGATTCCGGAAGGATTCCGCTGGCAATTGCCGTTGAAAAAAGTCCTGCCAGAATAGGGACCCAGAAATCAGGGTTGGATTTCAACCATTCTCCCATAATCATATCGGGACCAGCCGCCTTACCAGTCTTGAGTGAGGCGATTAGGACTTTAATTTCTGATGTAGACACTTGCGGCCAATTCGGGGTGGCAAATAGTTCGGAAGCCTCTACAGACGAAGTGGCTGTGTTGTCAAAAAAGAGGTTTGAGAAGTGCAATTTCCAGTCATAGACAGGGACTGCCTTGGGATCGTGACCTTTCGCTTTGAAAGACCCATTCGCTAACGCCCAGAAGGAGCGAGGGTTAAAGTGAATTGTGGCCTGATAAAGTTTTTCCCATAGCGCTTTCTCATATTTGGTCTTCTTACATTTTGCTAACATGTTCAGGTGGAGATTTAAAGAGAAATATTCTTTAAGAGCCTG
Source organism: Pogona vitticeps (assembly GCF_051106095.1). NCBI lineage: Eukaryota > Metazoa > Chordata > Lepidosauria > Squamata > Agamidae > Pogona > Pogona vitticeps. The sequence continues at coordinate 203,114,045 of NC_135783.1, forward strand.
CTGAGAGTTTAGTTGCCTAAACTTTTTAAAACAACTTCTGGCCGCCCTTTTGTATTGTTGGCATTCATAGTCAAACCAGGTCGGGTTGCCCTGGCATAGAGCAGAACGTGAGGCATTTGCAGGCAGCGCTAGATTAGAGGTGATAAGCTCTATTAGTTGGTTGTACAACCTTACCACTTCCAATGGGAAATTCGCCAAAAGCATGGCGGAGCTGAGTGCAAAAAAGTTAGGCTCCTCCAACAGGAGGGCCAGTTTTGACTGGGTTGGCCTGTCCCACCGAAATTTAGGGGAACAGGACTGTACCTTGACAACCTCAGCCGTTTGGCCCTTGCTTGCAGGGGAGCCACTCAGACTAAGTTGGAGAGGAAGGTGGTCACTCAGTTTGAATGCATCCACTGCGAAGTCAGATACTCTGGTAAGTAACGATGGAGACACTAAGACATAATCGATTACGCTGCAGCCTGCCTCGGAGATAAAGGTGAATTCCTTGGCCTGCTCAAATGAAACAAGTCCATTAAGCCAAAGAAGATTTTGTTGGATACTGAAGTTGACAAGAGAAATACCTGCGGAATTATATTTTTTTATCTTTAGAGGCTCTAGGCCAGATATAATAGAATGGCAGCTCAGGCAATGATCCACCGTTCGGTGTCTTTTGGAGAATTTCAAGGCCATCGCCTAACCTGGCATTAAAATCTGCACCTATAATAAAGTTGGCCTGGGGGTATTTGGTAGACAGGTCAACTACGGTCTGTTCAAGATACTCCCACGTCTGCAAGGCAGTATGTTTATAGGAATTAGGAGGAAAATAAATATTCATAATCAATATTGAGAGGTTCTTAACTAATACACGAACAGTCAGAAGGCTACTGTTTTTTTGGGAGGACAATACCAGCTCAGATTTCATAGATCTTTTTGTCAGGATCGCAAGACCGGCAATCATACGGCCATGCTTTACCCGACGAAAGGCTGGCAGAGTAAAACTTTGGTAATCAGAGAGTATTATTGCCTTGTCTGTCCAAGTCTCTTGGAGACAAAGAATGTCATATTGCCTTAAGTAATTAAGAAATTCCAGATTGTGCTTTTTCTTAGGCCAGCCCGCCACATTCCAGGACAGAAATTTCAGAGTACCCTTGTCAGGGGGGGCATCAGCTGGAAACAGCGGCCTACAGCCTAGTCAAGGTTGGGCCGCGGGAGAGATGGAGACCGTTGGATCGAGGTCTGGCAATTCCATAAGTAAGGTGTTTGTTGGAGGTTCATTCCCAATGTCTTGGAGTTGCTTCATAGGCATCAGCTTCTCAAAGCACGGAGCCGAGAGAATAGGATTGTCTTGGGGTCCGAAGGTGGGGGCTATATATAAAGGTATAAATACTTTCAGTTTAGTCCTGTTCTTTTGTCTGAGGAAGTGGTCTTGTCCCAGAAAGTTCATGTGAGAAAAACACCTGTTTGTCTTTAAGGTGTCCCGTTGTTTTTGTCTTCTTTAGTTTTTGCTTTTGCTTTGTTTTTGGCTTGATATTCTGTCTCCTGGATACCTGCAAAGCACAGCTCAATTGGGTGTGATAGTTTCAAGCCCACAAAGCACAGTTCAGTTCCATGCAACACCCACTGTGCCTGTAAAGAGCAGCACAGTTTTGTCCAATAGCTTTCATGCTTATACCACACAGTTCAGTGCAATAGAACATTTTTCATTCTTGCAAGGTACAATTCTGTTCAGTGCAAGACTTTTAAAGTGCAAATACCTTTAACATCATTGCAGAAAAAGTGTGCAGGCTGATGAAGAATCCCCATGAGGCATATTCAGTAGGTGGGCCAGAAGTTCCCTGTCACTGGCTTAAGTCAAGGATTATTTAAGGATTGACTCCTTCCATACCATCCTTCCCATTCTTTAAGAGTAGGAGAAGCCTTTCTCTGAATGCCATTTAGGCTTCAGAAAGATTTGAAAGGGATGTGACAAAGGACCTTCTTAGTAATTATGGATTGCCTTGACTTATACCTTCCTCACTATTTTCTACTGGTTATTAACAACTATTTTATTTTGGTACATTGCTGGAGATATAATATAGCATATATACCCTCTATAATAATATAGCAGATAATGTTTTTATTTTGATTATAACCACTGACCTTTCTTCTTTGATGGCTTTATATTATTGTGATCACTAACCTCTAATTTGTAAATGTTGTAAGATACTTGGGTGAAGGGACGTGGTGGCGCTGCGGGTTAAACCGCAGAAGCCTCTGTGCTGCAAGGTCAGAAGACCTGCAGTCGTAAGATCGAATCCATGTGACGGAGTGAGCGCTCGTTGCTTGTCCCAGATCCCGCCAACCTAGCAGTTTGAAAGCATGCAAATGTGAGTAGATAAATAGGGACCACCTCGGTGGGAAGGTAACAGCGTTCTAAGTAAGTGCGACCTTCTAAGTCGCACTGGCCATGTGACCACAGAATATTGTCTTCGGACAAACGCTGGCTCTATGGCTTGGAAACGGGGATGAGCACCGCCCCCTAGAGTCGAACACGACTGGACAAAAATTGTCAGGGGGAACCTTTACCTTTACGTAAGATACTTGGAATGGCACTTTGACATCAAAGGGCAGAATATGAATATTTTAAGGGATAAACAAATCACCAAACATGGCAGCCTGGACTTGCTATCCAGCCAAAGACACACCAAAAACAAAACCAGTTCTACCTAGATTACAAAAATAACCACACCTGGTCAAATATGAAGGAGTACACTTCAGTCCAGGCATGCTTCTGAAAGAGGGAGGTCATGTGTCCATTTCACAATGCAGCAAAATTAAGATAATTTTCAAGTCCCAGATGTAGTTTGAATGGAGCAAGGCCAAAGACTTGACAATATTGTCTTCCCATTGACTTGTTTCCAGCGCCACAGAAGCTTAGAAAATATAGTTAAAAACACTGCTGAATCTTCCTCTCCAGTGTGAAAAGCAATAAAGGGTGTTCTGCATGGCCGGGGGAGCAGAAGTTGTAGGTATACTAGGACAGGAAGCCATTTTTCAATGCTGGATTGGGTCTTTGACTGTGATGTCAAGAGTCACATGCCATCACAGTATCCCCATATCCTAGCTTTGACACTTCAGGCACACTTAACTGAGATGAAGTCAAAGGACTTTGACTGAGAATGCATTCTTTTGCGTCACAAATTACTCACCAGTTCTTCCAATGGATCATGTTTGCAGCTTTTCACTCCTGCTTTCTTGGAGAAAAACAGTATGGAGTATCAAGATCGGAGACAGAAATACCTCTTAGGGTCAAAAGCTAAGTGCCTAGATCAGTTATGGTGAACCTTTTTGATTCCAAGTGCCCAAACTGCAACACAAAATCAGCTTATTTATTTCAAAGTGCCAATACTGCAATTAAAACCTGAATGCTGAGGTTTTATTTTAGAGAAAACAACTGCTCCTGCACTGCAAGGGTTAAATGCTTGTTTCTCTCCCCCCCCCCCATGGGCGGTATTAACAAATAAATACTTACTGGTGGGGCAAATCTGTCTTCCAGTGGGAGGGAGTTCCAAAGGCTGGGAGAGTCTTTGAAACACAGCTGCATCTTTGTTAGTGCAGGGATGATGTTAAAATATGTGTATGTGCTTCAAACACTTAGGTAGTTTTCTTAACGGGCTCCTTATAATATCTTTTTCATGGCAAGGGCAAGGAAAAAAAGTCAAACGCTTCATTGTGTGACTGTGCCCATCTTTATTCATTTATTACTTTCATTTTTTCCCCTAGCTCAGGGCTTAGGAAAGTTCCTTTTGGTGCAAATGCTGGAAGATAACTTTTGGGAGCACCAGCCTAGAATCCTGTCAGAAGGCCAACATGGGGAGATTTAACAATCAGAGGGACTGGTCACAGGGAATACATTAATAGGCCACAAATTTAAAAAAAAAAAATCATGCAAAATGCAAGCTTTTGTGGGCGAATCACATGATCAGAGGGACTGTTGACATCATCTTCAGGACTCAGCCAATCCTGAGGGTGCTGCTACTGCTGCCTTGGGAACCAACCCCTTTTCTCCTGGGTCTTTGTGACCTCACAGAGCCCCACCTCTCTGCTGGCAAATAAAAGGGGCTTGCTGGGCAGGGCAGGAGACCAGAAGGGAGGCCAGTGGCCAGAGGGCAGTCCAGCAGAGAGAGCGGCAGCAGCCGAAGGGGACACAGCCTTTTTGCCCAAGGCACGTTCTCCCCTGAAAGCAGAGGAACTTGCTAAGTGGGCTTGCGAGTTAACAGCTCGAGGCTGGCAGAGATCCGTGGCTTGAAGCTGGCTGATGTCGGCGATGGACCCGGGGGAAGTCGGTGGACGTTGGCAGACAGAAGGTGGTGGAATCTGCCTCCGGAAGCTGGCTGAGGCTGCAAGGTGGAGGCTGGCAGAGGTTGGCAGATGAAGCCGGTGGTGGAAGTTAGCCTCCTGAAACCAGGTTGGGGAAGACTGGTGGATATCAGTGAATGGAAGCCTGGACGTGTGTGTGAATGGCTGGTGGAGTGAAGGTGTGTGTGTGTGTCGGGGGGCGGCTTGTGTGTGTGTGTGTGTGTGTGTGTGGGCTGGCTGACATTCCGTGGGGATGTTGCCAGGGCGTGTGTGTGAACCAAGCATTCAGCAGCTGGCGGAGGCTGGCTTCAGAAGCGGAGTAGAAGAGATGAACGGGTGGATATTCCTGGTGGAAGCCAGTGGATGTTGGCAGGTGGACCTTCGGGATGAAGTTGCCAGAACATTGGTTGGTGGATACGCCTGGGTTGTGGCCGGTTGGTGGCAGCGGACGAGTTTGCCCCTTAGTTGTTTTTTCTTTCTCTCTCTTGTAGGGCCCGAAGCGTCCTCTTCCCCAGGGGGATGCGAGGGACCAGAAGGCAGGTGTCCTGCTGGAGCTGAACCAGGCCGTTGTCTCTGCTGAGGGTACCTGTTTAGCCTCTTTTCCAAAACCAATAAAAGAATCTTCCGGAATGGTTTTGAAGTGCTGTCTTGTTTGTCAGGGGTTGTCACGGGATTATCTTCCCCATCCCCTCATTATATCTGGGGCCCAATGCCTGGGGTGGGTCTTTGTGAAGTCATGGTGTGGGGCCTTGTGATGTCACAGGAATTGGGAACATAATATTTCTCCATGCCTGTGTGAGGGAGTGAACTAGGCATTGTGGGTTCCCTGTCTGAGCTCCTAAGCAAGTATATTATGTGTTGTGTTGGACAGACACAGGAAGCCAGTGAGCCCTGGTGCCATTCGGAGAGGGTTGGAGTTGGGTACCCAAAGACTATGGCCATCCTGAAACAATAAACCTGACTTGCTCCTTCCCTTCCACCACTGCTCCTCACATTTGTGTGCCTGGCCTGGAGATTCATGGGAACCCAGACACTGCCTGGCACTGCAGCTCATTCTCTGAGACCTGGCAAGCCTCATCTTCATCATCAACACCATCAGCACTCCATGGACAGCTCCTTGCAGAGTACAAGTGGGGAGAAAATATGCCACTTCAAAGAAGCTTCCAGTCCAACCTCTCACGAAAGTGCCACAACCGAGGTAATGGAGATGGGCAATGATCTGGAGATGAGCGTACCTTAAAATTCATGTGGATCCATGCCATGGATAGATGGTAAAAATACACTGGTACTGCAAAATCTGCTGCTTGAGGGCAGTGGCTGCCTGTGAGCGCCTAGTGCAGTGACGGTGAACCTTTTTTGAGCCCGAGTGCCCAAACTGCAACACAAAATCAACTTATTTATTTCAAAATGCCAATACTGCAATTAAAACACGAATGCTGAAGTTTTAGTTTAGAAAAAACAACAACTGCTCCTGTATTGCAAGGGTTAAATGTTTCTCTCTCTCTCTCTCTCTCTCTCTCCCCCCCCCCCATATGGGCGGTATTAACAAATAAATACTTACTGGTCCTCCAATCTCCCATTGGGCTAGACTGATAATGGTCATAATTGCACGCCTCCTCTGGACCATTGCACCAGCAGAGGGGAGTGCTGAAATCCGGGATTGGAGGACGGGTAAATATTTCTCTATGGTGACTTATGGCTCGTGTGCCCACAGAGAGGGCTCTGTGGGCGAAGTGTGGCACGTGTGACATAGGTTCTCCATCACTGGCCTAGATCCACCTTCTACTTGCTTGTTTCCCATCCTGAAAAAGGACGGGATCATCACGTTCTGTTGGTTTTGTTCTGGAACTTTTCTAAAATTACCTAACAATGCAATCATGACAGTGATACATAGACTAAGAAACAGGCACACTTCAGAGGGTTTTGCCAGTCCTTGGTGGATTAAATCCAGCATCTGTGCTTTTTGATTGACAAAAGGTTGATTTGGGTTCTCTGAATGATGCTGAACTACTACTCTCATCATACCTTATGCCTGACTAAGCCATCTAGGGCTGACAGCATGCAGCCCACCACCACCTTCAATGACCTGTCACAGGTTCCCCTTCAATAATCTGTCACAAGTCATAAGTGATAGAACTGAAGGCTAAACTCTATGTTACTGCCTGAACTTAGAACAGGGGATTTCTAGAATGTGGAAAGTCGGTTTATCACAGAACAAAGCTTTTTACACTTCCCACAGTTTATAAATTAGCTTGGTTTGTGTTGGGAGATGAACAGGGCCTTGTTTGCAAGTATGATTGTTTAGCAACAAAGGTCCACCAAGACATTGGACCTCTAGCTTCCGATTACATGCTATTTGTAATATATACCGGTAGTATGAACCTAAGGGCAGAAACAGAGAAAATGCCAGCTTCATGATTAGAAGTGAACTCCCTTAAAGGATGTTTGGTTTTCCTGCCACAGCTTTCCAAACTGAAAATTAATTTACTTTTGTCCAGTGATTTGTCACTTGGACCATTAACATGGGATTCATTTCCAAATTGACTGCAAAGACATGGAAGTTTTGGAAAAATGTGCTTTTTGAGGAATAACATTTTATTACCGTCTAGCTGTGAAGCTGGCATCTTGTCTGTTTCTGCCCTAAAATTAATAGTATTTGGTAATGATAAATCAGACTATAATCTTTTATCAGATGAAAAATTTACAACCTTGAAAAACAGAACACTGAGGCACTGAGGTTGGTGAGGCCACTGTGGCCTCACCATATGTTTTACAATGCCTTTGTAATATACTGTGTGTGGGGTTGGGTTTATATTATGAGCATCCTGAAAAATCATACTAGGGCTTATTTTCACGTTAGGACTTATTTTGGGGGAAACAGGGTAGTTCTATTTCCAGGTTTCCAAAATCTAACCACTATAAGCAGGAAAGATCAAGTTCTAATTTGGCTTCGTCGGGAGAAGTAAGAAAACACAGAGTTGTCTCCATCTTATGGAACTGTAAAAATCTGCTCCTAAAATTCTCTTTTGTAGTTGCTACAATGCTAGAAAATTCCTTGAGATTTCCTGATGGCTTGTAGGATTATCCGTAAATGTTATAGAATTTTCCAAATGCATTTTTAGAAATATTTCAGCTGCCCATTTTCAAAGTCTCTCTCAAAAACCTGCAGTTTTCTCTCACCGGACATTATTTTACATAAATAAAGTATTATACTGTGCCTGAACCTTATTGAGAAGTGCTTGAAACTACCGAAAATTAAGAGCACGAGCCATTATGTAATTGGTTGTTGTCAGTTTTTCGGGCTCTTTGGCCGTGTCCTGAAGGTTGTTCTTCCTAATGTTTTGCCAGTCTCTGTGGCCAATCTTCATGGATTGCTGCCTTGTCGTGGCGAAGGGGCTTGAGTAACTCAGAGAAACTATGGGCTATGCCGTGCAGGGACACCCAAGACGGACAGGACATAGTGGAGAGTTCCGACTAAACGCAATCCACCTGGAGTAGGAAATGGCAAGCCACTCCAGTATCTTTGCCAAGAACGCCCCATGATCAGAAACAAAAGGCTAAAAGATATGACGCTGGAAGATGGGCCCCTCAGGTCGGAAGGCGTCCAACATGCTACTGAGGAAGAGCGGAGGACAAGTACAAGTAGCTCCAGAGCTAATGAAGTGGTTGGGCCAAAGCCGAAAGGACGCTCAGCTGTGGACGTGCCTGGAAGTGAAAGGAAAATCCAATGCTGCAAAGAAAAATACTGCATAGGAACCTGGAATGTAAGATCTATGAACACTGGGAAGCTGGAGGTGGTCAAACAGGAGATGGCAAGAATAAACATCGACATCCTGGGCATCAGTGAACTAAAATGGACAGGAATGGGCGAATTCAGCTCAGATGATTATCATATCTACTATTGTGGACAAGAATCCCGTAGAAGGAATGGAGTAGCCGTCATAGTCAACAAAAGAGTGGGAAAAGCTGTAATGGGATACAATCTCAAAAATGATAGAATGATGTCAATACGAATCCAAGGCAGACCATTCAACATCACAATAATCCAAGTTTATGCACCAACCAGCATTGCTGAGGAGACTGAAATTGAACAATTCTATGAAGATCTACAACACCTTCTAGAACTGACACCAAAGAAAGATGTTCTTCTCATTCTAGGGGACTGGAATGCTAAAGTAGGGAGCCAAGAGATAAAAGGAACAACAGGGAAGTTTGGCCTTGGAGTTCAGAACGAAGCAGGACAAAGGCTAATAGAGTTTTGTCAAGAGAATAAGCTGGTAATCACAAACACTCTTTTCCAACAACACAAGAGGCGACTCTATACATGGAAATCACCAGATGGGCAATATCGAAATCAGATTGATTATATTCTCTGCAGCCAAAGATGGAGAAGCTCTATACAGTCAGCAAAAACAAGACCTGGAGCTGATTGTGGCTCTGATCATCAGCTTCTCATAGCAAAATTCAAGCTTAGACTGAAGAGATTAGGAAAAACCACTGGGCCACTCAGGTATAATCTAAACCAAATCCCTTATGAATACACAGTGGAAGTAAAGAACAGATTTAAGGAACTAGATTTGGTGGACAGAGTGCCTGAAGAACTTTGGATAGAGGCTCGTAACATTGTCCAGGAGGCAGCAACGAAAACCATCCCAAAGAAAAGGAAATGCAAGAAAGCAAAGTGGCTGTCCAACGAGGCCTTAGAAATAGCAGAGAGGAGAAGGGAAGCAAAATGCAAGGGAGATAGGGAAAGTTACAGAAACTTGAATGCAGACTTCCAAAGAATAGCAAGGAGAGACAAGAGGGCCTTCTTAAATGAACAATGCAAAGAAATAGAGGAAGATAACAGAAAAGGAAAGACCAGAGATCTGTTCAGGAAAATTGGACATATTAGAGGAACATTTTGCGCAAAGATGAACATGATAAAAGACAAAAATGGGAGGGACCTAACAGAAGCAGAAGACGTCAAGAAGAGGTGGCAAGAATACACGGAGGAATTATATCAGAAAGATGTGGATATCCCGGACAACCCAGACAATGTAGTTGCTGACCTTGAGCCAGACATCCTGGAGAGCGAAGTCAAGTGGGCCTTAGAAAGCCTGGCTAACAACAAGGCCAGTGGAGGTGATGGCATTCCAGTTGAACTATTTAAAATCTTGAAAGATGATGCTGTTAAGGTGCTACATTCAATATGCCAGCAAGTTTGGAAAACTCAACAGTGGCCAGAGGATTGGAAAAGATCAGTCTACATCCCAATCCCAAAGAAAGGCAGTGCCAAAGAATGCTCCAACTACCGTACAATTGCACTCATTTCGCACGCTAGCAAGGTTATGCTCAAAATCCTACAAGGTAGGCTTCAGCAGTATGTGGACCGAGAACTCCCAGAAGTACAAGCTGGATTCCGAAGAGGCAGAGGAACTCGAGACCAAATTGCTAACTTGCGCTGGATTATGGAGAAAGCCAGAGAGTTCCAGAAAAATATCTACTTCTGCTTCATTGACTATGCGAAAGCCTTTGACTGTGTGGACCACAGCAAACTATGGCAAGTTCTTAAAGAAATGGGAGTGCCTGACCACTTTATCTGTCTCCTGAGAAACCTATATGTGGGACAGGAAGCAACAGTTAGAACTGGTCATGGAACAACTGAGTGGTTCAAAATTGGGAAAGGAGTACGGCAAGGCTGTATATTGTCCCCCAGCTTATTTAACTTATATGCAGAATACATCATGCGGAAGGCTGGACTGGAAGAAACCCAAGCCGGAATTAAGATTGCCGGAAGAAATATCAACAACCTCCGATATGCAGATGATACCACTCTGATGGCAGAAAGTGAGGAGGAATTAAAGAACCTTGTAATGAGAGTGAAAGAGGAGAGTGCAAAAAACGGTCTGAAACTCAACATCAAAAAAACTAAGATCATGGCCACTGGTCCCATCACCTCCTGGGAAATAGAAGGGGAAGATATGGAGGCAGTGTCAAATTTTATCTTCCTGGGCTCCATGATCACTGCAGATGGAGACAGCAGCCCTGAAATTAAAAGGCGCCTTCTTCTTGGGAGGAAAGCGATGACAAATCTGGACAGCATCTTGAAAAGCAGAGACATCACCTTGCCAACAAAAGTCCGAATAGTCAAAGCTATGGTTTTTCCTGTCGTGATGTATGGAAGTGAGAGCTGGACCATAAAGAAAGCAGACCGCCGAAGAATTGATGCCTTTGAATTGTGGTGCTGGAGGAGGCTCTTGAGAATCCCCTGGACTGCAAGGAGAACAAACCTATCAGTTCTAAAGGAAATCAACCCTGAGTGCTCACTGGAAGGACAGATCCTGAAGCTGAGGCTCCAGTACTTTGGCCATCTAATGAGAAGAAAAGACTCCCTGGAAAAGACCCTGATGTTGGGAAAGTGTGATGGCAAGAGGAGAAGGGGACGACCGAGGATGAGATGGCTGGACAGTGTCTGCGAAGCAACCAACATGAACCTGACACAACTCCGGGAGGCAGTAGAAGACAGGAGGGCCTGGCGTGCTCTGGTCCATGGGGTCACGAAGAGTCGGACACGACTAAACGACTAAACACACACAACACACGTGGCCAGCATCTTCAGAGGACAGCACTCTGTGCTCTGGTGTAGTTGGCTCTTGGGAGTCCCATTAGATCCCAGCCGTGAAAACCTTCGCGAATACATTATGTAATTCACAATTTTTGTGACATCTCTGAGGGTATCATCTAATTTTTTGCTGCTTTCCCTAGCCCAAAATGCTTCTTGATGTATAATACAATGAAACTGAGTGACTGGATGCTTTGCTTCTTTAACAAAGAACTGTATGAAACCAGATGTTACCCCCCCACCATGCAAGGTGCCCTGTCACTAGTAACTGAAACTACTTTTTCTGCTCTTATATCTTGTGACAAAAAAGCTTCCATCACAGCATTGTAGATATCTCTGTCTTGTGTTCTTCCAGGCAAAGACAACTGTTTCACCAGCTCTTCTCTCATGATGTCACCAACAGCATAACACAAAATTACTGCTAGCCTTACAATATTATTTATATCTGTGCTTTCATCCAAGCACATAGAGTAACAGGCTGCCTGTTGTAAGTCAGTGGTGAGCTGCTGACTAACATCACTTGCCATACACTGAGCTCATACTTTAACAGTATTTCTGCTAAGTGGCATCTCAGACATGTGTTGCATAATTTTATCCTTATTTGGGAAATCATGAAAAAGAGAATTACTCCCAGTCAACATGGCTGTTTTGATAAAATACCCATTGGAGAGCAGCTTACTATGTTTTGCTATGAAGAGTGAAATTTGAAAGCTGTCAGCTGTCAGATGATTTGTTTTAGAAAGATAGTTGCAAAAACTGAGATGCTGGCAACGATATTTCCTCAATTTCCCTTCAAGAAACTCTTTCAGCTTCACCAAGTCCAGCAACACTTTTGTGGTTTATTTCAAAGTGACATCTGACACTTGATGTGTGAGACACAACACTTTCACCATACAGAATACATTAACACTTTCCCACTGCATTCAATCATTCCAAATGACTCTGTCCAGGCCTCTTGGAATGATCTCCCACTATCTGTTTTCAGTTTTACTTTTTTTGCTGTACTCATTTCTTTCGTGTTCAAGATTTGGAGTCTATTTTAAAAAAAAAACAACAACCAAAATTTATATTTTTTAAAAGATGGATGAAGCACTCAATACAAATCGATCCTTACCAAAAATATTATTGTCACATTTACACATTTTGTCTGTCTGGTTCTTTATTGATTCTTCCAACTGGCAGCTCTTTTAGAAAAAAGTCAAGTGCAAAATGCTACACTGAATTAAATGCACCCTATTTATAGAGCTTATTAAGTACATTGAAATCCAGAACTTGTTTCCTCCAAAGTAAGCTACCCCCAGAAAAGCAGCTATATATAGGAGTGCACGTTTTAAAAGTGTATACCTACATTTTATGCACTACATGAAGTGTATACACACATTTAACTTATTTGAAATTTAGTGTTGGTAATGAGTTTTAAAGATATCATGACTTGTCAAAAAGATAAGTAAAGCAAATTAAGAGTGGACTTTCACTAGAAGCTAAAATAACCAAACAAAGGGTACTGTATTACAGTAGCATCATAAGAAGACACGCTCACTGGAAAAGGCAGCAATGCAGGAAAAAGTGCAATGCAGTAGGAAAAGAGGAAGACTGCACATGAGATGGATTGACTCAATAAAGAAACCCACAGTTTTGTTTGGTGTTGAAGTCAAAGCAGGAGCAGGAGCAGAAAGAATGGGATTCAGATTTTGGGAGTAAACTATGATACTCTTCCCTGCTTTGGGGATGAGAAATAGAGAAATGTGATTGCTACACACTTCAGACTTCTGCTGTTCTCAGTATAAACTGCAGAGCTAAATGCAGTGGAGATTAACTTTGGAAGGTTCCTTTTTCATGATTTTATGAAAGAATCAAGTCTCTGTCTGTCTGTCTGTCTGTCTGTCTGTCTGTCTGTCTGTCTGTCTGTCTGTCTGTCTGTCTGTCTGTCTGTGTGTCTGTGTGTCTGTGTGTCTGTCTCTCTCTCTCTCTCTTTAAAATCATTTTTATTTAATTTGAACATATAAATCTATCAGCTACAAACAAATGTGCAATATAAGATAAAATAGAAAAAGAGAAAGAAATGAGGAAAAAAAAGAAAAAAAAAGAAAAAATTCCCGTTTCCAGAGAGCACTGAAGGAGAAAAAAACCCACATCAATCAATTTGCCCTATCCTTTGGTTTATCTCTGGGCCCAAACATATATTAGGTTCCAACTTGTTGTGCATAGTCCCTTGGTTGTTCTTGTAGTGCTTCTGAGAGTGTATCTAGTTCTGTAATGTCCAACAGCTTCTTCAGGAACTCTTCCATTATAGATATATCTTCACTTTTCAATTTTTGGGCCCAGAGTAACCTAGCTGCTGTAAATATGTACATCAAACAATATTTGATTTTCTTATCTGTAATTTCTGGCATAATATTTAGTAGTGCTATCTCAGGTTTGAAATTTAATTTCTTTTGCGTGATCCATTTTATTATTTTCCACAGCTGTAATCAATAACCCCTGGCTTTTTCACATGTCTACCACATATGATAATACGTTCCCACTTTTTTTTTTTACATTTCCAACAAATATTGCTGCTACCCTCTGACATTTTTGCCAGTTTTGCAGGGGTGTGGTGCCATCTGTAAAACATTTTGAGAATATTTTCTCTTAGGTTTACCAGCTTAATCATTTTATAACAGTCTTTCCACATCATTGTCCAGTGATCAATATCAATATTATAACCGAAGTTACTTGCCCATTTTATCATCGTCTCCTTTACCCTCTCATCCTCCAGATCATATTCCAAAAAGTATGTATACATTTTCTTTATTATTTTCTCATCAGTATGGATCCACAGTTTGCCCACCTGAACTTCACCCTCAAAAAAGCCCATGTTTTTATCTTTTTAATATTTTGATTCTAGATTATTCAATGACCACCAATCTGTTGCCTCCCCTAGATCCTCTAATTCTTGCTTTTTTATATATTTTGTTCTCTTTTGAGTAATTCTTTGTAAGTTAACAACATTCCTTTCTGATTCAATATTTTCAAGGTAAAAGCTTCTATAGGAGCTATCCATATTGGAATTTTCTTGTATGTTTGTGCTTGACATTTATGCCACACTAGACCCAACTCTCTCTCTCTCTCTCTCACACACACACACACACACAAACCCTTCCTCCCTCAATTTTCAAGAATCAGGTGCTTCAGTATGTCCATTTCCTCTCATTACATTTAAACAAGCTTGATGAAGCCACCTGTCCCTCTCTCACACCTTCCTTCCTGCTTTATTTGGAGCTTTCCCTCGTGCTTGCAATCACATCCAGGTGAAGTAGTCATTGACAAGCCAGACTGACTGCCCCAGGCTGTTCTACAGCAGTAAACAATAAAGCAGCCCTATCTCCGATCTCTAAAAGAACTGATTTACAAGTGTCACAACCAAGGAAGGTAGCAAGGGTAGGTGGCTTACAATCTTACAGTTTGAGGTTCGGCTGCAGGTGGGGGGTAGTGCTCCGGTGATTTTTGGCTCCCGTGCCCATGGAGAGGTCTCTGCGTGCCAGCCGTGGCATGCCTGCCATAGGTTCACCATCACTACAGTAGGATATAGCTAACAGAGATTTTTAGATATACAGAGCCTCTCTTTTATAATACCAGGACAGCAGCCAAATATTCTACTATTTCTGTCCAATTTAAGTGTAGTTCATGGGACTTTGAATGCTTCTTGTATTATTTAGCAGTTCTGTACCACAATCAACAAAGAGATTTTTGTATTTCTGTTTTATAAGGCATGTTTTCTACAGTTTCATCCTGAAATCCAAAATTATACTCAGCAACAAGAAGGTAAAGACAAACATGTGTACAGTATATAGTTAATAGTTGTAATAGTTGTGTAGAAGTACTGTATGCTATGAAATGAAGTTTCCTTTCTGTCACCGATATACATATAAATGAACATACATGGTTAGCAAACAGGGACTCAGTTCTTTAAAAAATAAATGTAATGGGAATTAATACTACTTATTACATCTTATAAACTATTCTAATGTGTTCTCAATGCAATTAATGCAGCAGCTATCTTTAAACTTTGGGCCATCTTCATGTTTAGCTTTTATTGGATAGATCGTTATTGCTATTATAATTCTGTACACTATATATTTTTAAATGACTTTTATGACGATATCAACTTTTGGTGTAAACAGCCCAGAGTAGACATGTTCTAGATGGGTGGTATATAAGTTTAAATAAATAGATAGATAGATAGATAGATAGATAGATAGATAGATAGATAGATAGATAGATAGATAGATAGATAGATAGATAGATAGATAGATAGATAGATAGATAGATAGATAGATAGATAGACAGACAGACAGACAGACAGACAGACAGACAGACAGACAGACAGATAGATAGATAGATAGATAGATAGATAGATAGATAGATAGATAGATAGATAGATAGATAGATAGATAGATAGATGTCATGTATTTGACTGAATAAATATTAAGCGGGGAACATAGCACAAACATTGGGTCAAATACCCATCTAGTCACTCCCTGAGTTATGTTCATTGTGTAGTATCCATGTCCTGAAAGTACCTGTGTCTTGTGATCTGAGCAGAGGGGAAGCACCACATTCTTCCACTGTGGGACAAGCCACCACCCTGTTCAGACGATAGAATGTATTTTAAGAAATGCAATTATTTTGATATCTCGAGTTACAATACACTTTACAAGACTTCTGTTGTCTTGTTTTAGCATTCTTTTCTTTAATGGTGGCTGTAAAGACTATTAATTTTCTCTAGCTTTACTGGGTTCACTCACCCCCTCCCTGTTACTCTGCTTTAGATGTCATTGTAATGTGTGAAATACCCTGTCATGTGCCAAACAGAATATTTTAAAATTGATTTTGAGTTATTAAGCACTTTATGGGCCATAGCTTGGTTAAAGTTTCATCAAATCTTCGTCTTCACAGATGTATGGTGTTAAGGTGAAGTCAACCTTCTTGTTAATTGCGGTTCAAACTAATTAGGCGGCTCTATAAAGGGACATGGTGGCGCTGTGGGTTAAACCACAGAAGCTTCTGTGCTGCAAGGTCAGAAGACTAGCAGTCATAAGATCGAATCCACGCAATGGAGTGAGCTCCCGTCGCTTTGTCCCAGGTCCTGCCAACCTAGAAGTTCAAAAGCATGTAAAAATGCAAGTAGATAAATAGGTATCACCTTGGTGGGAAGGTAACGGCATTCCGTGTCTAGTCGTGCTGGCCACATGACCAGAGAAACTGTCTTCAGACAAACGCTGGCTCTATGGTTTGAAAACGGGGATAAGCAGCGCCCCATAGAGTTGGACACAACTGGACTAAAGGTCAAGGGGAACCTTTACCTTTACCTTATAAAGGAAGAAGAAGGAATATAACTGTGCACTGCATAGTTGATGGTTTCGAGGAGGGAGAGATTCAGGTGCATTGCCTCAGACTGCAATTTAGAGAAAAGAGGGGAGGTGGGACAGCTCTTAGGGAGCTTACCCACCCCACATTCCTGCTGCCCTGGAAACCAGCGATTCTAAATTATTAGGAACCTTGTTATAGGTTGGGCATGACAAAACACTTAAGTTCACAATATGCTTTATACATAAACATACACCCAGCAAAATCAAAGCACAAATATTTTGGGTTGAATTCTCCAGAAATGCCTTCAAAGATGATGATGTGTCATGTGAACAAATCCCACAGCTTGTGGCAAAATTGTAACCCCAGATGACCTTTCAACTGTATCTACAGAGTATTCAGATGTATGTATTTTTTTGTGGGGCACTTGATGCAATATCTTGCAACCCCAATTTGTCCTTCTTTTAATAGATCTATACCGTCTTTCTGATGGCAATAGTTCAAGCAAAGAGTATCCAGGATGGGAGGTGTCCTTTGTAGTATTTGGTGCTTTTTTAAGACAGCGGGACCTATACAGTTCCTCCAGTGTGGGGAGGGGGATACCCAACAATATTCTGTGCTGTATTAATCAACTATAGAGTCATTTTCTCTGAGCCACTGTACAACCTGCGTACCACATGCACATACAGCATGACAAAAATCTCAAGTCATGTTCTCCTCATGGAAAGTACAATCTCTGTTGAGTCTTTTTCACTACCTCTGAGGTATTTATGCTCCAATTGTTCTCCTCAATGTGGACACCCCAAAACAAATACCCCTCACCCTTTCTACTCAGTCTCCACTTATGAATAATGGTGGATTATCTACCCCCTTCTTCCTATTATCTATTACAAGCTCCTAAGTGTTTTTGAAGTACAGTACTTAGAAGCACGTTATTCTCGCTACACCATTTAATCAATCGTTCCACCTTGTCCCTATAAGCAGGCTCATTCTCCTCTGAGATGAGCCCCACTACTATGGTATCATCCATGAACTTAACAATGGCATGGCTGTTACAAGCAGAAATACAATCATATGTATAGAGGGCATAGAGGAGGGGACTCAGAACACATCCTTGTCGTGAACCAAT